>NC_092330.1:15531972-15836785 GCF_036785885.1 Coffea arabica
TTGTATCCTTCTAGGCCTTCAATATCCCTATGGACTCAATTTTGGTCTTGGACCATTCGAACAAGGCCTTGGCGGGATTCCTTGAAGAACTCGGATCGTACAAGTGTTACTGGGCCCAATGGAACTCGAATCAGCTCATTGCGTGGGCCCTGATCCATACACACGTCATTGATACGGTCCTTAATCAACTCGTTTCGAGAAACGTAGCACGCTTGCCCAAGGATCTAGCGAGGCGGTGCAACGCTTGGATTGCGGAACCAAGAATCAAGCGGGACGATAAGATTTAATTATAGGCGTTGGAACGATGACTCCACAGAGGTGATTACTCGAATGGATAGGTCGGTAGAACAATCTAGGACGAGACGCAATATTGCTTACAACCCTTGCCAATGCAAGTGAAAAGGCTCGAATATCTCTTAACAAGAAGAATCGACATTAATCAAATTGTATTGATCCAACTTGTGTCCAAAACCCATGCAAAGCAAGCCCTTTTGTGGGCTAGAGGTTTCTAAAACCCTAAAGGAGCAGTCGGCCATCTTGGTGTATATATTGGCCGACCCATGCTTCTATTACGCAGTTAATCTAACCGTAAGCAACATTAAGGCCTAAAGACCCAACTCGGCCCAATCACTTGGAGGCTCGCTTGACTCTCTATGGGCCTGGATCATGGTGTAGATGTTTTGCTTGTCTCCTTCTTGGCCTTCAAAATCCCTATGGACTCCGTGTTGGTCTTGGACCATTCGAACAAGGCCTTGGAGGGATTTCTTGAAGAACTTGGATCGTACACGTGTGGCTGGGTCCAATGGAACTCGGACCAGCTTATTGCGTGGGCCCTGATCCATACACACGTCATTGATACGGTCCTCCATCAACTCGTTTCGAGACACGTAGCACGTTTGCCCATGGATCTAGCGAGGTGGTCCAACGCTTGGATTGCAGAACCTAGAATCAAGCGGGACGATAAGATTTAATTATAGGCGTTAGAACGACGACTCCACAGAGGTGATTACTTGAATGGATAGGTCGATAGAAAAATCTAGGATGAGACGCAATATTGCTTACAACCCATGCCAAAGCAAGTGAAATGGCTCGAATATCTCTTAACAAGAAGAATCGACATTAATCAAATTGTATTGATCCAACTTGTGTCCAAAACCCTTGCAAAGCAAGCCCTTTTATAGGCTAGAGGTTTATAAAACCCTAAAGGAGCAGTCGGCCATCTTGGTGTCTAGATTGGGCGACCCATGCTTCTATTACGCAGTTAATCTAACTCTAAGCAACATTAAAGCCTAAAGACCCTACTCGGCCCAATCACTTGGAGCCCCGCTTGACTCTCCATGGGTTTGGATCATGGTGTAGATGATTTGCTTGTATCCTTCTAGGCCTTCAATATCCCTATGGACTCAATTTTGGTCTTGGACCATTCGACCAAGGCCTTGGCGGGATTCCTTGAAGAACTTGGATCGTACAAGTGTGACTGGGCCCAATGGAACTCGAATCAGCTCATTGCGTGGGCCCTGATCCATACGCACGTCACTGATACGGTCCTTAATCAACTCGTTTCGAGACACGTAGCACGCTTGCCCAAGGATCTAGCGAGGCGGTCCAACGCTTGGATTGCGGAACCTAGAATCAAGCGGGACGATAAGATTTAATTATAGGCGTTAGAACGATAACTCCACAGAGGTGAATACTCGAATGGATAGGTCGGTAGAACAATCTAGGACGAGACGCAATATTGCTTACAACCCATGCCAATGCAAGTGAAAAGGCTCGAATATCTCTTAACAAGAAGAATCGACATTAATCAAATCGTATTGATCCAACTTGTGTCCAAAACCCATGCAAAGCAAGCCCTTTTGTAGGCTAGAGGTTTCTAAAACCCTAAAAGAGCAGTCGGCCATCTTGGTATCAAGACGGGCTGGCCCATGCTTCTACTATGCAGTTCATCCAACCCTAAGAAACATTATGGCCTAAAGGCCCTACTCGGCCCAATCACTTGGAGGCCCGCTTGACTCTCCATAGGCTTGGATCATGGTGTAGATGATTTGCTTGTATCCTTCTTGGCCTTCAATATCCCTATGGACTCCATGTTGGTCTTGGACCATTCGAACAACGCCTTGGAGGGATTCCTTGAAGAACTTGGCTCGTACACGTGTGACTGGGCCCAATGGAACTCGGACCAGCTCATTGCGTGGGCCCTGATCCACACAAACGTCACTGATACGGTCCTCGATCAACTCGTTTCGAGACACGTAGCACGTTGCCCAAGGATCTAGCGAGATGGTCCAACGCTTGGATTGCGGAACCTAGAATCAAACGGACGACACGATTTGATTATAGGGGGTAGAACGACGACTCCACAGTGGTGAGTACTCTAATAGATACGTCGGTAGAAAAATCTAGGACGAGACGCAATATTGCTTACAACCCTTGCCAAAGCAAGTGAAAAGGCTCGAATATCTCTTAACAAGAAGAATCGACAATAATCAAATTGTATTGATCCAACTTGTGTCCAAAACCCATGCAAAGCAAGTCCTTTTATAGGCTAGAGGTTTCTAAAACCCTAAAGGAGCAGTCGCCATCTTGGCGTATAGATTGGCCGACCCATGCTTCTATTACGCATTTAATCTAACCCTAAGCAACATTAAGGCCTAAAGGCCCTACTCGGCCCAATCACTTGGAGGCCCGTTTGACTCTCCATAGGCTTGGATCATGGTGTAGATGATTTGCTTGTATCCTTCTTGGCCTTCAATATCCCTATGGACTCCATGTTGGTCTTCGACCATTCGAACAAGGCCTTGGAGGGATTCCTTGAAGAACTTGGCTCGTACACGTGTGACTGGGCCCAATGGAACTCGGACCAGCTCATTGCGTGGGGCCTGATCCACACAAACGTCACTGATACGGTTCTCGATCAACTCGTTTCGAGACACGTAGCACGTTTGCCCAAGGATCTAGCGAGATGGTCCAACGCTTGGATTGCGGAACCTAGAATCAAGCAGGACGACAAGATTTAATTATAGGCGTTAGAACGTGTGACTCCACAGAGGTGATTACTCGAATGGATAGGTCGGTAGAACAATCTAGGACCCATGCTTCTAGGTGATTACTCCACAGAGGTGATTACACGTTGCCCAAGGAGCAGTCGTCATCTTGGTGTATATATTGGCCGACCCATGCTTCTATTAAGCAGTTAAACTAACCCTAAGCAACATTAAGGCCTAAAGACCCAACTCGGCCCAATCACTTGGAGGCTCGCTTGACTCTCTATGGGCCTGGATCATGGTGTAGATGTTTTGCTTGTCTCCTTCTTGGCCTTCAAAATCCCTATGGACTCCGTGTTGGTCTTGGACCATTCGAACAAGGCCTTGGAGGGATTTCTTGAAGAACTTGGATCGTACACGTGTGGCTGGGCCCAATGGAACTCGGACCAGCTCATTGCGTGGGCCCTGATCCATATACACGTCATTGATACGGTCCTCCATCAACTCGTTTCGAGACACGTAGCACGTTTGCCCATGGATCTAGCGAGGTGGTCCAACGCTTGGATTGCAGAACCTAGAATCAAGCGGGACGATAAGATTTAATTATAGGCGTTAGAACGACGACTCCACAGAGGTGATTACTCGAATGGATAGGTCGGTAGAAAAATCTAGGATGAGACGCAATATTGCTTACAACCCTCGCCAAAGCAAGTGAAATGGCTCGAATATCTCTTAACAAGAAGAATCGACATTAATCAAATTGTATTGATCCAACTTGTGTCCAAAACCCTTGCAAAGCAAGCCCTTTTATAGGCTAGAGGTTTATAAAACCCTAAAGGAGCAGTCGGCCATCTTGGTGTCTAGATTGGCCGACCCATGCTTCTATTACGCAGTTAGTCTAACTCTAAGCAACATTAAAGCCTAAAGACCCTACTCGGCCCAATCACTTGGAGCCCCGCTTGACTCTCCATGGGTTTGGATCATGGTGTAGATGATTTGCTTGTATCCTTCTAGGCCTTCAATATCCCTATGGACTCAATTTTGGTCTTGGACCATTCGACCAAGGCCTTGGCGGGATTCCTTGAAGAACTTGGATCGTACAAGTGTGACTGGGCCCAATGGAACTCGAATCAGCTCATTGCGTGGGCCCTGATCCATACGCACGTCACTGATACGGTCCTTAATCAACTCGTTTCGAGACACGTAGCACGCTTGCCCAAGGATCTAGCGAGGCGGTCCAACGCTTGGATTGCGGAACCTAGAATCAAGCGGGACGATAAGATTTAATTATAGGCGTTAGAACGATAACTCCACAGAGGTGAATACTCGAATGGATAGGTCGGTAGAACAATCTAGGACGAGACGCAATATTGCTTACAACCCATGCCAATGCAAGTGAAAAGGCTCGAATATCTCTTAACAAGAAGAATCGACATTAATCAAATCGTATTGATCCAACTTGTGTCCAAAACCCATGCAAAGCAAGCCCTTTTGTAGGCTAGAGGTTTCTAAAACCCTAAAAGAGCAGTCGGCCATCTTGGTATCAAGACGGGCTGGCCCATGCTTCTACTATGCAGTTCATCCAACCCTAAGAAACATTATGGCCTAAAGGCCCTACTCGGCCCAATCACTTGGAGGCCCGCTTGACTCTCCATAGGCTTGGATCATGGTGTAGATGATTTGCTTGTATCCTTCTTGGCCTTCAATATCCCTATGGACTCCATGTTGGTCTTGGACCATTCGAACAACGCCTTGGAGGGATTCCTTGAAGAACTTGGCTCGTACACGTGTGACTGGGCCCAATGGAACTCGGACCAGCTCATTGTGTGGGCCCTGATCCACACAAACGTCACTGATACGGTCCTCGATCAACTCGTTTCGAGACACGTAGCACGTTGCCCAAGGATCTAGCGAGATGGTCCAACGCTTGGATTGCGGAACCTAGAATCAAACGGACGACACGATTTGATTATAGGGGGTAGAACGACCACTCCACAGTGGTGAGTACTCTAATAGATACGTCGGTAGACAAATCTAGGACGAGACGCAATATTGCTTACAACCCTTGCCAAAGCAAGTGAAAAGGCTCGAATATCTCTTAACAAGAAGAATCGACAATAATCAAATTGTATTGATCCAACTTGTGTCCAAAACCCATGCAAAGCAAGTCCTTTTATAGGCTAGAGGTTTCTAAAACCCTAAAGGAGCAGTCGCCATCTTGGCGTATAGATTGGCCGACCCATGCTTCTATTACGCATTTAATCTAACCCTAAGCAACATTAAGGCCTAAAGGCCCTACTCGGCCCAATCACTTGGAGGCCCGTTTGACTCTCCATAGGTGTAGATGATTTGCTTGTATCCTTCTTGGCCTTCAATATCCCTATGGACTCCATGTTGGTCTTCGACCATTCGAACAAGGCCTTGGAGGGATTCCTTGAAGAACTTGGCTCGTACACGTGTGACTGGGACCAATGGAACTCGGACCAGCTCATTGCGTGGGGCCTGATCCACACAAACGTCACTGATACGGTTCTCGATCAACTCGTTCCGAGACACGTAGCACGTTTGCCCAAGGATCTAGCGAGATGGTCCAACGCTTGGATTGCGGAACCTAAAATCAAGCGGGACGATAAGATTTAATTATAGGTGTTAGAACGATGACTCCACAGAGGTGATTACTCGAATGGATAGGTCGGTAGAACAATCTAGGACGACACGCAATATTGCTTACAACCCATGCCAATGGAAGTGAAAAGGCTCGAATATCTCTTAACAAGAAGAATCGACATTAATCAAATTGTATTGATCCAACTTGTGTCCAAAACCCATGCAAAGCAAGCCCTTTTGTAGGCTAGAGGTTTCTAAAACCCTAAAGGAGCAGTCGCCATCTTGGTGTATATATTGGCCGACCCATGCTTCTATTACACAGTTAATCTAACCCTAAGCAACATTAAGGCCTAAAGACCCAACTCGGCCCAATCACTTGGAGGCTCGCCTGACTCTCCATGGGCCTGGATCATGGTGTAGATGTTTTGCTTGTCTCCTTCTACGCCTTCAATATCCCTTTGGACTCCATGTTGGTCTTGGACCATTTGAACAAGGCCTTGGAGGGATTTCCTTAAGAACTTGGCTTGTGCATGTGTAACTAGGCCCAATAGAACTCGGACCAGAACATTTTGTGGGCCATGATCCATGCACACATAGCACGTTTGCTCAAGTATCTAGCGAGGTGATCCGACGCTTGTATTGCGGAACCCAGAATCAAACGGACAACACGATTTGATTATAGGGGGTAGAACGACGACTCCACAGTGAGGATTACTCTAACAGATACGTCGGTAGAACAATCTAGGACGAGACGCAAGATTGCTCACAACCCTTGCAAAGGCAAGTAAAAAGGCTCGACTCTCTCTTGACAAGAAAAATCGAAATTAACCAAACTTTATTGATCCAACTTGTGTCCAAAACCCTTATAATGCAAGCCCTTTTATAGGCTAGAGGTTACTAAAACCCTACGAAAACCCTAAAAGAGCAGTCGGCCATCTTGGTATCAAGACGGGCCGGCCCATGCTTATACTACGCAGTTCATCCAACCCTAAGCAACATTAAGGCCTAAAGGCCCTACTCGGCCCAATCACTTGGAGGCCCGCTTGACTCTCCATAGGCTTGGAACATGGTGTAGATGATTTGCTTGTATCCTTCTTGGCCTTCAATATCCCTATGGACTCCATGTTGGTCTTCGACCATTCGAACAAGGCCTTGGAGGGATTCCTTGAAGAACTTGGCTCGTACACGTGTGACTGGGCCCAATGGAACTCGGACCAGCTCATTGCGTGGGCCCTGATCCACACAAACGTCACTGATACGGTCCTCGATCAACTCGTTTCGAGACACGTAGCACGTTGCCCAAGGATCTAGCGAGATGGTCCAACGCTTGGATTGCGGAACCTAGAATCAAGCAGGACGACAAGATTTAATTATAGGCGTTAGAACGTGTGACTCCACAGAGGTGATTACTCGAATGGATAGGTTGGTAGAACAATCTAGGACGAGACGCAATATTGCTTACAACCCTTGCCAAAGCAAGTGAAAAGGCTTGAATATCTCTTAACAAGAAGAATCAACATTAATCAAATTGTATTGATCCAACTTGTGTCCAAAACCCTTGCAAAGCAAGCCCTTTTATAGGTTAGAGGTTTCTAAAACCATAAAGGAGCAGTCGGCCATCTTGGTGTCTAGATTGGCCGACCCATGCTTTTGTTACGCAGTTAATCTAACTCTAAGCAACATTAAAGCCTAAAGACCCTACTCGGCCCAATCACTTGGAGCCCCGCTTGACTCTCCATGAGCTTGGATCATGGTGTAGATGATTTGCTTGTATCCTTCTAGGCCTTCAATATCCCTATGGACTCAATTTTGGTCTTGGACCATTCGAACAAGGCCTTGGCGGGATTCCTTGAAGAACTCGGATCGTACAAGTGTTACTGGGCCCAATGGAACTCGAATCAGCTCATTGCGTGGGCCCTGATCCATACACACGTCATTGATACGGTCCTTAATCAACTCGTTTCGAGAAACGTAGCACGCTTGCCCAAGGATCTAGCGAGGCGGTGCAACGCTTGGATTGCGGAACCAAGAATCAAGCGGGACGATAAGATTTAATTATAGGCGTTAGAACGATGACTCCACAGAGGTGATTACTCGAATGGATAGGTCGGTAGAACAATCTAGGACGAGACGCAATATTGCTTACAACCCTTGCCAATGCAAGTGAAAAGGCTCGAATATCTCTTAACAAGAAGAATCGACATTAATCAAATTGTATTGATCCAACTTGTGTCCAAAACCCTTGCAAAGCAAGCCCTTTTACAGGCTAGAGGTATCTAAAACCCTAAAGGAGCAGTCGGCCATCTTGGAGACTAGATTGGCCGACCCATGCTTCTATTACGCAGTTAATCTGACTCAAAGCAACATTAAGGCCTAAAGACCCTACTCGGCCCAATCACTTGGAGGCCCGCTTGATTCTCCATGGGCCTGGATCATGGTGTAGATGTTTTGCTTGTCTCCTTCTTGGCCTTCAAAATCCCTATGGACTCCGGTTGGTCTTGGACCATTCGAACAAGGCCTTGGAGGGATTTCTTGAAGAACTTGGATCGTACACGTGTGGCTGGGTCCAATGGAACTCGGACCAGCTTATTGCGTGGGCCCTGATCCATACACACGTCATTGATACGGTCCTCCATCAACTCGTTTCGAGACACGTAGCACGTTTGCCCATGGATCTAGCGAGGTGGTCCAACGCTTGGATTGCAGAACCTAGAATCAAGCGGGACGATAAGATTTAATTATAGGCGTTAGAACGACGACTCCACAGAGGTGATTACTTGAATGGATAGGTCGATAGAAAAATCTAGGATGAGACGCAATATTGCTTACAACCCATGCCAAAGCAAGTGAAATGGCTCGAATATCTCTTAACAAGAAGAATCGACATTAATCAAATTGTATTGATCCAACTTGTGTCCAAAACCCTTGCAAAGCAAGCCCTTTTATAGGCTAGAGGTTTATAAAACCCTAAAGGAGCAGTCGGCCATCTTGGTGTCTAGATTGGGCGACCCATGCTTCTATTACGCAGTTAATCTAACTCTAAGCAACATTAAAGCCTAAAGACCCTACTCGGCCCAATCACTTGGAGCCCCGCTTGACTCTCCATGGGTTTGGATCATGGTGTAGATGATTTGCTTGTATCCTTCTAGGCCTTCAATATCCCTATGGACTCAATTTTGGTCTTGGACCATTCGACCAAGGCCTTGGCGGGATTCCTTGAAGAACTTGGATCGTACAAGTGTGACTGGGCCCAATGGAACTCGAATCAGCTCATTGCGTGGGCCCTGATCCATACGCACGTCACTGATACGGTCCTTAATCAACTCGTTTCGAGACACGTAGCACGCTTGCCCAAGGATCTAGCGAGGCGGTCCAACGCTTGGATTGCGGAACCTAGAATCAAGCGGGACGATAAGATTTAATTATAGGCGTTAGAACGATAACTCCACAGAGGTGAATACTCGAATGGATAGGTCGGTAGAACAATCTAGGACGAGACGCAATATTGCTTACAACCCATGCCAATGCAAGTGAAAAGGCTCGAATATCTCTTAACAAGAAGAATCGACATTAATCAAATCGTATTGATCCAACTTGTGTCCAAAACCCATGCAAAGCAAGCCCTTTTGTAGGCTAGAGGTTTCTAAAACCCTAAAAGAGCAGTCGGCCATCTTGGTATCAAGACGGGCTGGCCCATGCTTCTACTATGCAGTTCATCCAACCCTAAGAAACATTATGGCCTAAAGGCCCTACTCGGCCCAATCACTTGGAGGCCCGCTTGACTCTCCATAGGCTTGGATCATGGTGTAGATGATTTGCTTGTATCCTTCTTGGCCTTCAATATCCCTATGGACTCCATGTTGGTCTTGGACCATTCGAACAACGCCTTGGAGGGATTCCTTGAAGAACTTGGCTCGTACACGTGTGACTGGGCCCAATGGAACTCGGACCAGCTCATTGCGTGGGCCCTGATCCACACAAACGTCACTGATACGGTCCTCGATCAACTCGTTTCGAGACACGTAGCACGTTGCCCAAGGATCTAGCGAGATGGTCCAACGCTTGGATTGCGGAACCTAGAATCAAACGGACGACACGATTTGATTATAGGGGGTAGAACGACGACTCCACAGTGGTGAGTACTCTAATAGATACGTCGGTAGAAAAATCTAGGACGAGACGCAATATTGCTTACAACCCTTGCCAAAGCAAGTGAAAAGGCTCGAATATCTCTTAACAAGAAGAATCGACAATAATCAAATTGTATTGATCCAACTTGTGTCCAAAACCCATGCAAAGCAAGTCCTTTTATAGGCTAGAGGTTTCTAAAACCCTAAAGGAGCAGTCGCCATCTTGGCGTATAGATTGGCCGACCCATGCTTCTATTACGCATTTAATCTAACCCTAAGCAACATTAAGGCCTAAAGGCCCTACTCGGCCCAATCACTTGGAGGCCCGTTTGACTCTCCATAGGCTTGGATCATGGTGTAGATGATTTGCTTGTATCCTTCTTGGCCTTCAATATCCCTATGGACTCCATGTTGGTCTTCGACCATTCGAACAAGGCCTTGGAGGGATTCCTTGAAGAACTTGGCTCGTACACGTGTGACTGGGCCCAATGGAACTCGGACCAGCTCATTGCGTGGGGCCTGATCCACACAAACGTCACTGATACGGTTCTCGATCAACTCGTTCGAGACACGTAGCACGTTTGCCCAAGGATCTAGCGAGATGGTCCAACGCTTGGATTGCGGAACCTAAAATCAAGCGGGACGATAAGATTTAATTATAGGTGTTAGAACGATGACTCCACAGAGGTGATTACTCGAATGGATAGGTCGGTAGAACAATCTAGGACGACACGCAATATTGCTTACAACCCATGCCAATGCAAGTGAAAAGGCTCGAATATCTCTTAACAAGAAGAATCGACATTAATCAAATTGTATTGATCCAACTTGTGTCCAAAACCCATGCAAAGCAAGCCCTTTTGTAGGCTAGAGGTTTCTAAAACCCTAAAGGAGCAGTCGCCATCTTGGTGTATATATTGGCCGACCCATGCTTCTATTACACAGTTAATCTAACCCTAAGCAACATTAAGGCCTAAAGACCCAACTCGGCCCAATCACTTGGAGGCTCGCCTGACTCTCCATGGGCCTGGATCATGGTGTAGATGTTTTGCTTGTCTCCTTCTACGCCTTCAATATCCCTTTGGACTCCATGTTGGTCTTGGACCATTTGAACAAGGCCTTGGAGGGATTTCCTTAAGAACTTGGCTTGTGCATGTGTAACTAGGCCCAATAGAACTCGGACCAGAACATTTTGTGGGCCATGATCCATGCACACATAGCACGTTTGCTCAAGTATCTAGCGAGGTGATCCGACGCTTGTATTGCGGAACCCAGAATCAAACGGACAACACGATTTGATTATAGGGGGTAGAACGACGACTCCACAGTGAGGATTACTCTAACAGATACGTCGGTAGAACAATCTAGGACGAGACGCAAGATTGCTCACAACCCTTGCAAAGGCAAGTAAAAAGGCTCGACTCTCTCTTGACAAGAAAAATCGAAATTAACCAAACTTTATTGATCCAACTTGTGTCCAAAACCCTTATAATGCAAGCCCTTTTATAGGCTAGAGGTTACTAAAACCCTACGAAAACCCTAAAAGAGCAGTCGGCCATCTTGGTATCAAGACGGGCCGGCCCATGCTTATACTACGCAGTTCATCCAACCCTAAGCAACATTAAGGCCTAAAGGCCCTACTCGGCCCAATCACTTGGAGGCCCGCTTGACTCTCCATAGGCTTGGAACATGGTGTAGATGATTTGCTTGTATCCTTCTTGGCCTTCAATATCCCTATGGACTCCATGTTGGTCTTCGACCATTCGAACAAGGCCTTGGAGGGATTCCTTGAAGAACTTGGCTCGTACACGTGTGACTGGGCCCAATGGAACTCGGACCAGCTCATTGCGTGGGCCCTGATCCACACAAACGTCACTGATACGGTCCTCGATCAACTCGTTTCGAGACACGTAGCACGTTGCCCAAGGATCTAGCGAGATGGTCCAACGCTTGGATTGCGGAACCTAGAATCAAGCAGGACGACAAGATTTAATTATAGGCGTTAGAACGTGTGACTCCACAGAGGTGATTACTCGAATGGATAGGTTGGTAGAACAATCTAGGACGAGACGCAATATTGCTTACAACCCTTGCCAAAGCAAGTGAAAAGGCTTGAATATCTCTTAACAAGAAGAATCAACATTAATCAAATTGTATTGATCCAACTTGTGTCCAAAACCCTTGCAAAGCAAGCCCTTTTATAGGTTAGAGGTTTCTAAAACCATAAAGGAGCAGTCGGCCATCTTGGTGTCTAGATTGGCCGACCCATGCTTTTGTTACGCAGTTAATCTAACTCTAAGCAACATTAAAGCCTAAAGACCCTACTCGGCCCAATCACTTGGAGCCCCGCTTGACTCTCCATGAGCTTGGATCATGGTGTAGATGATTTGCTTGTATCCTTCTAGGCCTTCAATATCCCTATGGACTCAATTTTGGTCTTGGACCATTCGAACAAGGCCTTGGCGGGATTCCTTGAAGAACTCGGATCGTACAAGTGTTACTGGGCCCAATGGAACTCGAATCAGCTCATTGCGTGGGCCCTGATCCATACACACGTCATTGATACGGTCCTTAATCAACTCGTTTCGAGAAACGTAGCACGCTTGCCCAAGGATCTAGCGAGGCGGTGCAACGCTTGGATTGCGGAACCAAGAATCAAGCGGGACGATAAGATTTAATTATAGGCGTTGGAACGATGACTCCACAGAGGTGATTACTCGAATGGATAGGTCGGTAGAACAATCTAGGACGAGACGCAATATTGCTTACAACCCTTGCCAATGCAAGTGAAAAGGCTCGAATATCTCTTAACAAGAAGAATCGACATTAATCAAATTGTATTGATCCAACTTGTGTCCAAAACCCATGCAAAGCAAGCCCTTTTGTGGGCTAGAGGTTTCTAAAACCCTAAAGGAGCAGTCTCCATCTTGGTGTATATATTGGCCGACCCATGCTTCTATTACGTAGTTAATCTAACCGTAAGCAACATTAAGGCCTAAAGACCCAACTCGGCCCAATCACTTGGAGGCTCGCTTGACTCTCTATGGGCCTGGATCATGGTGTAGATGTTTTGCTTGTCTCCTTCTTGGCCTTCAAAATCCCTATGGACTCCGTGTTGGTCTTGGACCATTCGAACAAGGCCTTGGAGGGATTTCTTGAAGAACTTGGATCGTACACGTGTGGCTGGGTCCAATGGAACTCGGACCAGCTTATTGCGTGGGCCCTGATCCATACACACGTCATTGATACGGTCCTCCATCAACTCGTTTCGAGACACGTAGCACGTTTGCCCATGGATCTAGCGAGGTGGTCCAACGCTTGGATTGCAGAACCTAGAATCAAGCGGGACGATAAGATTTAATTATAGGCGTTAGAACGACGACTCCACAGAGGTGATTACTTGAATGGATAGGTCGATAGAAAAATCTAGGATGAGACGCAATATTGCTTACAACCCATGCCAAAGCAAGTGAAATGGCTCGAATATCTCTTAACAAGAAGAATCGACATTAATCAAATTGTATTGATCCAACTTGTGTCCAAAACCCTTGCAAAGCAAGCCCTTTTATAGGCTAGAGGTTTATAAAACCCTAAAGGAGCAGTCGGCCATCTTGGTGTCTAGATTGGGCGACCCATGCTTCTATTACGCAGTTAATCTAACTCTAAGCAACATTAAAGCCTAAAGACCCTACTCGGCCCAATCACTTGGAGCCCTGCTTGACTCTCCATGTGTTTGGATCATGGTGTAGATGATTTGCTTGTATCCTTCTAGGCCTTCAATATCCCTATGGACTCAATTTTGGTCTTGGACCATTCGACCAAGGCCTTGGCGGGATTCCTTGAAGAACTTGGATCGTACAAGTGTGACTGGGCCCAATGGAACTCGAATCAGCTCATTGCGTGGGCCCTTATCCATACGCACGTCACTGATACGGTCCTTAATCAACTCGTTTCGAGACACGTAGCACGCTTGCCCAAGGATCTAGCGAGGCGGTCCAACGCTTGGATTGCGGAACCTAGAATCAAGCGGGACGATAAGATTTAATTATAGGCGTTAGAACGATAACTCCACAGAGGTGAATACTCGAATGGATAGGTCGGTAGAACAATCTAGGACGAGACGCAATATTGCTTACAACCCATGCCAATGCAAGTGAAAAGGCTCGAATATCTCTTAACAAGAAGAATCGACATTAATCAAATCGTATTGATCCAACTTGTGTCCAAAACCCATGCAAAGCAAGCCCTTTTGTAGGCTAGAGGTTTCTAAAACCCTAAAAGAGCAGTCGGCCATCTTGGTATCAAGACGGGCTGGCCCATGCTTCTACTATGCAGTTCATCCAACCCTAAGAAACATTATGGCCTAAAGGCCCTACTCGGCCCAATCACTTGGAGGCCCGCTTGACTCTCCATAGGCTTGGATCATGGTGTAGATGATTTGCTTGTATCCTTCTTGGCCTTCAATATCCCTATGGACTCCATGTTGGTCTTGGACCATTCGAACAACGCCTTGGAGGGATTCCTTGAAGAACTTGGCTCGTACACGTGTGACTGGGCCCAATGGAACTCGGACCAGCTCATTGCGTGGGCCCTGATCCACACAAACGTCACTGATACGGTCCTCGATCAACTCGTTTCGAGACACGTAGCACGTTGCCCAAGGATCTAGCGAGATGGTCCAACGCTTGGATTGCGGAACCTAGAATCAAACGGACGACACGATTTGATTATAGGGGGTAGAACGACGACTCCACAGTGGTGAGTACTCTAATAGATACGTCGGTAGAAAAATCTAGGACGAGACGCAATATTGCTTACAACCCTTGCCAAAGCAAGTGAAAAGGCTCGAATATCTCTTAACAAGAAGAATCGACAATAATCAAATTGTATTGATCCAACTTGTGTCCAAAACCCATGCAAAGCAAGTCCTTTTATAGGCTAGAGGTTTCTAAAACCCTAAAGGAGCAGTCGCCATCTTGGCGTATAGATTGGCCGACCCATGCTTCTATTACGCATTTAATCTAACCCTAAGCAACATTAAGGCCTAAAGGCCCTACTCGGCCCAATCACTTGGAGGCCCGTTTGACTCTCCATAGGCTTGGATCATGGTGTAGATGATTTGCTTGTATCCTTCTTGGCCTTCAATATCCCTATGGACTCCATGTTGGTCTTCGACCATTCGAACAAGGCCTTGGAGGGATTCCTTGAAGAACTTGGCTCGTACACGTGTGACTGGGCCCAATGGAACTCGGACCAGCTCATTGCGTGGGGCCTGATCCACACAAACGTCACTGATACGGTTCTCGATCAACTCGTTTCGAGACACGTAGCACGTTTGCCCAAGGATCTAGCGAGATGGTCCAACGCTTGGATTGCGGAACCTAGAATCAAGCAGGACGACAAGATTTAATTATAGGCGTTAGAACGTGTGACTCCACAGAGGTGATTACTCGAATGGATAGGTCGGTAGAACAATCTAGGACCCATGCTTCTAGGTGATTACTCCACAGAGGTGATTACACGTTGCCCAAGGAGCAGTCGTCATCTTGGTGTATATATTGGCCGACCCATGCTTCTATTAAGCAGTTAAACTAACCCTAAGCAACATTAAGGCCTAAAGACCCAACTCGGCCCAATCACTTGGAGGCTCGCTTGACTCTCTATGGGCCTGGATCATGGTGTAGATGTTTTGCTTGTCTCCTTCTTGGCCTTCAAAATCCCTATGGACTCCGTGTTGGTCTTGGACCATTCGAACAAGGCCTTGGAGGGATTTCTTGAAGAACTTGGATCGTACACGTGTGGCTGGGCCCAATGGAACTCGGACCAGCTCATTGCGTGGGCCCTGATCCATATACACGTCATTGATACGGTCCTCCATCAACTCGTTTCGAGACACGTAGCACGTTTGCCCATGGATCTAGCGAGGTGGTCCAACGCTTGGATTGCAGAACCTAGAATCAAGCGGGACGATAAGATTTAATTATAGGCGTTAGAACGACGACTCCACAGAGGTGATTACTCGAATGGATAGGTCGGTAGAAAAATCTAGGATGAGACGCAATATTGCTTACAACCCTCGCCAAAGCAAGTGAAATGGCTCGAATATCTCTTAACAAGAAGAATCGACATTAATCAAATTGTATTGATCCAACTTGTGTCCAAAACCCTTGCAAAGCAAGCCCTTTTATAGGCTAGAGGTTTATAAAACCCTAAAGGAGCAGTCGGCCATCTTGGTGTCTAGATTGGCCGACCCATGCTTCTATTACGCAGTTAGTCTAACTCTAAGCAACATTAAAGCCTAAAGACCCTACTCGGCCCAATCACTTGGAGCCCCGCTTGACTCTCCATGGGTTTGGATCATGGTGTAGATGATTTGCTTGTATCCTTCTAGGCCTTCAATATCCCTATGGACTCAATTTTGGTCTTGGACCATTCGACCAAGGCCTTGGCGGGATTCCTTGAAGAACTTGGATCGTACAAGTGTGACTGGGCCCAATGGAACTCGAATCAGCTCATTGCGTGGGCCCTGATCCATACGCACGTCACTGATACGGTCCTTAATCAACTCGTTTCGAGACACGTAGCACGCTTGCCCAAGGATCTAGCGAGGCGGTCCAACGCTTGGATTGCGGAACCTAGAATCAAGCGGGACGATAAGATTTAATTATAGGCGTTAGAACGATAACTCCACAGAGGTGAATACTCGAATGGATAGGTCGGTAGAACAATCTAGGACGAGACGCAATATTGCTTACAACCCATGCCAATGCAAGTGAAAAGGCTCGAATATCTCTTAACAAGAAGAATCGACATTAATCAAATCGTATTGATCCAACTTGTGTCCAAAACCCATGCAAAGCAAGCCCTTTTGTAGGCTAGAGGTTTCTAAAACCCTAAAAGAGCAGTCGGCCATCTTGGTATCGAGACGGGCTGGCCCATGCTTCTACTATGCAGTTCATCCAACCCTAAGAAACATTATGGCCTAAAGGCCCTACTCGGCCCAATCACTTGGAGGCCCGCTTGACTCTCCATAGGCTTGGATCATGGTGTAGATGATTTGCTTGTATCCTTCTTGGCCTTCAATATCCCTATGGACTCCATGTTGGTCTTGGACCATTCGAACAACGCCTTGGAGGGATTCCTTGAAGAACTTGGCTCGTACACGTGTGACTGGGCCCAATGGAACTCGGACCAGCTCATTGTGTGGGCCCTGATCCACACAAACGTCACTGATACGGTCCTCGATCAACTCGTTTCGAGACACGTAGCACGTTGCCCAAGGATCTAGCGAGATGGTCCAACGCTTGGATTGCGGAACCTAGAATCAAACGGACGACACGATTTGATTATAGGGGGTAGAACGACCACTCCACAGTGGTGAGTACTCTAATAGATACGTCGGTAGACAAATCTAGGACGAGACGCAATATTGCTTACAACCCTTGCCAAAGCAAGTGAAAAGGCTCGAATATCTCTTAACAAGAAGAATCGACAATAATCAAATTGTATTGATCCAACTTGTGTCCAAAACCCATGCAAAGCAAGTCCTTTTATAGGCTAGAGGTTTCTAAAACCCTAAAGGAGCAGTCGCCATCTTGGCGTATAGATTGGCCGACCCATGCTTCTATTACGCATTTAATCTAACCCTAAGCAACATTAAGGCCTAAAGGCCCTACTCGGCCCAATCACTTGGAGGCCCGTTTGACTCTCCATAGGTGTAGATGATTTGCTTGTATCCTTCTTGGCCTTCAATATCCCTATGGACTCCATGTTGGTCTTCGACCATTCGAACAAGGCCTTGGAGGGATTCCTTGAAGAACTTGGCTCGTACACGTGTGACTGGGACCAATGGAACTCGGACCAGCTCATTGCGTGGGGCCTGATCCACACAAACGTCACTGATACGGTTCTCGATCAACTCGTTCCGAGACACGTAGCACGTTTGCCCAAGGATCTAGCGAGATGGTCCAACGCTTGGATTGCGGAACCTAAAATCAAGCGGGACGATAAGATTTAATTATAGGTGTTAGAACGATGACTCCACAGAGGTGATTACTCGAATGGATAGGTCGGTAGAACAATCTAGGACGACACGCAATATTGCTTACAACCCATGCCAATGCAAGTGAAAAGGCTCGAATATCTCTTAACAAGAAGAATCGACATTAATCAAATTGTATTGATCCAACTTGTGTCCAAAACCCATGCAAAGCAAGCCCTTTTGTAGGCTAGAGGTTTCTAAAACCCTAAAGGAGCAGTCGCCATCTTGGTGTATATATTGGCCGACCCATGCTTCTATTACACAGTTAATCTAACCCTAAGCAACATTAAGGCCTAAAGACCCAACTCGGCCCAATCACTTGGAGGCTCGCCTGACTCTCCATGGGCCTGGATCATGGTGTAGATGTTTTGCTTGTCTCCTTCTACGCCTTCAATATCCCTTTGGACTCCATGTTGGTCTTGGACCATTTGAACAAGGCCTTGGAGGGATTTCCTTAAGAACTTGGCTTGTGCATGTGTAACTAGGCCCAATAGAACTCGGACCAGAACATTTTGTGGGCCATGATCCATGCACACATAGCACGTTTGCTCAAGTATCTAGCGAGGTGATCCGACGCTTGTATTGCGGAACCCAGAATCAAACGGACAACACGATTTGATTATAGGGGGTAGAACGACGACTCCACAGTGAGGATTACTCTAACAGATACGTCGGTAGAACAATCTAGGACGAGACGCAAGATTGCTCACAACCCTTGCAAAGGCAAGTAAAAAGGCTCGACTCTCTCTTGACAAGAAAAATCGAAATTAACCAAACTTTATTGATCCAACTTGTGTCCAAAACCCTTATAATGCAAGCCCTTTTATAGGCTAGAGGTTACTAAAACCCTACGAAAACCCTAAAAGAGCAGTCGGCCATCTTGGTATCAAGACGGGCCGGCCCATGCTTATACTACGCAGTTCATCCAACCCTAAGCAACATTAAGGCCTAAAGGCCCTACTCGGCCCAATCACTTGGAGGCCCGCTTGACTCTCCATAGGCTTGGAACATGGTGTAGATGATTTGCTTGTATCCTTCTTGGCCTTCAATATCCCTATGGACTCCATGTTGGTCTTCGACCATTCGAACAAGGCCTTGGAGGGATTCCTTGAAGAACTTGGCTCGTACACGTGTGACTGGGCCCAATGGAACTCGGACCAGCTCATTGCGTGGGCCCTGATCCACACAAACGTCACTGATACGGTCCTCGATCAACTCGTTTCGAGACACGTAGCACGTTGCCCAAGGATCTAGCGAGATGGTCCAACGCTTGGATTGCGGAACCTAGAATCAAGCAGGACGACAAGATTTAATTATAGGCGTTAGAACGTGTGACTCCACAGAGGTGATTACTCGAATGGATAGGTTGGTAGAACAATCTAGGACGAGACGCAATATTGCTTACAACCCTTGCCAAAGCAAGTGAAAAGGCTTGAATATCTCTTAACAAGAAGAATCAACATTAATCAAATTGTATTGATCCAACTTGTGTCCAAAACCCTTGCAAAGCAAGCCCTTTTATAGGTTAGAGGTTTCTAAAACCATAAAGGAGCAGTCGGCCATCTTGGTGTCTAGATTGGCCGACCCATGCTTTTGTTACGCAGTTAATCTAACTCTAAGCAACATTAAAGCCTAAAGACCCTACTCGGCCCAATCACTTGGAGCCCCGCTTGACTCTCCATGAGCTTGGATCATGGTGTAGATGATTTGCTTGTATCCTTCTAGGCCTTCAATATCCCTATGGACTCAATTTTGGTCTTGGACCATTCGAACAAGGCCTTGGCGGGATTCCTTGAAGAACTCGGATCGTACAAGTGTTACTGGGCCCAATGGAACTCGAATCAGCTCATTGCGTGGGCCCTGATCCATACACACGTCATTGATACGGTCCTTAATCAACTCGTTTCGAGAAACGTAGCACGCTTGCCCAAGGATCTAGCGAGGCGGTGCAACGCTTGGATTGCGGAACCAAGAATCAAGCGGGACGATAAGATTTAATTATAGGCGTTGGAACGATGACTCCACAGAGGTGATTACTCGAATGGATAGGTCGGTAGAACAATCTAGGACGAGACGCAATATTGCTTACAACCCTTGCCAATGCAAGTGAAAAGGCTCGAATATCTCTTAACAAGAAGAATCGACATTAATCAAATTGTATTGATCCAACTTGTGTCCAAAACCCATGCAAAGCAAGCCCTTTTGTGGGCTAGAGGTTTCTAAAACCCTAAAGGAGCAGTCTCCATCTTGGTGTATATATTGGCCGACCCATGCTTCTATTACGTAGTTAATCTAACCGTAAGCAACATTAAGGCCTAAAGACCCAACTCGGCCCAATCACTTGGAGGCTCGCTTGACTCTCTATGGGCCTGGATCATGGTGTAGATGTTTTGCTTGTCTCCTTCTTGGCCTTCAAAATCCCTATGGACTCCGTGTTGGTCTTGGACCATTCGAACAAGGCCTTGGAGGGATTTCTTGAAGAACTTGGATCGTACACGTGTGGCTGGGTCCAATGGAACTCGGACCAGCTTATTGCGTGGGCCCTGATCCATACACACGTCATTGATACGGTCCTCCATCAACTCGTTTCGAGACACGTAGCACGTTTGCCCATGGATCTAGCGAGGTGGTCCAACGCTTGGATTGCAGAACCTAGAATCAAGCGGGACGATAAGATTTAATTATAGGCGTTAGAACGACGACTCCACAGAGGTGATTACTTGAATGGATAGGTCGATAGAAAAATCTAGGATGAGACGCAATATTGCTTACAACCCATGCCAAAGCAAGTGAAATGGCTCGAATATCTCTTAACAAGAAGAATCGACATTAATCAAATTGTATTGATCCAACTTGTGTCCAAAACCCTTGCAAAGCAAGCCCTTTTATAGGCTAGAGGTTTATAAAACCCTAAAGGAGCAGTCGGCCATCTTGGTGTCTAGATTGGGCGACCCATGCTTCTATTACGCAGTTAATCTAACTCTAAGCAACATTAAAGCCTAAAGACCCTACTCGGCCCAATCACTTGGAGCCCTGCTTGACTCTCCATGTGTTTGGATCATGGTGTAGATGATTTGCTTGTATCCTTCTAGGCCTTCAATATCCCTATGGACTCAATTTTGGTCTTGGACCATTCGACCAAGGCCTTGGCGGGATTCCTTGAAGAACTTGGATCGTACAAGTGTGACTGGGCCCAATGGAACTCGAATCAGCTCATTGCGTGGGCCCTTATCCATACGCACGTCACTGATACGGTCCTTAATCAACTCGTTTCGAGACACGTAGCACGCTTGCCCAAGGATCTAGCGAGGCGGTCCAACGCTTGGATTGCGGAACCTAGAATCAAGCGGGACGATAAGATTTAATTATAGGCGTTAGAACGATAACTCCACAGAGGTGAATACTCGAATGGATAGGTCGGTAGAACAATCTAGGACGAGACGCAATATTGCTTACAACCCATGCCAATGCAAGTGAAAAGGCTCGAATATCTCTTAACAAGAAGAATCGACATTAATCAAATCGTATTGATCCAACTTGTGTCCAAAACCCATGCAAAGCAAGCCCTTTTGTAGGCTAGAGGTTTCTAAAACCCTAAAAGAGCAGTCGGCCATCTTGGTATCAAGACGGGCTGGCCCATGCTTCTACTATGCAGTTCATCCAACCCTAAGAAACATTATGGCCTAAAGGCCCTACTCGGCCCAATCACTTGGAGGCCCGCTTGACTCTCCATAGGCTTGGATCATGGTGTAGATGATTTGCTTGTATCCTTCTTGGCCTTCAATATCCCTATGGACTCCATGTTGGTCTTGGACCATTCGAACAACGCCTTGGAGGGATTCCTTGAAGAACTTGGCTCGTACACGTGTGACTGGGCCCAATGGAACTCGGACCAGCTCATTGCGTGGGCCCTGATCCACACAAACGTCACTGATACGGTCCTCGATCAACTCGTTTCGAGACACGTAGCACGTTGCCCAAGGATCTAGCGAGATGGTCCAACGCTTGGATTGCGGAACCTAGAATCAAACGGACGACACGATTTGATTATAGGGGGTAGAACGACGACTCCACAGTGGTGAGTACTCTAATAGATACGTCGGTAGAAAAATCTAGGACGAGACGCAATATTGCTTACAACCCTTGCCAAAGCAAGTGAAAAGGCTCGAATATCTCTTAACAAGAAGAATCGACAATAATCAAATTGTATTGATCCAACTTGTGTCCAAAACCCATGCAAAGCAAGTCCTTTTATAGGCTAGAGGTTTCTAAAACCCTAAAGGAGCAGTCGCCATCTTGGCGTATAGATTGGCCGACCCATGCTTCTATTACGCATTTAATCTAACCCTAAGCAACATTAAGGCCTAAAGGCCCTACTCGGCCCAATCACTTGGAGGCCCGTTTGACTCTCCATAGGCTTGGATCATGGTGTAGATGATTTGCTTGTATCCTTCTTGGCCTTCAATATCCCTATGGACTCCATGTTGGTCTTCGACCATTCGAACAAGGCCTTGGAGGGATTCCTTGAAGAACTTGGCTCGTACACGTGTGACTGGGCCCAATGGAACTCGGACCAGCTCATTGCGTGGGGCCTGATCCACACAAACGTCACTGATACGGTTCTCGATCAACTCGTTTCGAGACACGTAGCACGTTTGCCCAAGGATCTAGCGAGATGGTCCAACGCTTGGATTGCGGAACCTAGAATCAAGCAGGACGACAAGATTTAATTATAGGCGTTAGAACGTGTGACTCCACAGAGGTGATTACTCGAATGGATAGGTCGGTAGAACAATCTAGGACCCATGCTTCTAGGTGATTACTCCACAGAGGTGATTACACGTTGCCCAAGGAGCAGTCGTCATCTTGGTGTATATATTGGCCGACCCATGCTTCTATTAAGCAGTTAAACTAACCCTAAGCAACATTAAGGCCTAAAGACCCAACTCGGCCCAATCACTTGGAGGCTCGCTTGACTCTCTATGGGCCTGGATCATGGTGTAGATGTTTTGCTTGTCTCCTTCTTGGCCTTCAAAATCCCTATGGACTCCGTGTTGGTCTTGGACCATTCGAACAAGGCCTTGGAGGGATTTCTTGAAGAACTTGGATCGTACACGTGTGGCTGGGCCCAATGGAACTCGGACCAGCTCATTGCGTGGGCCCTGATCCATATACACGTCATTGATACGGTCCTCCATCAACTCGTTTCGAGACACGTAGCACGTTTGCCCATGGATCTAGCGAGGTGGTCCAACGCTTGGATTGCAGAACCTAGAATCAAGCGGGACGATAAGATTTAATTATAGGCGTTAGAACGACGACTCCACAGAGGTGATTACTCGAATGGATAGGTCGGTAGAAAAATCTAGGATGAGACGCAATATTGCTTACAACCCTCGCCAAAGCAAGTGAAATGGCTCGAATATCTCTTAACAAGAAGAATCGACATTAATCAAATTGTATTGATCCAACTTGTGTCCAAAACCCTTGCAAAGCAAGCCCTTTTATAGGCTAGAGGTTTATAAAACCCTAAAGGAGCAGTCGGCCATCTTGGTGTCTAGATTGGCCGACCCATGCTTCTATTACGCAGTTAGTCTAACTCTAAGCAACATTAAAGCCTAAAGACCCTACTCGGCCCAATCACTTGGAGCCCCGCTTGACTCTCCATGGGTTTGGATCATGGTGTAGATGATTTGCTTGTATCCTTCTAGGCCTTCAATATCCCTATGGACTCAATTTTGGTCTTGGACCATTCGACCAAGGCCTTGGCGGGATTCCTTGAAGAACTTGGATCGTACAAGTGTGACTGGGCCCAATGGAACTCGAATCAGCTCATTGCGTGGGCCCTGATCCATACGCACGTCACTGATACGGTCCTTAATCAACTCGTTTCGAGACACGTAGCACGCTTGCCCAAGGATCTAGCGAGGCGGTCCAACGCTTGGATTGCGGAACCTAGAATCAAGCGGGACGATAAGATTTAATTATAGGCGTTAGAACGATAACTCCACAGAGGTGAATACTCGAATGGATAGGTCGGTAGAACAATCTAGGACGAGACGCAATATTGCTTACAACCCATGCCAATGCAAGTGAAAAGGCTCGAATATCTCTTAACAAGAAGAATCGACATTAATCAAATCGTATTGATCCAACTTGTGTCCAAAACCCATGCAAAGCAAGCCCTTTTGTAGGCTAGAGGTTTCTAAAACCCTAAAAGAGCAGTCGGCCATCTTGGTATCGAGACGGGCTGGCCCATGCTTCTACTATGCAGTTCATCCAACCCTAAGAAACATTATGGCCTAAAGGCCCTACTCGGCCCAATCACTTGGAGGCCCGCTTGACTCTCCATAGGCTTGGATCATGGTGTAGATGATTTGCTTGTATCCTTCTTGGCCTTCAATATCCCTATGGACTCCATGTTGGTCTTGGACCATTCGAACAACGCCTTGGAGGGATTCCTTGAAGAACTTGGCTCGTACACGTGTGACTGGGCCCAATGGAACTCGGACCAGCTCATTGTGTGGGCCCTGATCCACACAAACGTCACTGATACGGTCCTCGATCAACTCGTTTCGAGACACGTAGCACGTTGCCCAAGGATCTAGCGAGATGGTCCAACGCTTGGATTGCGGAACCTAGAATCAAACGGACGACACGATTTGATTATAGGGGGTAGAACGACCACTCCACAGTGGTGAGTACTCTAATAGATACGTCGGTAGACAAATCTAGGACGAGACGCAATATTGCTTACAACCCTTGCCAAAGCAAGTGAAAAGGCTCGAATATCTCTTAACAAGAAGAATCGACAATAATCAAATTGTATTGATCCAACTTGTGTCCAAAACCCATGCAAAGCAAGTCCTTTTATAGGCTAGAGGTTTCTAAAACCCTAAAGGAGCAGTCGCCATCTTGGCGTATAGATTGGCCGACCCATGCTTCTATTACGCATTTAATCTAACCCTAAGCAACATTAAGGCCTAAAGGCCCTACTCGGCCCAATCACTTGGAGGC
This sequence comes from Coffea arabica, assembly GCF_036785885.1. Classification (NCBI taxonomy): domain Eukaryota; kingdom Viridiplantae; phylum Streptophyta; class Magnoliopsida; order Gentianales; family Rubiaceae; genus Coffea; species Coffea arabica. The sequence goes on from NC_092330.1 coordinate 15,556,755, forward strand.
CCGTTTGACTCTCCATAGGTGTAGATGATTTGCTTGTATCCTTCTTGGCCTTCAATATCCCTATGGACTCCATGTTGGTCTTCGACCATTCGAACAAGGCCTTGGAGGGATTCCTTGAAGAACTTGGCTCGTACACGTGTGACTGGGACCAATGGAACTCGGACCAGCTCATTGCGTGGGGCCTGATCCACACAAACGTCACTGATACGGTTCTCGATCAACTCGTTCCGAGACACGTAGCACGTTTGCCCAAGGATCTAGCGAGATGGTCCAACGCTTGGATTGCGGAACCTAAAATCAAGCGGGACGATAAGATTTAATTATAGGTGTTAGAACGATGACTCCACAGAGGTGATTACTCGAATGGATAGGTCGGTAGAACAATCTAGGACGACACGCAATATTGCTTACAACCCATGCCAATGGAAGTGAAAAGGCTCGAATATCTCTTAACAAGAAGAATCGACATTAATCAAATTGTATTGATCCAACTTGTGTCCAAAACCCATGCAAAGCAAGCCCTTTTGTAGGCTAGAGGTTTCTAAAACCCTAAAGGAGCAGTCGCCATCTTGGTGTATATATTGGCCGACCCATGCTTCTATTACACAGTTAATCTAACCCTAAGCAACATTAAGGCCTAAAGACCCAACTCGGCCCAATCACTTGGAGGCTCGCCTGACTCTCCATGGGCCTGGATCATGGTGTAGATGTTTTGCTTGTCTCCTTCTACGCCTTCAATATCCCTTTGGACTCCATGTTGGTCTTGGACCATTTGAACAAGGCCTTGGAGGGATTTCCTTAAGAACTTGGCTTGTGCATGTGTAACTAGGCCCAATAGAACTCGGACCAGAACATTTTGTGGGCCATGATCCATGCACACATAGCACGTTTGCTCAAGTATCTAGCGAGGTGATCCGACGCTTGTATTGCGGAACCCAGAATCAAACGGACAACACGATTTGATTATAGGGGGTAGAACGACGACTCCACAGTGAGGATTACTCTAACAGATACGTCGGTAGAACAATCTAGGACGAGACGCAAGATTGCTCACAACCCTTGCAAAGGCAAGTAAAAAGGCTCGACTCTCTCTTGACAAGAAAAATCGAAATTAACCAAACTTTATTGATCCAACTTGTGTCCAAAACCCTTATAATGCAAGCCCTTTTATAGGCTAGAGGTTACTAAAACCCTACGAAAACCCTAAAAGAGCAGTCGGCCATCTTGGTATCAAGACGGGCCGGCCCATGCTTATACTACGCAGTTCATCCAACCCTAAGCAACATTAAGGCCTAAAGGCCCTACTCGGCCCAATCACTTGGAGGCCCGCTTGACTCTCCATAGGCTTGGAACATGGTGTAGATGATTTGCTTGTATCCTTCTTGGCCTTCAATATCCCTATGGACTCCATGTTGGTCTTCGACCATTCGAACAAGGCCTTGGAGGGATTCCTTGAAGAACTTGGCTCGTACACGTGTGACTGGGCCCAATGGAACTCGGACCAGCTCATTGCGTGGGCCCTGATCCACACAAACGTCACTGATACGGTCCTCGATCAACTCGTTTCGAGACACGTAGCACGTTGCCCAAGGATCTAGCGAGATGGTCCAACGCTTGGATTGCGGAACCTAGAATCAAGCAGGACGACAAGATTTAATTATAGGCGTTAGAACGTGTGACTCCACAGAGGTGATTACTCGAATGGATAGGTTGGTAGAACAATCTAGGACGAGACGCAATATTGCTTACAACCCTTGCCAAAGCAAGTGAAAAGGCTTGAATATCTCTTAACAAGAAGAATCAACATTAATCAAATTGTATTGATCCAACTTGTGTCCAAAACCCTTGCAAAGCAAGCCCTTTTATAGGTTAGAGGTTTCTAAAACCATAAAGGAGCAGTCGGCCATCTTGGTGTCTAGATTGGCCGACCCATGCTTTTGTTACGCAGTTAATCTAACTCTAAGCAACATTAAAGCCTAAAGACCCTACTCGGCCCAATCACTTGGAGCCCCGCTTGACTCTCCATGAGCTTGGATCATGGTGTAGATGATTTGCTTGTATCCTTCTAGGCCTTCAATATCCCTATGGACTCAATTTTGGTCTTGGACCATTCGAACAAGGCCTTGGCGGGATTCCTTGAAGAACTCGGATCGTACAAGTGTTACTGGGCCCAATGGAACTCGAATCAGCTCATTGCGTGGGCCCTGATCCATACACACGTCATTGATACGGTCCTTAATCAACTCGTTTCGAGAAACGTAGCACGCTTGCCCAAGGATCTAGCGAGGCGGTGCAACGCTTGGATTGCGGAACCAAGAATCAAGCGGGACGATAAGATTTAATTATAGGCGTTGGAACGATGACTCCACAGAGGTGATTACTCGAATGGATAGGTCGGTAGAACAATCTAGGACGAGACGCAATATTGCTTACAACCCTTGCCAATGCAAGTGAAAAGGCTCGAATATCTCTTAACAAGAAGAATCGACATTAATCAAATTGTATTGATCCAACTTGTGTCCAAAACCCATGCAAAGCAAGCCCTTTTGTGGGCTAGAGGTTTCTAAAACCCTAAAGGAGCAGTCTCCATCTTGGTGTATATATTGGCCGACCCATGCTTCTATTACGTAGTTAATCTAACCGTAAGCAACATTAAGGCCTAAAGACCCAACTCGGCCCAATCACTTGGAGGCTCGCTTGACTCTCTATGGGCCTGGATCATGGTGTAGATGTTTTGCTTGTCTCCTTCTTGGCCTTCAAAATCCCTATGGACTCCGTGTTGGTCTTGGACCATTCGAACAAGGCCTTGGAGGGATTTCTTGAAGAACTTGGATCGTACACGTGTGGCTGGGTCCAATGGAACTCGGACCAGCTTATTGCGTGGGCCCTGATCCATACACACGTCATTGATACGGTCCTCCATCAACTCGTTTCGAGACACGTAGCACGTTTGCCCATGGATCTAGCGAGGTGGTCCAACGCTTGGATTGCAGAACCTAGAATCAAGCGGGACGATAAGATTTAATTATAGGCGTTAGAACGACGACTCCACAGAGGTGATTACTTGAATGGATAGGTCGATAGAAAAATCTAGGATGAGACGCAATATTGCTTACAACCCATGCCAAAGCAAGTGAAATGGCTCGAATATCTCTTAACAAGAAGAATCGACATTAATCAAATTGTATTGATCCAACTTGTGTCCAAAACCCTTGCAAAGCAAGCCCTTTTATAGGCTAGAGGTTTATAAAACCCTAAAGGAGCAGTCGGCCATCTTGGTGTCTAGATTGGGCGACCCATGCTTCTATTACGCAGTTAATCTAACTCTAAGCAACATTAAAGCCTAAAGACCCTACTCGGCCCAATCACTTGGAGCCCTGCTTGACTCTCCATGTGTTTGGATCATGGTGTAGATGATTTGCTTGTATCCTTCTAGGCCTTCAATATCCCTATGGACTCAATTTTGGTCTTGGACCATTCGACCAAGGCCTTGGCGGGATTCCTTGAAGAACTTGGATCGTACAAGTGTGACTGGGCCCAATGGAACTCGAATCAGCTCATTGCGTGGGCCCTTATCCATACGCACGTCACTGATACGGTCCTTAATCAACTCGTTTCGAGACACGTAGCACGCTTGCCCAAGGATCTAGCGAGGCGGTCCAACGCTTGGATTGCGGAACCTAGAATCAAGCGGGACGATAAGATTTAATTATAGGCGTTAGAACGATAACTCCACAGAGGTGAATACTCGAATGGATAGGTCGGTAGAACAATCTAGGACGAGACGCAATATTGCTTACAACCCATGCCAATGCAAGTGAAAAGGCTCGAATATCTCTTAACAAGAAGAATCGACATTAATCAAATCGTATTGATCCAACTTGTGTCCAAAACCCATGCAAAGCAAGCCCTTTTGTAGGCTAGAGGTTTCTAAAACCCTAAAAGAGCAGTCGGCCATCTTGGTATCAAGACGGGCTGGCCCATGCTTCTACTATGCAGTTCATCCAACCCTAAGAAACATTATGGCCTAAAGGCCCTACTCGGCCCAATCACTTGGAGGCCCGCTTGACTCTCCATAGGCTTGGATCATGGTGTAGATGATTTGCTTGTATCCTTCTTGGCCTTCAATATCCCTATGGACTCCATGTTGGTCTTGGACCATTCGAACAACGCCTTGGAGGGATTCCTTGAAGAACTTGGCTCGTACACGTGTGACTGGGCCCAATGGAACTCGGACCAGCTCATTGCGTGGGCCCTGATCCACACAAACGTCACTGATACGGTCCTCGATCAACTCGTTTCGAGACACGTAGCACGTTGCCCAAGGATCTAGCGAGATGGTCCAACGCTTGGATTGCGGAACCTAGAATCAAACGGACGACACGATTTGATTATAGGGGGTAGAACGACGACTCCACAGTGGTGAGTACTCTAATAGATACGTCGGTAGAAAAATCTAGGACGAGACGCAATATTGCTTACAACCCTTGCCAAAGCAAGTGAAAAGGCTCGAATATCTCTTAACAAGAAGAATCGACAATAATCAAATTGTATTGATCCAACTTGTGTCCAAAACCCATGCAAAGCAAGTCCTTTTATAGGCTAGAGGTTTCTAAAACCCTAAAGGAGCAGTCGGCCATCTTGGTGTCTAGATTGGCCGACCCATGCTTCTATTACGCAGTTAGTCTAACTCTAAGCAACATTAAAGCCTAAAGACCCTACTCGGCCCAATCACTTGGAGCCCCGCTTGACTCTCCATGGGTTTGGATCATGGTGTAGATGATTTGCTTGTATCCTTCTAGGCCTTCAATATCCCTATGGACTCAATTTTGGTCTTGGACCATTCGACCAAGGCCTTGGCGGGATTCCTTGAAGAACTTGGATCGTACAAGTGTGACTGGGCCCAATGGAACTCGAATCAGCTCATTGCGTGGGCCCTGATCCATACGCACGTCACTGATACGGTCCTTAATCAACTCGTTTCGAGACACGTAGCACGCTTGCCCAAGGATCTAGCGAGGCGGTCCAACGCTTGGATTGCGGAACCTAGAATCAAGCGGGACGATAAGATTTAATTATAGGCGTTAGAACGATAACTCCACAGAGGTGAATACTCGAATGGATAGGTCGGTAGAACAATCTAGGACGAGACGCAATATTGCTTACAACCCATGCCAATGCAAGTGAAAAGGCTCGAATATCTCTTAACAAGAAGAATCGACATTAATCAAATCGTATTGATCCAACTTGTGTCCAAAACCCATGCAAAGCAAGCCCTTTTGTAGGCTAGAGGTTTCTAAAACCCTAAAAGAGCAGTCGGCCATCTTGGTATCGAGACGGGCTGGCCCATGCTTCTACTATGCAGTTCATCCAACCCTAAGAAACATTATGGCCTAAAGGCCCTACTCGGCCCAATCACTTGGAGGCCCGCTTGACTCTCCATAGGCTTGGATCATGGTGTAGATGATTTGCTTGTATCCTTCTTGGCCTTCAATATCCCTATGGACTCCATGTTGGTCTTGGACCATTCGAACAACGCCTTGGAGGGATTCCTTGAAGAACTTGGCTCGTACACGTGTGACTGGGCCCAATGGAACTCGGACCAGCTCATTGTGTGGGCCCTGATCCACACAAACGTCACTGATACGGTCCTCGATCAACTCGTTTCGAGACACGTAGCACGTTGCCCAAGGATCTAGCGAGATGGTCCAACGCTTGGATTGCGGAACCTAGAATCAAACGGACGACACGATTTGATTATAGGGGGTAGAACGACCACTCCACAGTGGTGAGTACTCTAATAGATACGTCGGTAGACAAATCTAGGACGAGACGCAATATTGCTTACAACCCTTGCCAAAGCAAGTGAAAAGGCTCGAATATCTCTTAACAAGAAGAATCGACAATAATCAAATTGTATTGATCCAACTTGTGTCCAAAACCCATGCAAAGCAAGTCCTTTTATAGGCTAGAGGTTTCTAAAACCCTAAAGGAGCAGTCGCCATCTTGGCGTATAGATTGGCCGACCCATGCTTCTATTACGCATTTAATCTAACCCTAAGCAACATTAAGGCCTAAAGGCCCTACTCGGCCCAATCACTTGGAGGCCCGTTTGACTCTCCATAGGCTTGGATCATGGTGTAGATGATTTGCTTGTATCCTTCTTGGCCTTCAATATCCCTATGGACTCCATGTTGGTCTTCGACCATTCGAACAAGGCCTTGGAGGGATTCCTTGAAGAACTTGGCTCGTACACGTGTGACTGGGCCCAATGGAACTCGGACCAGCTCATTGCGTGGGGCCTGATCCACACAAACGTCACTGATACGGTTCTCGATCAACTCGTTTCGAGACACGTAGCACGTTTGCCCAAGGATCTAGCGAGATGGTCCAACGCTTGGATTGCGGAACCTAGAATCAAGCAGGACGACAAGATTTAATTATAGGCGTTAGAACGTGTGACTCCACAGAGGTGATTACTCGAATGGATAGGTCGGTAGAACAATCTAGGACGACACGCAATATTGCTTACAACCCATGCCAATGCAAGTGAAAAGGCTCGAATATCTCTTAACAAGAAGAATCGACATTAATCAAATTGTATTGATCCAACTTGTGTCCAAAACCCATGCAAAGCAAGCCCTTTTGTAGGCTAGAGGTTTCTAAAACCCTAAAGGAGCAGTCGCCATCTTGGTGTATATATTGGCCGACCCATGCTTCTATTACACAGTTAATCTAACCCTAAGCAACATTAAGGCCTAAAGACCCAACTCGGCCCAATCACTTGGAGGCTCGCCTGACTCTCCATGGGCCTGGATCATGGTGTAGATGTTTTGCTTGTCTCCTTCTACGCCTTCAATATCCCTTTGGACTCCATGTTGGTCTTGGACCATTTGAACAAGGCCTTGGAGGGATTTCCTTAAGAACTTGGCTTGTGCATGTGTAACTAGGCCCAATAGAACTCGGACCAGAACATTTTGTGGGCCATGATCCATGCACACATAGCACGTTTGCTCAAGTATCTAGCGAGGTGATCCGACGCTTGTATTGCGGAACCCAGAATCAAACGGACAACACGATTTGATTATAGGGGGTAGAACGACGACTCCACAGTGAGGATTACTCTAACAGATACGTCGGTAGAACAATCTAGGACGAGACGCAAGATTGCTCACAACCCTTGCAAAGGCAAGTAAAAAGGCTCGACTCTCTCTTGACAAGAAAAATCGAAATTAACCAAACTTTATTGATCCAACTTGTGTCCAAAACCCTTATAATGCAAGCCCTTTTATAGGCTAGAGGTTACTAAAACCCTACGAAAACCCTAAAAGAGCAGTCGGCCATCTTGGTATCAAGACGGGCCGGCCCATGCTTATACTACGCAGTTCATCCAACCCTAAGCAACATTAAGGCCTAAAGGCCCTACTCGGCCCAATCACTTGGAGGCCCGCTTGACTCTCCATAGGCTTGGAACATGGTGTAGATGATTTGCTTGTATCCTTCTTGGCCTTCAATATCCCTATGGACTCCATGTTGGTCTTCGACCATTCGAACAAGGCCTTGGAGGGATTCCTTGAAGAACTTGGCTCGTACACGTGTGACTGGGCCCAATGGAACTCGGACCAGCTCATTGCGTGGGCCCTGATCCACACAAACGTCACTGATACGGTCCTCGATCAACTCGTTTCGAGACACGTAGCACGTTGCCCAAGGATCTAGCGAGATGGTCCAACGCTTGGATTGCGGAACCTAGAATCAAGCAGGACGACAAGATTTAATTATAGGCGTTAGAACGTGTGACTCCACAGAGGTGATTACTCGAATGGATAGGTTGGTAGAACAATCTAGGACGAGACGCAATATTGCTTACAACCCTTGCCAAAGCAAGTGAAAAGGCTTGAATATCTCTTAACAAGAAGAATCAACATTAATCAAATTGTATTGATCCAACTTGTGTCCAAAACCCTTGCAAAGCAAGCCCTTTTATAGGTTAGAGGTTTCTAAAACCATAAAGGAGCAGTCGGCCATCTTGGTGTCTAGATTGGCCGACCCATGCTTTTGTTACGCAGTTAATCTAACTCTAAGCAACATTAAAGCCTAAAGACCCTACTCGGCCCAATCACTTGGAGCCCCGCTTGACTCTCCATGAGCTTGGATCATGGTGTAGATGATTTGCTTGTATCCTTCTAGGCCTTCAATATCCCTATGGACTCAATTTTGGTCTTGGACCATTCGAACAAGGCCTTGGCGGGATTCCTTGAAGAACTCGGATCGTACAAGTGTTACTGGGCCCAATGGAACTCGAATCAGCTCATTGCGTGGGCCCTGATCCATACACACGTCATTGATACGGTCCTTAATCAACTCGTTTCGAGAAACGTAGCACGCTTGCCCAAGGATCTAGCGAGGCGGTGCAACGCTTGGATTGCGGAACCAAGAATCAAGCGGGACGATAAGATTTAATTATAGGCGTTGGAACGATGACTCCACAGAGGTGATTACTCGAATGGATAGGTCGGTAGAACAATCTAGGACGAGACGCAATATTGCTTACAACCCTTGCCAATGCAAGTGAAAAGGCTCGAATATCTCTTAACAAGAAGAATCGACATTAATCAAATTGTATTGATCCAACTTGTGTCCAAAACCCATGCAAAGCAAGCCCTTTTGTGGGCTAGAGGTTTCTAAAACCCTAAAGGAGCAGTCTCCATCTTGGTGTATATATTGGCCGACCCATGCTTCTATTACGTAGTTAATCTAACCGTAAGCAACATTAAGGCCTAAAGACCCAACTCGGCCCAATCACTTGGAGGCTCGCTTGACTCTCTATGGGCCTGGATCATGGTGTAGATGTTTTGCTTGTCTCCTTCTTGGCCTTCAAAATCCCTATGGACTCCGTGTTGGTCTTGGACCATTCGAACAAGGCCTTGGAGGGATTTCTTGAAGAACTTGGATCGTACACGTGTGGCTGGGTCCAATGGAACTCGGACCAGCTTATTGCGTGGGCCCTGATCCATACACACGTCATTGATACGGTCCTCCATCAACTCGTTTCGAGACACGTAGCACGTTTGCCCATGGATCTAGCGAGGTGGTCCAACGCTTGGATTGCAGAACCTAGAATCAAGCGGGACGATAAGATTTAATTATAGGCGTTAGAACGACGACTCCACAGAGGTGATTACTTGAATGGATAGGTCGATAGAAAAATCTAGGATGAGACGCAATATTGCTTACAACCCATGCCAAAGCAAGTGAAATGGCTCGAATATCTCTTAACAAGAAGAATCGACATTAATCAAATTGTATTGATCCAACTTGTGTCCAAAACCCTTGCAAAGCAAGCCCTTTTATAGGCTAGAGGTTTATAAAACCCTAAAGGAGCAGTCGGCCATCTTGGTGTCTAGATTGGGCGACCCATGCTTCTATTACGCAGTTAATCTAACTCTAAGCAACATTAAAGCCTAAAGACCCTACTCGGCCCAATCACTTGGAGCCCTGCTTGACTCTCCATGTGTTTGGATCATGGTGTAGATGATTTGCTTGTATCCTTCTAGGCCTTCAATATCCCTATGGACTCAATTTTGGTCTTGGACCATTCGACCAAGGCCTTGGCGGGATTCCTTGAAGAACTTGGATCGTACAAGTGTGACTGGGCCCAATGGAACTCGAATCAGCTCATTGCGTGGGCCCTTATCCATACGCACGTCACTGATACGGTCCTTAATCAACTCGTTTCGAGACACGTAGCACGCTTGCCCAAGGATCTAGCGAGGCGGTCCAACGCTTGGATTGCGGAACCTAGAATCAAGCGGGACGATAAGATTTAATTATAGGCGTTAGAACGATAACTCCACAGAGGTGAATACTCGAATGGATAGGTCGGTAGAACAATCTAGGACGAGACGCAATATTGCTTACAACCCATGCCAATGCAAGTGAAAAGGCTCGAATATCTCTTAACAAGAAGAATCGACATTAATCAAATCGTATTGATCCAACTTGTGTCCAAAACCCATGCAAAGCAAGCCCTTTTGTAGGCTAGAGGTTTCTAAAACCCTAAAAGAGCAGTCGGCCATCTTGGTATCAAGACGGGCTGGCCCATGCTTCTACTATGCAGTTCATCCAACCCTAAGAAACATTATGGCCTAAAGGCCCTACTCGGCCCAATCACTTGGAGGCCCGCTTGACTCTCCATAGGCTTGGATCATGGTGTAGATGATTTGCTTGTATCCTTCTTGGCCTTCAATATCCCTATGGACTCCATGTTGGTCTTGGACCATTCGAACAACGCCTTGGAGGGATTCCTTGAAGAACTTGGCTCGTACACGTGTGACTGGGCCCAATGGAACTCGGACCAGCTCATTGCGTGGGCCCTGATCCACACAAACGTCACTGATACGGTCCTCGATCAACTCGTTTCGAGACACGTAGCACGTTGCCCAAGGATCTAGCGAGATGGTCCAACGCTTGGATTGCGGAACCTAGAATCAAACGGACGACACGATTTGATTATAGGGGGTAGAACGACGACTCCACAGTGGTGAGTACTCTAATAGATACGTCGGTAGAAAAATCTAGGACGAGACGCAATATTGCTTACAACCCTTGCCAAAGCAAGTGAAAAGGCTCGAATATCTCTTAACAAGAAGAATCGACAATAATCAAATTGTATTGATCCAACTTGTGTCCAAAACCCATGCAAAGCAAGTCCTTTTATAGGCTAGAGGTTTCTAAAACCCTAAAGGAGCAGTCGCCATCTTGGCGTATAGATTGGCCGACCCATGCTTCTATTACGCATTTAATCTAACCCTAAGCAACATTAAGGCCTAAAGGCCCTACTCGGCCCAATCACTTGGAGGCCCGTTTGACTCTCCATAGGCTTGGATCATGGTGTAGATGATTTGCTTGTATCCTTCTTGGCCTTCAATATCCCTATGGACTCCATGTTGGTCTTCGACCATTCGAACAAGGCCTTGGAGGGATTCCTTGAAGAACTTGGCTCGTACACGTGTGACTGGGCCCAATGGAACTCGGACCAGCTCATTGCGTGGGGCCTGATCCACACAAACGTCACTGATACGGTTCTCGATCAACTCGTTTCGAGACACGTAGCACGTTTGCCCAAGGATCTAGCGAGATGGTCCAACGCTTGGATTGCGGAACCTAGAATCAAGCAGGACGACAAGATTTAATTATAGGCGTTAGAACGTGTGACTCCACAGAGGTGATTACTCGAATGGATAGGTCGGTAGAACAATCTAGGACCCATGCTTCTAGGTGATTACTCCACAGAGGTGATTACACGTTGCCCAAGGAGCAGTCGTCATCTTGGTGTATATATTGGCCGACCCATGCTTCTATTAAGCAGTTAAACTAACCCTAAGCAACATTAAGGCCTAAAGACCCAACTCGGCCCAATCACTTGGAGGCTCGCTTGACTCTCTATGGGCCTGGATCATGGTGTAGATGTTTTGCTTGTCTCCTTCTTGGCCTTCAAAATCCCTATGGACTCCGTGTTGGTCTTGGACCATTCGAACAAGGCCTTGGAGGGATTTCTTGAAGAACTTGGATCGTACACGTGTGGCTGGGCCCAATGGAACTCGGACCAGCTCATTGCGTGGGCCCTGATCCATATACACGTCATTGATACGGTCCTCCATCAACTCGTTTCGAGACACGTAGCACGTTTGCCCATGGATCTAGCGAGGTGGTCCAACGCTTGGATTGCAGAACCTAGAATCAAGCGGGACGATAAGATTTAATTATAGGCGTTAGAACGACGACTCCACAGAGGTGATTACTCGAATGGATAGGTCGGTAGAAAAATCTAGGATGAGACGCAATATTGCTTACAACCCTCGCCAAAGCAAGTGAAATGGCTCGAATATCTCTTAACAAGAAGAATCGACATTAATCAAATTGTATTGATCCAACTTGTGTCCAAAACCCTTGCAAAGCAAGCCCTTTTATAGGCTAGAGGTTTATAAAACCCTAAAGGAGCAGTCGGCCATCTTGGTGTCTAGATTGGCCGACCCATGCTTCTATTACGCAGTTAGTCTAACTCTAAGCAACATTAAAGCCTAAAGACCCTACTCGGCCCAATCACTTGGAGCCCCGCTTGACTCTCCATGGGTTTGGATCATGGTGTAGATGATTTGCTTGTATCCTTCTAGGCCTTCAATATCCCTATGGACTCAATTTTGGTCTTGGACCATTCGACCAAGGCCTTGGCGGGATTCCTTGAAGAACTTGGATCGTACAAGTGTGACTGGGCCCAATGGAACTCGAATCAGCTCATTGCGTGGGCCCTGATCCATACGCACGTCACTGATACGGTCCTTAATCAACTCGTTTCGAGACACGTAGCACGCTTGCCCAAGGATCTAGCGAGGCGGTCCAACGCTTGGATTGCGGAACCTAGAATCAAGCGGGACGATAAGATTTAATTATAGGCGTTAGAACGATAACTCCACAGAGGTGAATACTCGAATGGATAGGTCGGTAGAACAATCTAGGACGAGACGCAATATTGCTTACAACCCATGCCAATGCAAGTGAAAAGGCTCGAATATCTCTTAACAAGAAGAATCGACATTAATCAAATCGTATTGATCCAACTTGTGTCCAAAACCCATGCAAAGCAAGCCCTTTTGTAGGCTAGAGGTTTCTAAAACCCTAAAAGAGCAGTCGGCCATCTTGGTATCGAGACGGGCTGGCCCATGCTTCTACTATGCAGTTCATCCAACCCTAAGAAACATTATGGCCTAAAGGCCCTACTCGGCCCAATCACTTGGAGGCCCGCTTGACTCTCCATAGGCTTGGATCATGGTGTAGATGATTTGCTTGTATCCTTCTTGGCCTTCAATATCCCTATGGACTCCATGTTGGTCTTGGACCATTCGAACAACGCCTTGGAGGGATTCCTTGAAGAACTTGGCTCGTACACGTGTGACTGGGCCCAATGGAACTCGGACCAGCTCATTGTGTGGGCCCTGATCCACACAAACGTCACTGATACGGTCCTCGATCAACTCGTTTCGAGACACGTAGCACGTTGCCCAAGGATCTAGCGAGATGGTCCAACGCTTGGATTGCGGAACCTAGAATCAAACGGACGACACGATTTGATTATAGGGGGTAGAACGACCACTCCACAGTGGTGAGTACTCTAATAGATACGTCGGTAGACAAATCTAGGACGAGACGCAATATTGCTTACAACCCTTGCCAAAGCAAGTGAAAAGGCTCGAATATCTCTTAACAAGAAGAATCGACAATAATCAAATTGTATTGATCCAACTTGTGTCCAAAACCCATGCAAAGCAAGTCCTTTTATAGGCTAGAGGTTTCTAAAACCCTAAAGGAGCAGTCGCCATCTTGGCGTATAGATTGGCCGACCCATGCTTCTATTACGCATTTAATCTAACCCTAAGCAACATTAAGGCCTAAAGGCCCTACTCGGCCCAATCACTTGGAGGCCCGTTTGACTCTCCATAGGCTTGGATCATGGTGTAGATGATTTGCTTGTATCCTTCTTGGCCTTCAATATCCCTATGGACTCCATGTTGGTCTTGGACCATTCGAACAAGGCCTTGGAGGGATTCCTTGAAGAACTTGGCTCGTACACGTGTGACTGGGCCCAATGGAACTCGGACCAGCTCATTGCGTGGGGCCTGATCCACACAAACGTCACTGATACGGTTCTCGATCAACTCGTTCCGAGACACGTAGCACGTTTGCCCAAGGATCTAGCGAGATGGTCCAACGCTTGGATTGCGGAACCTAGAATCAAGCAGGACGACAAGATTTAATTATAGGCGTTAGAACGTGTGACTCCACAGAGGTGATTACTCGAATGGATAGGTCGGTAGAACAATCTAGGACCCATGCTTCTAGGTGATTACTCCACAGAGGTGATTACACGTTGCCCAAGGAGCAGTCGTCATCTTGGTGTATATATTGGCCGACCCATGCTTCTATTAAGCAGTTAAACTAACCCTAAGCAACATTAAGGCCTAAAGACCCAACTCGGCCCAATCACTTGGAGGCTCGCTTGACTCTCTATGGGCCTGGATCATGGTGTAGATGTTTTGCTTGTCTCCTTCTTGGCCTTCAAAATCCCTATGGACTCCGTGTTGGTCTTGGACCATTCGAACAAGGCCTTGGAGGGATTTCTTGAAGAACTTGGATCGTACACGTGTGGCTGGGCCCAATGGAACTCGGACCAGCTCATTGCGTGGGCCCTGATCCATATACACGTCATTGATACGGTCCTCCATCAACTCGTTTCGAGACACGTAGCACGTTTGCCCATGGATCTAGCGAGGTGGTCCAACGCTTGGATTGCAGAACCTAGAATCAAGCGGGACGATAAGATTTAATTATAGGCGTTAGAACGACGACTCCACAGAGGTGATTACTCGAATGGATAGGTCGATAGAAAAATCTAGGATGAGACGCAATATTGCTTACAACCCATGCCAAAGCAAGTGAAATGGCTCGAATATCTCTTAACAAGAAGAATCGACATTAATCAAATTGTATTGATCCAACTTGTGTCCAAAACCCTTGCAAAGCAAGCCCTTTTATAGGCTAGAGGTTTATAAAACCCTAAAGGAGCAGTCGGCCATCTTGGTGTCTAGATTGGGCGACCCATGCTTCTATTACGCAGTTAATCTAACTCTAAGCAACATTAAAGCCTAAAGACCCTACTCGGCCCAATCACTTGGAGCCCCGCTTGACTCTCCATGGGTTTGGATCATGGTGTAGATGATTTGCTTGTATCCTTCTAGGCCTTCAATATCCCTATGGACTCAATTTTGGTCTTGGACCATTCGACCAAGGCCTTGGCGGGATTCCTTGAAGAACTTGGATCGTACAAGTGTGACTGGGCCCAATGGAACTCGAATCAGCTCATTGCGTGGGCCCTGATCCATACGCACGTCACTGATACGGTCCTTAATCAACTCGTTTCGAGACACGTAGCACGCTTGCCCAAGGATCTAGCGAGGCGGTCCAACGCTTGGATTGCGGAACCTAGAATCAAGCGGGACGATAAGATTTAATTATAGGCGTTAGAACGATAACTCCACAGAGGTGAATACTCGAATGGATAGGTCGGTAGAACAATCTAGGACGAGACGCAATATTGCTTACAACCCATGCCAATGCAAGTGAAAAGGCTCGAATATCTCTTAACAAGAAGAATCGACATTAATCAAATCGTATTGATCCAACTTGTGTCCAAAACCCATGCAAAGCAAGCCCTTTTGTAGGCTAGAGGTTTCTAAAACCCTAAAAGAGCAGTCGGCCATCTTGGTATCGAGACGGGCTGGCCCATGCTTCTACTATGCAGTTCATCCAACCCTAAGAAACATTATGGCCTAAAGGCCCTACTCGGCCCAATCACTTGGAGGCCCGCTTGACTCTCCATAGGCTTGGATCATGGTGTAGATGATTTGCTTGTATCCTTCTTGGCCTTCAATATCCCTATGGACTCCATGTTGGTCTTGGACCATTCGAACAACGCCTTGGAGGGATTCCTTGAAGAACTTGGCTCGTACACGTGTGACTTGGCCCAATGGAACTCGGACCAGCTCATTGTGTGGGCCCTGATCCACACAAACGTCACTGATACGGTCCTCGATCAACTCGTTTCGAGACACGTAGCACGTTGCCCAAGGATCTAGCGAGATGGTCCAACGCTTGGATTGCGGAACCTAGAATCAAACGGACGACACGATTTGATTATAGGGGGTAGAACGACCACTCCACAGTGGTGAGTACTCTAATAGATACGTCGGTAGACAAATCTAGGACGAGACGCAATATTGCTTACAACCCTTGCCAAAGCAAGTGAAAAGGCTCGAATATCTCTTAACAAGAAGAATCGACAATAATCAAATTGTATTGATCCAACTTGTGTCCAAAACCCATGCAAAGCAAGTCCTTTTATAGGCTAGAGGTTTCTAAAACCCTAAAGGAGCAGTCGCCATCTTGGCGTATAGATTGGCCGACCCATGCTTCTATTACGCATTTAATCTAACCCTAAGCAACATTAAGGCCTAAAGGCCCTACTCGGCCCAATCACTTGGAGGCCCGTTTGACTCTCCATAGGCTTGGATCATGGTGTAGATGATTTGCTTGTATCCTTCTTGGCCTTCAATATCCCTATGGACTCCATGTTGGTCTTGGACCATTCGAACAAGGCCTTGGAGGGATTCCTTGAAGAACTTGGCTCGTACACGTGTGACTGGGCCCA
This sequence comes from Coffea arabica, assembly GCF_036785885.1. Lineage (NCBI taxonomy): Eukaryota > Viridiplantae > Streptophyta > Magnoliopsida > Gentianales > Rubiaceae > Coffea > Coffea arabica. The sequence goes on from NC_092330.1 coordinate 15,573,019, forward strand.
ATGGAACTCGGACCAGCTCATTGCGTGGGGCCTGATCCACACAAACGTCACTGATACGGTTCTCGATCAACTCGTTCCGAGACACGTAGCACGTTTGCCCAAGGATCTAGCGAGATGGTCCAACGCTTGGATTGCGGAACCTAGAATCAAGCAGGACGACAAGATTTAATTATAGGCGTTAGAACGTGTGACTCCACAGAGGTGATTACTCGAATGGATAGGTCGGTAGAACAATCTAGGACCCATGCTTCTAGGTGATTACTCCACAGAGGTGATTACACGTTGCCCAAGGAGCAGTCGTCATCTTGGTGTATATATTGGCCGACCCATGCTTCTATTAAGCAGTTAAACTAACCCTAAGCAACATTAAGGCCTAAAGACCCAACTCGGCCCAATCACTTGGAGGCTCGCTTGACTCTCTATGGGCCTGGATCATGGTGTAGATGTTTTGCTTGTCTCCTTCTTGGCCTTCAAAATCCCTATGGACTCCGTGTTGGTCTTGGACCATTCGAACAAGGCCTTGGAGGGATTTCTTGAAGAACTTGGATCGTACACGTGTGGCTGGGCCCAATGGAACTCGGACCAGCTCATTGCGTGGGCCCTGATCCATATACACGTCATTGATACGGTCCTCCATCAACTCGTTTCGAGACACGTAGCACGTTTGCCCATGGATCTAGCGAGGTGGTCCAACGCTTGGATTGCAGAACCTAGAATCAAGCGGGACGATAAGATTTAATTATAGGCGTTAGAACGACGACTCCACAGAGGTGATTACTCGAATGGATAGGTCGGTAGAAAAATCTAGGATGAGACGCAATATTGCTTACAACCCTCGCCAAAGCAAGTGAAATGGCTCGAATATCTCTTAACAAGAAGAATCGACATTAATCAAATTGTATTGATCCAACTTGTGTCCAAAACCCTTGCAAAGCAAGCCCTTTTATAGGCTAGAGGTTTATAAAACCCTAAAGGAGCAGTCGGCCATCTTGGTGTCTAGATTGGCCGACCCATGCTTCTATTACGCAGTTAGTCTAACTCTAAGCAACATTAAAGCCTAAAGACCCTACTCGGCCCAATCACTTGGAGCCCCGCTTGACTCTCCATGGGTTTGGATCATGGTGTAGATGATTTGCTTGTATCCTTCTAGGCCTTCAATATCCCTATGGACTCAATTTTGGTCTTGGACCATTCGACCAAGGCCTTGGCGGGATTCCTTGAAGAACTTGGATCGTACAAGTGTGACTGGGCCCAATGGAACTCGAATCAGCTCATTGCGTGGGCCCTGATCCATACGCACGTCACTGATACGGTCCTTAATCAACTCGTTTCGAGACACGTAGCACGCTTGCCCAAGGATCTAGCGAGGCGGTCCAACGCTTGGATTGCGGAACCTAGAATCAAGCGGGACGATAAGATTTAATTATAGGCGTTAGAACGATAACTCCACAGAGGTGAATACTCGAATGGATAGGTCGGTAGAACAATCTAGGACGAGACGCAATATTGCTTACAACCCATGCCAATGCAAGTGAAAAGGCTCGAATATCTCTTAACAAGAAGAATCGACATTAATCAAATCGTATTGATCCAACTTGTGTCCAAAACCCATGCAAAGCAAGCCCTTTTGTAGGCTAGAGGTTTCTAAAACCCTAAAAGAGCAGTCGGCCATCTTGGTATCGAGACGGGCTGGCCCATGCTTCTACTATGCAGTTCATCCAACCCTAAGAAACATTATGGCCTAAAGGCCCTACTCGGCCCAATCACTTGGAGGCCCGCTTGACTCTCCATAGGCTTGGATCATGGTGTAGATGATTTGCTTGTATCCTTCTTGGCCTTCAATATCCCTATGGACTCCATGTTGGTCTTGGACCATTCGAACAACGCCTTGGAGGGATTCCTTGAAGAACTTGGCTCGTACACGTGTGACTGGGCCCAATGGAACTCGGACCAGCTCATTGTGTGGGCCCTGATCCACACAAACGTCACTGATACGGTCCTCGATCAACTCGTTTCGAGACACGTAGCACGTTGCCCAAGGATCTAGCGAGATGGTCCAACGCTTGGATTGCGGAACCTAGAATCAAACGGACGACACGATTTGATTATAGGGGGTAGAACGACCACTCCACAGTGGTGAGTACTCTAATAGATACGTCGGTAGACAAATCTAGGACGAGACGCAATATTGCTTACAACCCTTGCCAAAGCAAGTGAAAAGGCTCGAATATCTCTTAACAAGAAGAATCGACAATAATCAAATTGTATTGATCCAACTTGTGTCCAAAACCCATGCAAAGCAAGTCCTTTTATAGGCTAGAGGTTTCTAAAACCCTAAAGGAGCAGTCGCCATCTTGGCGTATAGATTGGCCGACCCATGCTTCTATTACGCATTTAATCTAACCCTAAGCAACATTAAGGCCTAAAGGCCCTACTCGGCCCAATCACTTGGAGGCCCGTTTGACTCTCCATAGGCTTGGATCATGGTGTAGATGATTTGCTTGTATCCTTCTTGGCCTTCAATATCCCTATGGACTCCATGTTGGTCTTGGACCATTCGAACAAGGCCTTGGAGGGATTCCTTGAAGAACTTGGCTCGTACACGTGTGACTGGGCCCAATGGAACTCGGACCAGCTCATTGCGTGGGGCCTGATCCACACAAACGTCACTGATACGGTTCTCGATCAACTCGTTCCGAGACACGTAGCACGTTTGCCCAAGGATCTAGCGAGATGGTCCAACGCTTGGATTGCGGAACCTAGAATCAAGCAGGACGACAAGATTTAATTATAGGCGTTAGAACGTGTGACTCCACAGAGGTGATTACTCGAATGGATAGGTCGGTAGAACAATCTAGGACCCATGCTTCTAGGTGATTACTCCACAGAGGTGATTACACGTTGCCCAAGGAGCAGTCGTCATCTTGGTGTATATATTGGCCGACCCATGCTTCTATTAAGCAGTTAAACTAACCCTAAGCAACATTAAGGCCTAAAGACCCAACTCGGCCCAATCACTTGGAGGCTCGCTTGACTCTCTATGGGCCTGGATCATGGTGTAGATGTTTTGCTTGTCTCCTTCTTGGCCTTCAAAATCCCTATGGACTCCGTGTTGGTCTTGGACCATTCGAACAAGGCCTTGGAGGGATTTCTTGAAGAACTTGGATCGTACACGTGTGGCTGGGCCCAATGGAACTCGGACCAGCTCATTGCGTGGGCCCTGATCCATATACACGTCATTGATACGGTCCTCCATCAACTCGTTTCGAGACACGTAGCACGTTTGCCCATGGATCTAGCGAGGTGGTCCAACGCTTGGATTGCAGAACCTAGAATCAAGCGGGACGATAAGATTTAATTATAGGCGTTAGAACGACGACTCCACAGAGGTGATTACTCGAATGGATAGGTCGATAGAAAAATCTAGGATGAGACGCAATATTGCTTACAACCCATGCCAAAGCAAGTGAAATGGCTCGAATATCTCTTAACAAGAAGAATCGACATTAATCAAATTGTATTGATCCAACTTGTGTCCAAAACCCTTGCAAAGCAAGCCCTTTTATAGGCTAGAGGTTTATAAAACCCTAAAGGAGCAGTCGGCCATCTTGGTGTCTAGATTGGGCGACCCATGCTTCTATTACGCAGTTAATCTAACTCTAAGCAACATTAAAGCCTAAAGACCCTACTCGGCCCAATCACTTGGAGCCCCGCTTGACTCTCCATGGGTTTGGATCATGGTGTAGATGATTTGCTTGTATCCTTCTAGGCCTTCAATATCCCTATGGACTCAATTTTGGTTTTGGACCATTCGACCAAGGCCTTGGCGGGATTCCTTGAAGAACTTGGATCGTACAAGTGTGACTGGGCCCAATGGAACTCGAATCAGCTCATTGCGTGGGCCCTGATCCGTACGTACGTCACTGATACGGTCCTTAATCAACTCGTTTCGAGACACGTAGCACGCTTGCCCAAGGATCTAGCGAGGCGGTCCAACGCTTGGATTGCGGAACCTAGAATCAAGCGGGACGATAAGATTTAATTATAGGCGTTAGAACGATAACTCCACAGAGGTGAATACTCGAATGGATAGGTCGGTAGAACAATCTAGGACGAGACGCAATATTGCTTACAACCCATGCCAATGCAAGTGAAAAGGCTCGAATATCTCTTAACAAGAAGAATCGACATTAATCAAATCGTATTGATCCAACTTGTGTCCAAAACCCATGCAAAGCAAGCCCTTTTGTAGGCTAGAGGTTTCTAAAACCCTAAAAGAGCAGTCGGCCATCTTGGTATCGAGACGGGCTGGCCCATGCTTCTACTATGCAGTTCATCCAACCCTAAGAAACATTATGGCCTAAAGGCCCTACTCGGCCCAATCACTTGGAGGCCCGCTTGACTCTCCATAGGCTTGGATCATGGTGTAGATGATTTGCTTGTATCCTTCTTGGCCTTCAATATCCCTATGGACTCCATGTTGGTCTTGGACCATTCGAACAACGCCTTGGAGGGATTCCTTGAAGAACTTGGCTCGTACACGTGTGACTTGGCCCAATGGAACTCGGACCAGCTCATTGTGTGGGCCCTGATCCACACAAACGTCACTGATACGGTCCTCGATCAACTCGTTTCGAGACACGTAGCACGTTGCCCAAGGATCTAGCGAGATGGTCCAACGCTTGGATTGCGGAACCTAGAATCAAACGGACGACACGATTTGATTATAGGGGGTAGAACGACCACTCCACAGTGGTGAGTACTCTAATAGATACGTCGGTAGACAAATCTAGGACGAGACGCAATATTGCTTACAACCCTTGCCAAAGCAAGTGAAAAGGCTCGAATATCTCTTAACAAGAAGAATCGACAATAATCAAATTGTATTGATCCAACTTGTGTCCAAAACCCATGCAAAGCAAGTCCTTTTATAGGCTAGAGGTTTCTAAAACCCTAAAGGAGCAGTCGCCATCTTGGCGTATAGATTGGCCGACCCATGCTTCTATTACGCATTTAATCTAACCCTAAGCAACATTAAGGCCTAAAGGCCCTACTCGGCCCAATCACTTGGAGGCCCGTTTGACTCTCCATAGGCTTGGATCATGGTGTAGATGATTTGCTTGTATCCTTCTTGGCCTTCAATATCCCTATGGACTCCATGTTGGTCTTGGACCATTCGAACAAGGCCTTGGAGGGATTCCTTGAAGAACTTGGCTCGTACACGTGTGACTGGGCCCAATGGAACTCGGACCAGCTCATTGCGTGGGGCCTGATCCACACAAACGTCACTGATACGGTTCTCGATCAACTCGTTCCGAGACACGTAGCACGTTTGCCCAAGGATCTAGCGAGATGGTCCAACGCTTGGATTGCGGAACCTAGAATCAAGCAGGACGACAAGATTTAATTATAGGCGTTAGAACGTGTGACTCCACAGAGGTGATTACTCGAATGGATAGGTCGGTAGAACAATCTAGGACCCATGCTTCTAGGTGATTACTCCACAGAGGTGATTACACGTTGCCCAAGGAGCAGTCGTCATCTTGGTGTATATATTGGCCGACCCATGCTTCTATTAAGCAGTTAAACTAACCCTAAGCAACATTAAGGCCTAAAGACCCAACTCGGCCCAATCACTTGGAGGCTCGCTTGACTCTCTATGGGCCTGGATCATGGTGTAGATGTTTTGCTTGTCTCCTTCTTGGCCTTCAAAATCCCTATGGACTCCGTGTTGGTCTTGGACCATTCGAACAAGGCCTTGGAGGGATTTCTTGAAGAACTTGGATCGTACACGTGTGGCTGGGCCCAATGGAACTCGGACCAGCTCATTGCGTGGGCCCTGATCCATATACACGTCATTGATACGGTCCTCCATCAACTCGTTTCGAGACACGTAGCACGTTTGCCCATGGATCTAGCGAGGTGGTCCAACGCTTGGATTGCAGAACCTAGAATCAAGCGGGACGATAAGATTTAATTATAGGCGTTAGAACGACGACTCCACAGAGGTGATTACTCGAATGGATAGGTCGGTAGAAAAATCTAGGATGAGACGCAATATTGCTTACAACCCTCGCCAAAGCAAGTGAAATGGCTCGAATATCTCTTAACAAGAAGAATCGACATTAATCAAATTGTATTGATCCAACTTGTGTCCAAAACCCTTGCAAAGCAAGCCCTTTTATAGGCTAGAGGTTTATAAAACCCTAAAGGAGCAGTCGGCCATCTTGGTGTCTAGATTGGCCGACCCATGCTTCTATTACGCAGTTAGTCTAACTCTAAGCAACATTAAAGCCTAAAGACCCTACTCGGCCCAATCACTTGGAGCCCCGCTTGACTCTCCATGGGTTTGGATCATGGTGTAGATGATTTGCTTATATCCTTCTAGGCCTTCAATATCCCTATGGACTCAATTTTGGTCTTGGACCATTCGACCAAGGCCTTGGCGGGATTCCTTGTAGAACTTGGATCGTACAAGTGTGACTGGGCCCAATGGAACTCGAATCAGCTCATTGCGTGGGCCCTGATCCATACGCACGTCACTGATACGGTCCTTAATCAACTCGTTTCGAGACACGTAGCACGCTTGCCCAAGGATCTAGCGAGGCGGTCCAACGCTTGGATTGCGGAACCTAGAATCAAGCGGGACGATAAGATTTAATTATAGGCGTTAGAACGATAACTCCACAGAGGTGAATACTCGAATGGATAGGTCGGTAGAACAATCTAGGACGAGACGCAATATTGCTTACAACCCATGCCAATGCAAGTGAAAAGGCTCGAATATCTCTTAACAAGAAGAATCGACATTAATCAAATCGTATTGATCCAACTTGTGTCCAAAACCCATGCAAAGCAAGCCCTTTTGTAGGCTAGAGGTTTCTAAAACCCTAAAAGAGCAGTCGGCCATCTTGGTATCGAGACGGGCTGGCCCATGCTTCTACTATGCAGTTCATCCAACCCTAAGAAACATTATGGCCTAAAGGCCCTACTCGGCCCAATCACTTGGAGGCCCGCTTGACTCTCCATAGGCTTGGATCATGGTGTAGATGATTTGCTTGTATCCTTCTTGGCCTTCAATATCCCTATGGACTCCATGTTGGTCTTGGACCATTCGAACAACGCCTTGGAGGGATTCCTTGAAGAACTTGGCTCGTACACGTGTGACTGGGCCCAATGGAACTCGGACCAGCTCATTGTGTGGGCCCTGATCCACACAAACGTCACTGATACGGTCCTCGATCAACTCGTTTCGAGACACGTAGCACGTTGCCCAAGGATCTAGCGAGATGGTCCAACGCTTGGATTGCGGAACCTAGAATCAAACGGACGACACGATTTGATTATAGGGGGTAGAACGACCACTCCACAGTGGTGAGTACTCTAATAGATACGTCGGTAGACAAATCTAGGACGAGACGCAATATTGCTTACAACCCTTGCCAAAGCAAGTGAAAAGGCTCGAATATCTCTTAACAAGAAGAATCGACAATAATCAAATTGTATTGATCCAACTTGTGTCCAAAACCCATGCAAAGCAAGTCCTTTTATAGGCTAGAGGTTTCTAAAACCCTAAAGGAGCAGTCGCCATCTTGGCGTATAGATTGGCCGACCCATGCTTCTATTACGCATTTAATCTAACCCTAAGCAACATTAAGGCCTAAAGGCCCTACTCGGCCCAATCACTTGGAGGCCCGTTTGACTCTCCATAGGCTTGGATCATGGTGTAGATGATTTGCTTGTATCCTTCTTGGCCTTCAATATCCCTATGGACTCCATGTTGGTCTTGGACCATTCGAACAAGGCCTTGGAGGGATTCCTTGAAGAACTTGGCTCGTACACGTGTGACTGGGCCCAATGGAACTCGGACCAGCTCATTGCGTGGGGCCTGATCCACACAAACGTCACTGATACGGTTCTCGATCAACTCGTTCCGAGACACGTAGCACGTTTGCCCAAGGATCTAGCGAGATGGTCCAACGCTTGGATTGCGGAACCTAGAATCAAGCAGGACGACAAGATTTAATTATAGGCGTTAGAACGTGTGACTCCACAGAGGTGATTACTCGAATGGATAGGTCGGTAGAACAATCTAGGACCCATGCTTCTAGGTGATTACTCCACAGAGGTGATTACACGTTGCCCAAGGAGCAGTCGTCATCTTGGTGTATATATTGGCCGACCCATGCTTCTATTAAGCAGTTAAACTAACCCTAAGCAACATTAAGGCCTAAAGACCCAACTCGGCCCAATCACTTGGAGGCTCGCTTGACTCTCTATGGGCCTGGATCATGGTGTAGATGTTTTGCTTGTCTCCTTCTTGGCCTTCAAAATCCCTATGGACTCCGTGTTGGTCTTGGACCATTCGAACAAGGCCTTGGAGGGATTTCTTGAAGAACTTGGATCGTACACGTGTGGCTGGGCCCAATGGAACTCGGACCAGCTCATTGCGTGGGCCCTGATCCATATACACGTCATTGATACGGTCCTCCATCAACTCGTTTCGAGACACGTATCACGTTTGCCCATGGATCTAGCGAGGTGGTCCAACGCTTGGATTGCAGAACCTAGAATTAAGCGGGACGATAAGATTTAATTATAGGCGTTAGAACGACGACTCCACAGAGGTGATTACTCGAATGGATAGGTCGATAGAAAAATCTAGGATGAGACGCAATATTGCTTACAACCCATGCCAAAGCAAGTGAAATGGCTCGAATATCTCTTAACAAGAAGAATCGACATTAATCAAATTGTATTGATCCAACTTGTGTCCAAAACCCTTGCAAAGCAAGCCCTTTTATAGGCTAGAGGTTTATAAAACCCTAAAGGAGCAGTCGGCCATCTTGGTGTCTAGATTGGCCGACCCATGCTTCTATTACGCAGTTAGTCTAACTCTAAGCAACATTAAAGCCTAAAGACCCTACTCGGCCCAATCACTTGGAGCCCCGCTTGACTTTCCATGGGTTTGGATCATGGTGTAGATGATTTGCTTGTATCCTTCTAGGCCTTCAATATCCCTATGGACTCAATTTTGGTCTTGGACCATTCGACCAAGGCCTTGGCGGGATTCCTTGAAGAACTTGGATCGTACAAGTGTGACTGGGCCCAATGGAACTCGAATCAGCTCATTGCGTGGGCCCTGATCCATACGCACGTCACTGATACGGTCCTTAATCAACTCGTTTCGAGACACGTAGCACGCTTGCCCAAGGATCTAGCGAGGCGGTCCAACGCTTGGATTGCGGAACCTAGAATCAAGCGGGACGATAAGATTTAATTACAGGCGTTAGAACGATAACTCCACAGAGGTGAATACTCGAATGGATAGGTCGGTAGAACAATCTAGGACGAGACGCAATATTGCTTACAACCCTTGCCAAAGCAAGTGAAAAGGCTTGAATATCTATTAACAAGAAGAATCGACATTAATCAAATTGTATTGATCCAACTTGTGTCCAAAACCCTTGCAAAGCAAGCCCTTTTATAGGTTAGAGGTTTCTAAAACCCTAAAGGAGCAGTCGGCCATCTTGGTGTCTAGATTGGCCGACCCATGCTTCTATTACGCAGTTAATCTAACTCTAAGCAACATTAAAGCCTAAAGACCCTACTCGGCCCAATCACTTGGAGCCCCGCTTGACTCTCCATGGGCTTGGATCATGGTGTAGATGATTTGCTTGTATCCTTCTAGGCCTTCAATATCCCTATGGACTCAATTTTGGTCTTGGACCATTCGAACAAGGCCTTGGCGGGATTCCTTGAAGAACTTGGATCGTACAAGTGTTACTGGGCCCAATGGAACTCGGACCGGATCATTTCGTGGGCTATGGATCATGCACACATTACTAATACGGTCCTTGATCAACTCGTTACGAGACACATAGCACGTTTGCTCAAGTATCTAGCGAAGTGGTCCAACGCTTGGATTGCGTAACCTAGAATCAAACGGACGACACGATTTGATTATAGGGGGTAGAACGACGACTCCACAGTGGTGAGTACTCTAATAGATACGTCGGTAGAAAAATCTAGGACGAGACGCAATATTGCTTACAACCCTTGCCAAAGCAAGTGAAAAGGCTCGAATATCTCTTAACAAGAAGAATCGACAATAATCAAATTGTATTGATCCAACTTGTGTCCAAAACCCATGCAAAGCAAGTCCTTTTATAGGCTAGAGGTTTCTAAAACCCTAAAGGAGCAGTCGCCATCTTGGCGTATAGATTGGCCGACCCATGCTTCTATTACGCATTTAATCTAACCCTAAGCACCATTAAGGCCTAAAGCCCCAACTCAGCACAATCACTTGGAGGCCCGCTTGACTCTCCATGGGCTTGGATCAATGTGTAGATGATTTGTTTGTATCCTTCTTGGCCTTCAATATCCCTATGGAATCCATGTTGGTCTTGGACCATTTGAACAAGGCCTTGGAGGGATTTCTTTAAGAGCTTGGCTCATGCATGTGTGACTAGGCCCAATGGAACTCGGACCGGATCATTTCGTGGACCATGATCCATGCACACATTACTGATACGGTCCTTGATCAACTCGTTACGAGACACATAGCACGTTTGCACAAGTATCTAGCGAAGTGGTCCAACGCTTGGATAGCGTAACCTAGAATCAAACGAACGACACGATTTGATTATAGGGGATAGAACGACGACTCCACAGCGGTGAGTACTCTAATAGATACGTCGATAGAAAAATCTAGGACGAGACGTAATATTGCATACAACCCTTGCCAAAGCAGGTGAAAAGGTTCGAATATCTCTTAACAAGAAGAATCGACATTAATCAAATTGTATTGATCCAACGCGTGTCCAAAACCCTTGCAAAGCAAGCCCTTTTATACGCTAGAGGTTTCTAAAACCCTAAAGGAGCAGTCGGCCATCTTGGTGTCCAAATTGGCTGACCCATGCTTGATACGAACCAAGAGACACCATTGCGAACTATTCGAGTTCCCCTAGGACCCCGTAACTCGAGCACGAGCTAAGAAGATGAGGGAGGAACTCCAAGGACTTGTTCATGAGATACAAGGCCAAGAAATTGTCCCCAAGGTCATTGAGGGGCTTGAGCATGAAGGAATGAAAGTCATCCATGTAGTGCACGTCAAAGAGAACCATGTGTGACCCTTCTCTAGTCACATTTGCTGTTTTAGTTAAGTCATTGTAATAAGGGTTTAATGGTCCATAGCCTTGCTTTATTTACCTAAGCGATGACCTCATAAGATTATTTACCTAAGCGATGACCTCATAAGGTTGTTTACCTATGGGATGACCTCATAAGGTTTGGTCAAGCCCACAACTCTTAGTCTTATGGAAATAGTCAAGCCTACAATTGTTAGTCTTAGTCAAGACCACAACTCTAGACTAGTTCCACATTTAGTTGTTCATCTCTATGTAAGGCTATAAATAGCCTACACTTCCAATGGTTTTAGGCATTCAATCAATAAATCAGATTTTGAGAGTTTTCTTAGTTTCTCCAAGGCTTCTTGAATACCTTAGAATTTCTCTAGGTGTTCGTGACTTATCAATCTAGAATCGCACTAGGTTGTGGCGTCTTCTACCATTATACCAAGGTTCGTTAACCACGTGATTAACGGGTTGAGGTCATCCGCTTCAAACTTGGTGTCCTCTTGTCGATCCTGAAGCTAATCTTTTACGGGTTTCGTCACAAGGTTGGCGACGTTCGTATCAGTTGGTATCAGAGCTAATTAAGAGGTATCACGTTATATCCTTTTTTTTTATTTGCTTTTCGAGTCAAGTTGTCGAAAATTCTGTTTTCGTGTTCTAAGTTGCTATCCGCAATTTCCAGATTTGTTACTTCGTGTTCTTGCGTTATTTTTCCAGATTTGTTACGACATAAACTTGTGTCTAGTTGTTGTTAATTGCTGTGGTTAGCCTTGTTTGGTCCAGCCTTTTTTTTTTGTGTCTTATTCTTGATTCTTTGTTTGAGTCTTGTTTCTATCCTGTTATATCCATTCAATTCCAGTCTTTTGTTCTATTTGATCATTCGAGGTTACTGTTCATCCGAAAAAATCAGTTTGTAGCAAGGGTTTTAGAGTCCTATCTAGTTATTACCTTGTGTTCTTGTTTACATACAAAAAAAAAAATAGCTGGCTAACCTTACAAAACTTGATCAAAAATTCCTGCAAATCTGTCTTGATCAAAACTTGGGTTTTTTTTGAAGTTCCTGATTGTTTAAAACCACAATCTTGAAGTTCTTGGAACTTTAGTTGGGATTCTTGAAGCCAACCAAAATCTGTCTTGATCAAATCGTGAAATCTTGGATTGTTTAGGGAGGAAATCATCTTCAATTTTGTGTTTCTTGAATTCTGGGAATTAACATCTTGAATTCTTGAAAGAATCTTGAAGTTTCTGGGTTTTGGGAACCAAATCTTGGTAAACAACAAGGCTGCAAATTTTCAGCTGCGAAAATCCTTGTCTTCACCACAACAATCTTATTTCTTGACTAAGAACATTTTAGCCACGAAATTTGGCTCTTCTTGGCTGATTAGAAAACAAAAACAAAGGAAGAAGAAGAATATTCAGCCTATTCAAGTCAAATTTCCCAACCTATTCAAGTCAAATTTTCCAACCTGTTCAAGTCAAATTTTCCACCCTTGTTCCCAAAAACAACCAAATCAGTTCCAGTCTTGAACTTGACCTTAGAATTTATGGGAACCAGCAAATAGGAAGACTAATCCTTGTTTCCAAAGGATTAAAGAAGAAAGTCAGCCTTGGGTTTCCAAAACAGTCCTACCACAACACAAATTCATCTTCCATTCGGATTCCATCTTTGCAACCATTGGGGAATTTCTGTCCAATCATTAATTCTGGAAATTTTCGTGCATCATTAGGTTAGTTTTAAGTGTCAATCTGAATCCTCTAAGTGTCCATTTATCTACCAAAACACTGCCCAAAAATGCAGCAACCAGCGACCCTGGTTGGTAAGTCGATCCACACTAGAAGGAGTTCTAACTTCTTCGAGGAGTTGACCGAGGAGCCTTGAAAATACCTTGGTGAGTTCATTAGAGTGTTCAAACACGAGAGCGAGTGTAAACATGTGAGCTTGTGTGGCGAGGAAAAATATCTTTTGTTCACTAATTTTTTGCAGGTTTTCTCATACATCATGGCGAATACGAGGCATTTAAAAGCTAGCTTACAACATCTTCTTCTTGATCCTAAGGGAGTCAAAGAAGTAGCATTACGTGGTGTAGATGAGCAATTGGATATCGTCAAATCTCAGTTGCATGATTGGTTTTATACTCGTTGTGGTGTCAAAGATAAAACATGCAGCTTGGCCATTAATAAGAGTTGTGAAATCAATCTTGCAAGCGCTATCATGGTTCACAAATTAAATCTTCCAACTATTGATCATCTTCAACCGTATAAGTTGCCGAGTGCTCATGGTGATGTTTGGGTTACTAAGCACACACTTGTACCTATTCAAATTGGCAAGTATGTGGATGAGGTGTTGTGTGATGTAGTCCCAATTCAAATGACACATGTGTTGCTGGGCAAGGCGTGGATGTTGAAGCGAGAAGTTAAATATGATGGACATACTAATAAGTATTCCTTCTTATTTAATGGTCGTCGTTCTGCACTTGTACCACTTATTTATGACCAACTTTGTACTGATCTAGCATACATGAAAAGTGAGCATGAGCATTATAGTATGAAAAAAGAGCTAGATGAGGAAATTGTGACTGATGAGGTAAAATCCGAGGGAGTTGAAAAGGAGAAAGAGGTTGAAAATAATGAGAGGAAAAAGACAGCTATTGAGCATGAGAAAGAGATTGAAAAATCCAAAGTATTGACTGAGATTTTAAGTTTCAACAAAAATGAGAGTGAGGGGATTTATTGCCATTCTAACAACCTTAACATTGCTCTGTCTAGTGTTCCTTGTTTTGTGCAGGTTAAGCAAAGTGCAATCGCTTTGATCTTACAATGTTCCATCCCAAAGTCACTTGTACAATTTGTGAGTTTCCATGGAGTTTGTCTTCTAGGAGTTAGATCAATTTGGTTCCCATTCATGGAATCGGATGATTTCAACGCTGTTCACGTCTTTGGAGGATCAAACTATGTGTACCCTCAAGACATTAGAATCAACCACGTTCCACGAGTTTACACAAGGAGCGAGGTCTTCAATGGTCACTACAATACCTATGCTCATCTTGTACCTAGTCCACTTGAAGCTCCAACTTCACCAAGTCAGCTTCCATACTTTGCAAGCTTATTCAAGTTTGAGGAGTCTGATTTCAGAGGATCTACATCGCATCATTTTGAGGATCCTTACCTCATGATCATAAGCGATCAAGTTGGGCAAACATTGAAACTGGTTCGTGAGATTCAAAGTTCAACAAGGTTTACTTTCCAGCTTAGCAAGTGGTTTATGCATTGGATGAAACTTGTGGTAATCATAACAAAATTGACTCGACGGCATGTAACTTTTCTTATCATCATTCATGCTTCAATTTGTGGGCAAATTGCTTTCAAGAGGAAGGGAATGATACGAGTTAAGCTATGCCATTGGATAAGGTTCAAGTCCCACTAGGACTGATTACACGAGCAGGTACGCCTAAACATTGAGCGAAGGATGGACCAAGTTGCTCAACGGGTTAACAAGGGACGCCAACGCGTTGTGTTTGAACCTGGTGACTGGGTGTGGTTACATCTACGCAAGGAAAGGTTCCCAGTCCAAAGGCGCAATAAATTACTTCCCCGAGGAGATGGGCCGTTCCAAGTCATCAAGCGCATCAATGACAATGCTTACAAACTGGACCTACCCGGTGAGTACAATGTGAGCGCTACATTCAATGTCTCTGATCTATCTCCTTTTCTTGCAGACGATGAAGCTGATTTGAGGACAAATCCTTTTGAAGAGGAGGGGGATGATACGAACCAAGAGACACCATTGCGAACTATTCGAGTTCCCCTAGGACCCCGTAACTCGAGCACGAGCTAAGAAGATGAGGGAGGAACTCCAAGGACTTGTTCATGAGATACAAGGCCAAGAAATTGTCCCCAAGGTCATTGAGGGGCTTGAGCATGAAGGAATGAAAGTCATCCATGTAGTGCACGTCAAAGAGAACCATGTGTGACCCTTCTCTAGTCACATTTGCTGTTTTAGTTAAGTCATTGTAATAAGGGTTTAATGGTCCATAGCCTTGCTTTATTTACCTAAGCGATGACCTCATAAGATTATTTACCTAAGCGATGACCTCATAAGGTTGTTTACCTGAGGGATGACCTCATAAGGTTTGGTCAAGCCCACAACTCTTAGTCTTATGGAAATAGTCAAGCCTACAATTGTTAGTCTTAGTCAAGACCACAACTCTAGACTAGTTCCACATTTAGTTGTTCATCTCTATGTAAGGCTATAAATAGCCTACACTTCCAATGGTTTTAGGCATTCAATCAATAAATCAGATTTTGAGAGTTTTCTTGGTTTCTCCAAGGCTTCTTGAATACCTTAGAATTTCTCTAGGTGTTCGTGACTTATCAATCTAGAATCGCACTAGGTTGTGGCGTCTTCTACCATTATACCAAGGTTCGTTAACCACGTGATTAACGGGTTGAGGTCATCCGCTTCAAACTTGGTGTCCTCTTGTCGATCCTGAAGCTAATCTTTTACGGGTTTCGTCACAAGGTTGGCGACGTTCGTATCAATGCTTCTATTACGCAGTTAATCAAACCCTAAGCAACATTAAAGCCTAAAGACCCAACTCGGCCCAATCACTTGGAGCCCCGCTTGACTCTCCGTGGGCTTGGATCATGATATAGATGTTTTGCTTGTCTCCTTCTAGGCCTTCAATATCCCTATGGACTCCATGTTGGTCTTGGACCATTTGAACAAGGCCTTGGAGGGATTTCTTTAAGAGCTTGGCTCGTGCATGTGTGACTAGGCCCAATGGAACTCGGACCGGATCATTTCGTGGGCTATGGATCATGCACACATTACTGATACGGTCCTTGATCAACTCGTTACGAGACACATAGCACGTTTGCTCAAGTATCTAGCGAAGTGGTCCAACGCTTGGATTGCGTAACATAGAGTCAAACGGACGACACGATTTGATTATAGGGGGTAGAACGACGACTCCACAGTGGTGAGTACTCTAATAGATACGTCGGTAGAAAAATCTAGGACGAGACGCAATATTGCTTACAACCCTTGCCAAAGCAAGTGAAAAGGCTCGAATATCTCTTAACAAGAAGAATCGACAATAATCAAATTGTATTGATCCAACTTGTGTCCAAAACCCATGCAAAGCAAGCCCTTTTATAGGCTAGAGGTTTCTAAAACCCTAAAGGAGCAGTCGCCATCTTGGTGTATAGATTGGCCGACCCATGCTTCTATTACGCTGTTAATCTAACCCTAAGCAACATTAAGGCCTAAAGACCCAACTCGGCCCAATCACTTGGAGGCTCGCTTGACTCTCCATGGGCTTGGATCATGGTGTAGATGTTTTGCTTGTCTCCTTCTAGGCCTTGAATATCCCTATGGACTCCATGTTGGTCTTGGACCATTCGAACAAGGCCTTGGAGGGATTTCTTTAAGAGCTTGGCTCGTGCATGTGTGACTAGGCCCAATAGAACTCGGACCGGATCATTTTGTGGGCCATGATCCATGCACACATCACTAATACGGTCCTTGATAAACTCGTTACGACACACATAGCACGTTTTGATACGCTCCTCGATCCACGGTTGAGACACGTAGCACGTTTGCCCAAGGATCTAGCGAGGTTGTCCAACGCTTGGATTGCGGAACCTAAAATCAAACGGACAACACGATTTGATTGAACGTGGTAGAACGACGACTCCAATGGAGGTGGATACTCAAGTGGATAGGTAGGTAGAACAATCAAGGACGATCACGAGATTGCTCAAGAACCCTTGCCAATATGCAAGTAACGGAGTTGTACTCTCCATGTAGAGAAACAAGAACAAGTTTATTATCATCAAACGGCTCCCTTAAACCTTACAAAGCAAGCCTTTATATAGGCAAATACTAATGAAACCCTAAACCCTAATATCGAAAAGCTAGATGGTTGGCCACTCCTTGGACAAGGTGGGCTGATCCATGGACTCAATAAAGAAGGCCTAGTGGTTCGGCCATCCTTAGACAAAGGTGGGCCGAATCCATGGCTAACAAAAGGACTAATCTAAATTTAAGACTCCTAACACTAAGGCCTAATCGGCCATAGCCCACTTGGCTCTTCACGGGCTCTCTTCATGGGCTTGGATCATCGTGTAGACAACTGGGTTATCACCTTCTAAGCCTTCAAAGTCTCGATGAACTCATTGTTGGTCTTGAACATTCCGTACAAGGGCTTGGAGTGATTCCCTGAATTGCTTGGCCCGTGCACATGTGACTGGGCCCAATGGAACTCGGATTGGGCCACTGCGTGGGCCAAGGCCCGTGCACACATCAGGACTGGGCCCAATAGAACTCGGATTGGGCCATTGCGTGGGCCATGATCCATGCACACATAGCACGTTTGCTCAAGTATCTAGCGAGGTGATCCGACGCTTGGATTGCGGAACCCAGAATCAAACGGACAACACGATTTGATTATAGTGGGTAGAACGACGACTCCATAATGGTGATTACTCTAACAGATACGTCGGTAGAACAATCGAGGATGAGACGCAAGATTGCTCACAACCCTTGCAAAGGCAAGTAAAAAGGCTCGACTCTCTCTTGACAAGAAGAATCGAAATTTACCAAACTTTATTGATCCAACTTGTGTCCAAAACCCTTATAATGCAAGCCCTTTTATAGGCTAGAGGTTACTAAAACCCTACGAAAACCCTAAAAGAGCAGTCGGCCATCTTGGTATCAAGACGGGCCGGCCCATGCTTCTACTACGTAGTTCATCCAACCCTAAGCAACATTATAGCCTAAAGGCCCTACTCGGCCCAATCACTTGGAGGCCCGCTTGACTCTCCATAGGCTTGGATCATGGTGTAGATGATTTGCTTGTATCCTTCTTGGCCTTCAATATCCCTATGGACTCCATGTTGGTCTTGGACCATTCGAACAACGCCTTGGAGGGATTCCTTGAAGAACTTGGCTCGTACACGTGTGACTGGGCCCAATGGAACTCGGACCAGCTAATTGCGTGGGGCCTCATCCACACAAACGTCACTGATACGGTTCTCGATCAACTCGTTTCGAGATACGTAGCACGTTTGCCCAAGGATCTAGCGAGATGGTCCAACGCTTGGATTGCGGAACCTAGAATCAAGCAGGACGACAAGATTTAATTATAGGCGTTAGAACGATAACTCCACAGAGGTGAATACTCGAATGGATAGGTCGGTAGAACAATCTAGGACGAGACGCAATATTGCTTACAACCCATGCCAATGCAAGTGAAAAGGCTCGAATATCTCTTAACAAGAAGAATCGACATTAATCAAATTGTGTTGATCCAACTTGTGTCCAAAACCCATGCAAAGGAAGCCCTTTTGTAGGCTAGAGGTTTCTAAAACCCTAAAGGAGCAGTCGCCATCTTGGTGTATATATTGGCCGACCCATGCTTCTATTACGCAGTTAATCTAACCCTAAGCAACATTAAGGCCTAAAGACCCAACTCGGCCCAATCACTTGGATGCTCGCTTGACTCTCCATGGGCCTGGATCATGGTGTAGATGTTTTGCTTGTCACCTTCTAGGCCTTCAATATCCCTATGGACTCCATGTTGGTCTTGGACCATTTGAACAAGGCCTTGGAGGGATTTCTTTAAGAACTTGGCATGTGCATGTGTGACTAGGCCCAATAGAACTCGGACCGGATCATTTTGTGGGCCATGATCCATGCACACATCACTGATACGGTCCTTGACAAACTCGTTACGAGACACATAGCACGTTTGCTCAAGCATCTAGCGAGGTGATCCGACGCTTGTATTGCGGAACCCAGAATCAAACGGACAACACGATTTGATTATAGGGGGTAGAACGACGACTCCACAGTGGTGATTACTCTAACAGATACGTCGGTAGAACAATCTAGGACGAGACGCAAGATTGCTCACAACCCTTGCAAAGGCAAGTAAAAAGGCTCGACTCTCTCTTGACAAGAAAAATCGAAATTAACCAAACTTTATTGATCCAACTTGTGTCCAAAACCCTTACAATGCAAGCCCTTTTATAGGCTAGAGGTTACTAAAACCCTACGAAAACCCTAAAAGAGCAGTCGGCCATCTTGGTATCAAGACGGGCCGGCCCATGCTTCTACTACGCAGTTCATCCAACCCTAAGCAACATTAAGGCCTAAAGGCCCTACTCGGCCCAATCACTTGGAGGCCCGCTTGACTCTCCATAGGCTTGGATCATGGTGTAGATGATTTGCTTGTATCCTTCTTGGCCTTCAATATCCCTATGGACTCCATGTTGGTCTTGGACCATTCGAACAAGGCCTTGGAGGGATTGCTTGAAGAACTTGGCTCGTACACGTGTGACTGGGCCCAATGGAACCCGGACCAGCTCATTGCGTGGGCCCTGATCCACACAAACGTCACTGATACGGTCCTCGATCAACTCGTTTCGAGACACGTAGCACGTTTGCCCAAGGATCTAGCGAGATGGTCCAACGCTTGGATTGCGGAACCTATAATCAAGCAGGACGACAAGATTTAATTATAGGCGTTAGAACGTGTGACTCCACAGAGGTGATTACTCGAATGGATAGGTTGGTAGAACAATCTAGGACGAGACGCAATATTGCTTACAACCCTTGCCAAAGCAAGTTAAAAGACTTGAATATCTCTTAACAAGAAGAATCGACATTAATCAAATTGTATTCATCCAACTTGTGTCCAAAACCCTTGCAAAGCAAGCCCTTTTATAGGCTAGACGTTTCTAAAACCCTAAAGGAGCAATCGGCCATCTTGGTGTCTAGATTGGCCGACCCATGCTTCTATTACGCAGTTAATCTAACTCTAAGCAACATTAAAGCCTAAAGACCCTACTCGGCCCAATCACTTGGAGCCCCGCTTGACTCTCCATGGTCTTGGATCATGGTGTAGATGATCTGCTTGTATCCTTCTAGGCCTTCAATATCCCTATGGACTCAATTTTGGTCTTCGACCATTCGAACAAGGCCTTGGCGGGATTCCTTGAAGAAATTGGATCGTACAAGTGTGACTGGGCCCAATGGAACTTGAATCAGCTCATTGCGTGGGCCCTGATCCATACACACATCACTGATACGGTCCTTAATCAACTCGTTTCGAGACACGTAGCATGCTTGCCCAAGGATCTAGCGAGGCGGTGCAACGCTTGGATTGCGGAACCTAGAATCAAGCGGGACGATAAGATTTAATTATAGGCATTAGAACGATAACTCCACAGAGGTGAATACTCGAATGGATAGGTCGGTAGAACAATCTAGGACGAGACGCAATATTGCTTACAACCCATGCCAATGCAAGTGAAAAGGCTCGAATATCTCTTAACAAGAAGAATCGACATTAATCAAATTGTATTGATCCAACTTGTGTCCAAAACCCATGCAAAGGAAGCCCTTTTGTAGGCTAGAGGTTTCTAAAACCCTAAAGGAGCAGTCGCCATCTTGGTGTATATATTGGCCGACCCATGCTTCTATTACGCAGTTAATCTAACCCTAAGCAACATTAAGGTCTGAAGACCCAACTCGGCCCAATCACTTGGAGGCTCGCTTGACTCTCCATGGGCCTGGATCATGGTGTAGATGTTTTGCTTGTCACCTTCTAGGCCTTCAATATCCCTATGGACTCCATGTTGGTCTTGGACCATTTGAACAAGGCCTTGGAGGGATTTCTTTAAGAACTTGGCTTGTGCATGTGTGACTAGGCCCAATAGAACTCGGACCGGATCATTTTGTGGGCCATGATCCATGCACACATCACTGATACGGTCCTTGACAAACTCGTTACGAGACACATAGCACGTTTCCTCAAGCATCTAGCGAGGTGATCCGACGCTTGTATTGCGGAACCCAGAATCAAACGGACAACACGATTTGATTATAGGGGGTAGAACGACGACTCCACAGTGGTGATTACTCTAACAGATACGTCGGTAGAACAATCTAGGACGAGACGCAAGATTGCTCACAACCCTTGCAAAGGCAAGTAAAAAGGCTCGACTCTCTCTTGACAAGAAAAATCGAAATTAACCAAACTTTATTGATCCAACTTGTGTCCAAAACCCTTATAATGCAAGCCCTTTTATAGGCTAGAGGTTACTAAAACCCTACGAAAACCCTAAAAGAGCAGTCGGCCATCTTGGTATCAAGACGGGCCGGCCCATGCTTCTACTACGCAGTTCATCCAACCCTAAGCAACATTAAGGCCTAAAGGCCCTACTCGGCCCAATCACTTGGAGGCCCGCTTGACTCTCCATAGGCTTGGATCACGGTGCAGATGATTTGCTTGTATCCTTCTTGGCCTTCAATATCCCTATGGACTCCATGTTGGTCTCGGACCATTCGAACAAGGCCTTGGAGGGATTCCTTGAAGAACTTGGCTCGTACACGTGTGACTGGGCCCAATGGAACTCGGACCAGCTCATTGCGTGGGGCCTGATCCACACAAACGTCACTGATACGGTTCTCGATCAACTCGTTTCGAGACACGTAGCACGCTTGCCCAAGGATCTAGCGAGGCGGTGCAACGCTTGGATTGCGGAACCAAGAATCAAGCGGGACGATAAGATTTAATTATAGGCGTTAGAACGATGACTCCACAGAGGTGATTACTCGAATGGATAGGTCGGTAGAACAATCTAGGACGAGACGCAACATTGCTTACAACCCTTGCCAATGCAAGTGAAAAGGCTCGAATATCTCTTAACAAGAAGAATCGACATTAATCAAATTGTGTTGATCCAACTTGTGTCCAAAACCCATGCAAAGGAAGCCCTTTTGTAGGCTAGAGGTTTCTAAAACCCTAAAGGAGCAGTCGCCATCTTGGTGTATATATTGGCCGACCCATGCTTCTATTACGCAGTTAATCTAACCCTAAACAACATTAAGGCCTAAAGACCCAACTCGGCCCAATCACTTGGAGGCTCGCTTGACTCTCCATGGGCCTGGATCATGGTGTAGATGTTTTGCTTGTCACCTTCTAGGCCTTCAATATCCCTATGGACTCCATGTTGGTCTTGGACCATTTGAACAAGGCCTTGGAGGGATTTCTTTAAGAACTTGGCTTGTGCATGTGTGACTAGGCCCAATAGAACTCGGACCGGATCATTTTGTGGGCCATGATCCATGCACACATCACTGATACGGTCCTTGACAAACTCGTTACGAGACACATAGCACGTTTGCTCAAGCATCTAGCGAGGTGATCCGACGCTTGTATTGCGGAACCCAGAATCAAACGGACAACACGATTTGATTATAGGGGGTAGAACGACGACTCCACAGTGGTGATTACTCTAACAGATACGTCGGTAGAACAATCTAGGACGAGACGCAAGATTGCTCACAACCCTTGCAAAGGCAAGTAAAAAGGCTCGACTCTCTCTTGACAAGAAAAATCGAAATTAACCAAACTTTATTGATCCAACTTGTGTCCAAAACCCTTATAATGCAAGCCCTTTTATAGGCTAGAGGTTACTAAAACACTACGAAAACCCTAAAAGAGCAGTCGGCCATCTTGGTATCAAGACGGGCCGGCCCATGCTTCTACTATGCAGTTCATCCAACCCTAAGCAACATTATGGCCTAAAGGCCCTACTCGGCCCAATCACTTGGAGGCCCGCTTGACTCTCCATAGGCTTGGATCATGGTGTAGATGATTTGCTTGTATCCTTCTTTGATACGAACCAATAGACACCATTGCGAACTATTCGAGTTCCCCTAGGACCCGTAACTCGAGCACGAGCTAAGAAGATGAGGGAGGAACTCCAAGGACTTGTTCATGAGATACAAGGCCAAGAAATTGTCCCCAAGGTCATTGAGGGGCTTGAGCATGAAGGAATGAAAGTCATCCATGTAGTGCACGTCAAAGAGAACCATGTGTGACCCTTCTCTAGTCACATTTGCTGTTTTAGTTAAGTCATTGTAATAAGGGTTTAATGGTCCATAGCCTTGCTTTATTTACCTAAGCGATGACCTCATAAGGTCATTTACCTAAGCGATGACCTCATAAGGTTGTTTACCTAAGGGATGACCTCATAAGGTTTGGTCAAGCCTATCATTGTTAGTCTTAGTCAAGACCACAACTCTAGACAAGTTCCACATTTAGTTGTTCATCTCTATGTAAGGCTATAAATAGCCCACACTTCCAATGGTTTATGCATTCAATCAATAAATCAGATTTTGAGAGTTTTCTTGGTTTCTCCAAGGCTTCTTGAATACCTTAGAATTTCTCTAGGTGTTCGTGACTTATCAATCTAGAATCGCACTAGGTTGTGGCGTCTTCTACCATTATACCAAGGTTCGTTAACCACGTGATTAACGGGTTGAGGTCATCCACTTCAAACTTGGTGTCCTCTTGTCGATCCTGAAGCTAATCTTTTACGGGTTTCGTCACAAGGTTGGCGACGTTCGTATCAGTTGGTAATCAGAGCTAATTAAGAGGTATCACGTTATATCCTTTTTATTATTTCCTTTTCGAGTCAAGTTGTCGAAAATTCTGTTTTCGTGTTCTAAGTTGCTATCCGCAATTTCCAGATTTGTTACTTCGTGTTCTTGCGTTATTTTTCCAGATTTGTTATGTCATAAACTTGTGTCTAGTTGTTGTTAATTGCTGTGGTTAGCCTTGTTTGGTCTAGCCTTTCTTTTTGTGTCTTATTCTTGATTCTTTGTTTGAGTCTTGTTTCTATCCTGTTATATCCATTCAATTCCAATCTTTTGTTCTATTTGATCATTCGAGGTTACTGTTCATCCGAAAAAAAAATCAGTTTGTAGCAAGGGTTTTAGAGTCCTATCTAGTTATTACCTTGTGTTCTTGTTTACATACAAAAAAAAAAAATAGCTGGCTAACCTTACAAAAATTCCTGGAAATCTGTCTTGATCAAAACTTGGGTTTTTTTGAAGTTCCTGATTGTTTAAAACCACAATCTTGAAGTTCTTGGAACTTTAGTTGGGATTCTTGAAGACAACCAAAATCTGTCTTGATCAAATCGTGAAATCTTGGATTGTTTGGGGAGGAAATCATCTTCAATTTCGTGTTTTTTTGAATTCTGGAAATTAACATCTTGAATTCTTGAAAGAATCTTGAAGTTTCTGGGTTTTGGGAACCAAATCTTGGTAAACAACAAGGCTGCAAAATTCCAGCTGCCAAAATCCTTGTCTTCACCATAACAATCTTCTTTCTTGACTAAGAACATTCAGCCTATTCAAGTCAAAATTTCCAACCTGTTCAAGTCAAATTTTTCACCCTTGTCCCCAAAAACAACCAAATCAATTCCAATCTTGAACTTGACCTTAGAATTCATGGGAACCAGTAAATAGGAAGACTAATCCTCATTTCCAAAGGATTAAGGAAGAAAAGCCAGCCTTGGGTTTCCAAAACAATCCTACCGCAACACAAATTCATCTTCCATTCAGATTCCATCTTTGCAACCATTGGGGATTTCTGTCCAATCATTAATTCTGAAAATTTTCGTGCATCATTAGGTCAGTTTTAAGTGTCATTCTGAATCCTCTAAGTGTCCATTTACCTACCAAAACACTGACCAGAAATGCAGCAACCAGCAGCTCAAAATTCCAGTTTTGGGTAGAGTTTTGTCTAGGATCCTTAAAATTCAACTTTGAGTCATTCATTGAGTCGTGGTTAGTCCCTTCATCTTTTGTTCTTTTTTTTTTCGTTCAAAGTGCTACAATCTTGTGACCCTGGTTGGTAAGTCGATCCACACTAGAAGGAGTTCTAACTTCTTCGAGGAGTTGACTGAGGAGCCTTGAAAATACCTTGGTGAATTCATTAGAGTGTTCAAACACGAGAGCGAGAGTAAACACGTGAGGAAGTGTGCGAGATAAACTTTGCTTCTTTCCATTATTATTTTTTTTACCCTACCATGGCTAACGAGGGGGGAGCAAGCTCCCAAGCTTTTGATCTTAAACTTTTCACAGAAGCAATCAAAGGCGAATTGGGACGCATAATGGACCAAAAACTTGAACTGATGCACCAACGCATTGACAACTTAGAGTTGTCTCATGGAAGCTCCAAAGGCAGCCGTGGAAAGGCTTATGCAGATGAGTCTAGTGACTCTAACTCAGACAACAATTATGAGCATAAGCAAAGTAGGTCCAAGTGTGATGCTAGGCCTTCAAATGACCACATTCCGGGCATAAAGATGAAAATTCCGCCTTTCCAAGGACGATCAGACCCCGATGCCTACTTAGAGTGGGAGAAGCGGATTGAACTTGTCTTCGATTGCAATACTTACTCGGAGGAGCAAAAGGTCAAGTTGGCCGTGGTCGAATTCACCGACTACGCCGTTGTGTGGTGGGATCAACTCTCCACTAGTCGAAGGAGGAGTCGTGAACCTACCATACACACTTGGACGGAGCTAAGACGACTAATGAGGAAGCGTTTCGTACCAAGTCACTACTACCGTGACTTGTACCAAAAGCTTCAAACCCTCAACCAAGGAGCACGAAGTGTCGAGGACTATCACAAGGAAATGGAAATACTCATGCTACGGGCAGACATCATGGAGGATCGAGAAGCAACAATGGCACGCTTCTTGAACGGACTAAGGCCCGAAATCGCTGACCAAGTAGAGTTACACCACTATGTGGAACTTGGGGATTTGGTGGAAAAGGCCATCAGGATTGAAAGGAGGATTAAGAGGAGGGGTTCGACTCGGAGTTACTCCAACTTTTCACCCTCTTATCTCCGAACTACACCACCAAAGAAAGAGGATAAAGGGCCGAGTAATTCCATCCCTTCAAGACCAAGGCCGGATATGACTAAGTGGGAGTCTAAGGCAACACCAAAGACTGCCATTGAGTCGAGCATGGGGCGAAATCGAGATACTAGATGCTTCAAATGCCAAGGCCGAGGGCATATTGCTAGCCAATGCCCGAACCAACGCACTATGATCATCTTACCCAATGGTGAGTTTCTCACCGATGATGAAGATGAGAAGGAGGAGTTGCCATCCCTTGAGGAAGAAGAGGAAGAAGAGGAAGCATTGCCTGTCGATGAACGAGTTGGACTCGTTGTTAGACGAGCCTTAGCAACCCAAGTGAAAGCTGCCGACCATGCACAAAGGGAGAACATTTTCTACACCCGTTGCTATATCAAAGGCAAGGTATGTAGTTTGATCATAGATGGAGGTAGTTGTGCTAACGTCGCTAGTGCCTTGATAGTGGAGAAACTAGTACTACCCACTCTACGACATCCAACACCTTATCGTTTGCAATGGTTGAACGATAGTGGGGATGTTCGTGTGACCAAGCAAGTCCAAGTACCTTTCCGAATTGGAAAGTATGAGGACGTGGTGTTATGCGACGTGGTTACTATGCAAGCATGTCACATACTATTGGGGAGACCATGGCAATTCGACAAGGGAGTTACATTCGATGGCATTACCAATAAATACTCCTTCAAGCAAGGCGAGAAGAGGATTGTGCTTGTGCCACTCACTCCTATCCAAGTTCGTGAAGATCAAGAAAGCCTGATCAAGGAGAGCGAGCTTGAGAATGAGAAGAAAAAAATAGAAAAAATCGAGAGCTCAACAGAAAATGATAAGGCCGAGAAAATTGAGAGGAAAAAAACATATAGTGAGCCGGCCAAAATTGAAAAGAGAGAGAAAAGGCAAAATCTATTGATAAAAGCCAATGTAGTAAGAAAAGCTTTGAGTGTTAATACACCCATCTTTGTACTTTTGTGCAAAGAGGTGTTGGTTGTTACAAGTGATCTTACTAACACTCTACCAACTAGTATTGTCTCTCTTTTGCAGGATTATGAGGATGTCTTTCCCGATGAGATTCCAAATGGACTACCACCAATAAGGGGAATTGAGCATCAAATTGACTTGGTTCCAGGTGCCCCACTTCCTAACAAACCAGCCTACAAAATGGGTCCAGATGAGACAAAGGAGCTCCAACGCCAAATCGAAGAGCTTCTAACAAAGGGATGGGCACGAGAAAGCTTGAGCCCATGTGCGGTTCCCGTCATCTTGGTGCCTAAAAAGGATAGAAGTTGGCAAATGTGCACTGACTGTAGGGCTGTTAATGCAATAACGGTAAAATATCGTCACCCTATTCCTAGACTTGATGATATGTTAGATGAGCTATATGGTGCTGTGATTTTCACTAAAATTGATCTAAAAAGCGGTTATCATCAAATTAGGATGAAAGAGGGGGATGAATGGAAAACGGCCTTTAAAACCAAACATGGCTTGTACGAGTGGTTAGTTATGCCATTTGGACTAACTAATGCACCTAGTACGTTCATGAGGTTGATGAACCATGTACTTCGTCCATTCCTTGGAAAATTTGTAGTTGTATATTTTGACGATATCCTGATTTATAGTAGGAGCTTCGATGAGCATGTTGAACATGTGAAGCTTGTTCTTGATGTACTTCGAAGGGAAAAGCTCTATGCTAACCTTAAGAAGTGCTCCTTTTGTACTGATCAACTTGTCTTCCTAGGCTTTGTTGTGAGTAAACAGGGAATCAAAGTGGACGAGGAGAAGGTTAAAGCAATTCGAGAATGGCCTACTCCAAGCACGGTGGGTGAGGTACGTAGCTTCCATGGTCTTGCTAGTTTTTATAGACGATTTGTTAAAGATTTTAGTACCATTGCTGCACCTCTAACTGCTGTAATTAAGAAAAATGAGCCATTTGTGTGGAGAGATGCTCAAGTACGTGCTTTCCAAATGCTTAAACATCAACTCACACATGCACCACTACTTGCATTACCATGCTTTGACAAGATGTTTGAAATAGAGTGTGATGCATCTGGGGTGGGTATTGGAGCTGTCCTAATGCAAGAGGGCAAACCAATTGCATACTTTAGTGAAAAACTCAATGGAGCAGCTTTGAACTATTCCACTTATGAGAAGGAGTTGTACTCCTTAATCCGTGCTTTAGAAACTTGGCAACATTACTTGAGACCAAGGGAATTTGTCATACACACTGATCATGAGTCGCTTAAGCACATTAAGTCACAACACAAGTTGAATAAGCGTCATGTTAGGTGGATTGCATTTATTGAAACCTTCCCTTATGTGATTAAGTACAAAGTGGGGAAAACTAATGTTGTTGCTGATACATTATCACGTCGGTACTCTTCGCTCACTCAACTTGATGCAAGGTTGTTAGGATTTGAATTAGTTAAAGAGTTATACACCAATGACCCAGATTTCTCAGGTATTTATGATTCTTGTGGTTCAGCAACTCAAGGTAAATTCTACATCCTTGATGGATTTCTTTTCTACCTCAATCGACTATGCATACCTAATTGCTCTATTCGCTCTTTACTAGTTAGGGAAGCACACGGAGGTGGCTTGATGGGACACTTTGGCGTGGCTAAAACCTTAGCTATCCTTCAAGAGCACTTCCATTGGCCAAGGATGAAACGAGATGTGGAGCGAATGGTGGCTAAATGCATTACTTGCCACAAAGCTAAGTCTAAACTTCAACCCTATGGCCTTTATAGTCCTTTACCTGTACCTAAGGAACCTTGGACCGACATTTCCATGGATTTTGTTTTAGGGTTGCCTAGGTCAAAAAGGGGAAATGATAGCATCTTTGTTATTGTTGACAGATTTTCAAAAATGGCACATTTTATACCATGTCACAAAACAGATGATGCATCGCACATTGCTGATTTGTTTTTCAAAGAAATCATTAGATTGCATGGCATGCCTAAGACAATTGTCTCTGATAGGGATGTCAATTTTTTGAGTTACTTTTGGAAAACTTTGTGGGGAAAATTGGGTACCAAATTGCTATTTTCTACTACTAGTCACCCACAAACTGATGGCCAAACTGAGGTTGTCAATCGTACACTATCTACACTCTTGCGTGCCATCATTAGAAAAAACATTAGAACCTGGGAAGAGTGTTTACCCCATGTTGAGTTTGCATACAATCGCACGGTGCATAGTTCTACTCATTTTTCACCATTTGAAATAGTCTATGGTTTTAACCCTTTAACACCACTAGACTTATCACCTTTACCTTCTTCTGAGCACATTAACATGGATGGTGCTAAACGAGCAGATTTTGTCAAGAAATTACACGAGCAGGTACGCCTAAACATTGAGCGAATGATGGACCAAGTTGCTCAACGGGTTAACAAGGGACGCCAACGCGTTGTGTTTGAACCTGGTGACTGGGTGTGGTTACATCTACGCAAGGAAAGGTTCCCAGTCCAAAGGCGCAATAAATTACTTCCCCGAGGAGATGGGCCGTTCCAAGTCATCAAGCGCATCAATGACAATGCTTACAAACTGGACCTACCCGGTGAGTACAATGTGAGCGCTACATTCAATGTCTCCGATCTATCTCCTTTTCTTGCAGACGATGAAGCTGATTTGAGGACAAATCCTTTTGAAGAGGAGGGGGATGATACGAACCAAGAGACACCATTGCGAACTATTCGAGTTCCCCTAGGACCCGTAACTCGAGCACGAGCTAAGAAGATGAGGGAGGAACTCCAAGGACTTGTTCATGAGATACAAGGCCAAGAAATTGTCCCCAAGGTCATTGAGGGGCTTGAGCATGAAGGAATGAAAGTCATCCATGTAGTGCACGTCAAAGAGAACCATGTGTGACCCTTCTCTAGTCACATTTGCTGTTTTAGTTAAGTCATTGTAATAAGGGTTTAATGGTCCATAGCCTTGCTTTATTTACCTAAGCGATGACCTCATAAGGTCATTTACCTAAGCGATGACCTCATAAGGTTGTTTACCTAAGGGATGACCTCATAAGGTTTGGTCAAGCCTATAATTGTTAGTCTTAGTCAAGACCACAACTCTAGACTAGTTCCACATTTAGTTGTTCATCTCTATGTAAGGCTATAAATAGCCCACACTTCCAATGGTTTATGCATTCAATCAATAAATCAGATTTTGAGAGTTTTCTTGGTTTCTCCAAGGCTTCTTGAATACCTAAGAATTTCTCTAGGTGTTCGTGACTTATCAATCTAGAATCGCACTAGGTTGTGGCGTCTTCTACCATTATACCAAGGTTCGTTAACCACGTGATTAACGGGTTGAGGTCATCCGCTTCAAACTTGGTGTCCTCTTGTCGATCCTGAAGCTAATCTTTTACGGGTTTCGTCACAAGGTTGGCGACGTTCGTATCATTCTTGGCCTTCAATATCCCTATGGACTCCATGTTGGTCTTGGACCATTCGAACAAGGCCTTGGAGGGGTTCCTTGAAGAACTTGGCTCGTACACGTGTGACTGGGCCCAATGGAACTCGGACCAGCTCATTGCGTGGGGCCTGATCCACACAAACGTCACTGATACGGTCCTTGATCAACTCGTTTCGAGACACGTAGCACGTTTGCCCAACGATCTAGCGAGATGGTCCAACGCTTGGATTGCGGAACCTAGAATCAAGCAGGATGACAAGATTTAATTATAGGCGTTAGAACGTGTGACTCCACAGAGGTGATTACTCGAATGGATAGGTTGGTAGAACAATCTAGGACGAGACGCAATATTGCTTACAACCCTTGCCAAAGCAAGTGAAAAGGCTTGAATATCTCTTAACAAGAAGAATCGACATTAATCAAATTCTATTGATCCAACTTGTGTCCAAAACCCTTGCAAAGCAAGCCCTTTTATAGGCTAGAGGTTTCTAAAACCCTAAAGGAGCAGTCGGCATCTTGGTGTCTAGATTGGCCGACCAATGCTTCTGTTACGCAGTTAATCTAACCCTAAGCAACATTAAGGCCTAAAGACCCAACTCGGCCCAATCACTTGGAGCCCCGCTTGACTCTCCATGGGCTTGGATCATGGTGTAGATGATTTGCTTGTATCCTTCTAGGCCTTCAATATCCCTATGGACTCCATGTTGGTCTTGGACCATTTGAACAAGGCCTTGGAGGGATTTCTTTAAGAACTTGGCTTGTGCATGTGTGACTAGGCCCAATAGAACTCGGACCGGATCATTTTGTGGGCCATGATACATGCACACATCACTGATACGGTCCTTGACAAACTCGTTACGAGACACATAGCACGTTTGCTCAAGTATCTAGCGAGGTGATCCGACGCTTGGATTGCGGAACCCAGAATCAAACGGACAACACGATTTGATTATAGGGGGTAGAACGACGACTCCACAGTGGTGATTACTCTAACAGATACGTCGGTAGAACAATCTAGGACGAGACGCAAGATTGCTCACAACCCTTGCAAAGGCAAGTAAAAAGGCTCGACTCTCTCTTGACAAGAAAAATCGAAATTAACCAAACTTTATTAATCCAACTTGTGTCCAAAACCCTTATAATGCAAGCCCTTTTATAGGCTAGAGTTTACTAAAACCCTACGAAAACCCTAAAAGAGCAGTCGGCCATCTTGGTATCAAGACGGGCCGGCCCATGCTTCTACTACGCAGTTCATCCAACCCTAAGCAACATTAAGGCCTAAAGGCCCTACTCGGCCCAATCACTTGGAGGCCCGCTTGACTCTCCATAGGCTTGGATCATGGTGTAGATGATTTGCTTGTATCCTTCTTGGCCTTCAATATCCCTATGGACTCCATGTTGGTCTTGGACCATTCGAACAACGCCTTGGAGGGATTCCTTGAAGAACTTGGCTCGTACACGTGTGACTGGGCCCAATGGAACTCGGACCAGCTCATTGCGTGGGCCCTGATCCACACAAACGTCACTGATACGGTCCTCGATCAACTCGTTTCGAGACACGTAGCACGTTGCCCAAGGATCTAGCGAGATGGTCCAACGCTTGGATTGCGGAACCTAGAATCAAGCAGGACGACAAGATTTAATTATAGGCGTTAGAACGTGTGACTCCACAGAGGTGATTACTCGAATGGATAGGTTGGTAGAACAATCTAGGACGAGACGCAATATTGCTTACAACCCCTGCCAAAGCAAGTGAAAAGGCTTGAATATCTCTTAACAAGAAGAATCGACATTAATCAAATTGTATTGATCCAACTTGTGTCCAAAACCCTTGCAAAGCAAGCCCTTTTATAGGTTAGAGGTTTCTAAAACCCTAAAGGAGCAGTCGGCATCTTGGTGTCTAGATTGGCCGACCCATGCTTCTGTTACGCAGTTAATCTAACCCTAAGCAACATTAAGGCCTAAAGACCCAACTCGGCCCAATCACTTGGAGCCCCGCTTGACTCTCCATGAGCTTGGATCATGGTGTAGATGATTTGCTTGTATCCTTCTAGGCCTTCAATATCCCTATGGACTCAATTTTGGTCTTGGACCATTCGAACATGGCCTTGGCGGGATTCCTTGAAGAACTTGGATCGTACAAGTGTTACTGGGCCCAATGGAACTCGAATCAGCTCATTGCGTGGGCCCTGATCCATACACATGTCATTGATACGGTCCTTAATCAACTCGTTTCGAGACACGTAGCACGCTTGCCCGAGGATCTAGCGAGGCGGTGCAACGCTTGGATTGCGGAACCAAGAATCAAGCGGGACGATAAGATTTAATTATAGGCGTTAGAACGATGACTCCACAGAGGTGATTACTCGATTGGATAGGTCGGTAGAACAATCTAGGACGAGACGCAATATTGCTTACAACCCATGCCAATGCAAGTGAAAAGGCTCGAATATCTCTTAACAAGAAGAATCGACATTAATCAAATTGTATTGATCCAACTTGTGTCCAAAACCCATGCAAAGCAAGCCCTTTTGTAGGCTAGAGGTTTCTAAAACCCTAAAGGAGCAGTCGCCATCTTGGTGTATATATTGGCCGACCCATGCTTCTATTACGCAGTTAATCTAACCCTAAGCAACATTAAGGCCTAAAGACCCAACTCGGCCCAATCACTTGGAGCCCCGCTTGACTCTCCATGGGCTTGGATCATGGTGTAGATGATCTGCTTGTATCCTTCTAGGCCTTCAATATCCCTATGGACTCAATTTTGGTCTTGGACCATTCGAACAAGGCCTTGGCGGGATTCCTTGTAGAACTTGGATCGTACAAGTGTGACTGGGCCCAATGGAACTCGAATCAGCTCATTGCGTGGGCCCTGATCCATACACACGTCACTGATACGGTCCTTAATCAACTCGTTTCGAGACACGTAGCACGCTTGCCCAAGGATCTAGCGAGGCGGTGCAACGCTTGGATTGCGGAACCTAGAATCAAGCGGGACGATAAGATTTAATTATAGGCGTTAGAACGATAACTCCACAGAGGTGAATACTCGAATGGATAGGTCGGTAGAACAATCTAGGACGAGACGCAATATTGCTTACAACCCATGCCAATGCAAGTGAAAAGGCTCGAATATCTCTTAACAAGAAGAATCGACATTAATCAAATTGTATTGATCCAACTTGTGTCCAAAACCCATGCAAAGCAAGCCCTTTTGTAGGCTAGAGGTTTCTAAAACCCTAAAGGAGCAGTCGCCATCTTGGTGTATATATTGGCCGACCCATGCTTCTATTACGCAGTTAATCTAACCCTAAGCAACATTAAGGCCTAAAGACCCAACTCGGCCCAATCACTTGGAGGCTCGCTTGACTCTCCATGGGCCTGGATCATGGTGTAGATGTTTTGCTTGTCACCTTCTAGGCCTTCAATATCCCTATGGACTCCATGTTGGTCTTGGACCATTTGAACAAGGCCTTGGAGGGATTTCTTTAAGAACTTGGCTTGTGCATGTGTGACTAGGCCCAATAGAACTCGGACCGGATCATTTTGTGGGCCATGATCAATGCACACATCACTGATACGGTCCTTGACAAACTCGTTACGAGACACATAGCACGTTTGCTCAAGCATCTAGCGAGGTGATCCGACGCTTGTATTGCGGAACCCAGAATCAAACGGACAACACGATTTGATTATAGGGGGTAGAACGACGACTCCACAGTGGTGATTACTCTAACAGATACGTCGGTAGAACAATCTAGGACGAGACGCAAGATTGCTCACAACCCTTGCAAAGGCAAGTAAAAAGGCTCGACTCTCTCTTGACAAGAAAAATCGAAATTAACCAAACTTTATTGATCCAACTTGTGTCCAAAACCCTTATAATGCAAGCCCTTTTATAGGCTAGAGGTTACTAAAACCCTACGAAAACCCTAAAAGAGCAGTCGGCCATCTTGGTATCAAGACGGGCCGGCCCATGCTTCTACTACGCAGTTCATCCAACCCTAAGCAACATTAAGGCCTAAAGGCCCTACTCGGCCCAATCACTTGGAGGCCCGCTTGACTCTCCATAGGCTTGGATCATGGTGTAGATGATTTGCTTGTATCCTTCTTGGCCTTCAATATCCCTATGGACTCCATGTTGGTCTCGGACCATTCGAACAAGGCCTTGGAGGGATTCCTTGAAGAACTTGGCTCGTACACGTGTGACTGGGCCCAATGGAACTCGGACCAGCTCATTGCGTGGGGCCTGATCCACACAAACGTCACTGATACGGTCCTCGATCAACTCGTTTCGAGACACGTAGCACGTTTGCCCAAGGATCTAGCGAGATGGTCCAACGCTTGGATTACGGAACCTAGAATCAAGCAAGACGACAAGATTTAATTATAGGCGTTAGAACGTGTGACTCCACAGAGGTGATTACTCGAATGGATAGGTTGGTAGAACAATCTAGGACGAGACGCAATATTGCTTACAACCCTTGCCAAAGCAAGTTAAAAGACTTGAATATCTCTTAACAAGAAGAATCGACATTGATCAAATTGTATTCATCCAACTTGTGTCCAAAACCCTTGCAAAGCAAGCCCTTTTATAGGCTAGAGGTTTCTAAAACCCTAAAGGAGCAATCGGCCATCTTGGTGTCTAGATTGGCCGACCCATGCTTCTATTACGCAGTTAATCTAACCCTAAGCAACATTAAAGCCTAAATACCCTACTCGGCCCAATCACTTGGAGCCCCGCTTGACTCTCCATGGGCTTGGATCATGGTGTAGATGATTTGCTTGTATCCTTCTAGGCCTTCAATATCCCTGTGGACTCAATTTTGGTCTTGGACCATTCGAACAAGGCCTTGGCGGGATTCCTTGAAGAACTTGGATCGTACAAGTGTGACTGGGCCCAATGGAACTCGAATCAGCTCATTGCGTGGGCCCTGATCCATACACACGTCACTGATACGGTCCTTAATCAACTCGTTTCGAGACACGTAGCACGCTTGCCCAAGGATCTAGCGAGGCGGTGCAACGCTTGGATTGCGGAACCTAGAATCAAACGGACAACACGATTTGATTATAGGGGGTAGAACGACGACTCCACAGAGGTGAATACTCGAATGGATAGGTCGGTAGAACAATCTAGGACGAGACGCAATATTGCTTACAACCCATGCCAATGCAAGTGAAAAGGCTCGAATATCTCTTAACAAGAAGAATCGACATTAATCAAATTGTATTGATCCAACTTGTGTCCAAAACCCATGCAAAGCAAGCCCTTTTGTAGGCTAGAGGTTTCTAAAACCCTAAAGGAGCAGTCGCCATCTTGGTGTATATATTGGCCGACCCATGCTTCTATTACGCAGTTAATCTAACCCTAAGCAACATTAAGGCCTAAAGACCCAACTCGGCCCAATCACTTGGAGGCTCGCTTGACTCTCCATGGGCCTGGATCATGGTGTAGATGTTTTGCTTGTCACCTTCTAGGCCTTCAATATCCCTATGGACTCCATGTTGGTCTTGGACCATTTGAACAAGGCCTTGGAGGGATTTCTTTAAGAACTTGGCTTGTGCATGTGTGACTAGGCCCAATAGAACTCGGACCGGATCATTTTGTGGGCCATGATCCATGCACACATCACTGATACGGTCCTTGACAAACTCGTTACGAGACACAAAGCACGTTTGCTCAAGCATCTAGCGAGGTGATCCGACGCTTGTATTGCGGAACCCAGAATCAAACGGACAACACGATTTGATTATAGGGGGTAGAACGACGACTCCACAG
Organism: Coffea arabica; assembly: GCF_036785885.1. Lineage (NCBI taxonomy): Eukaryota > Viridiplantae > Streptophyta > Magnoliopsida > Gentianales > Rubiaceae > Coffea > Coffea arabica. Next base: position 15,609,088 of record NC_092330.1, read on the forward strand.
TGGTGATTACTCTAACAGATACGTCGGTAGAACAATCTAGGACGAGACGCAAGATTGCTCACAACCCTTGCAAAGGCAAGTAAAAAGGCTCGACTCTCTCTTGACAAGAAAAATCGAAATTAACCAAACTTTATTGATCCAACTTGTGTCCAAAACCCTTATAATGCAAGCCCTTTTATAGGCTAGAGGTTACTAAAACCCTACGAAAACCCTAAAGAGCAGTCGGCCATCTTGGTATCAAGACGGGCCGGCCCATGCTTCTACTACGCAGTTCATCCAACCCTAAGCAACATTAAGGCCTAAAGGCCCTACTCGGCCCAATCACTTGGAGGCCCGCTTGACTCTCCATAGGCTTGGATCATGGTGTAGATGATTTGCTTGTATCCTTCTTGGCCTTCAATATCCCTATGGACTCCATGTTGGTCTCGGACCATTCGAACAAGGCCTTGGAGGGATTCCTTGAAGAACTTGGCTCGTACACGTGTGACTGGGCCCAATGGAACTCGGACCAGCTCATTGCGTGGGGCCTGATCCACACAAACGTCACTGATACGGTTCTCGATCAACTCGTTTCGAGACACGTAGCACGTTTGCCCAAGGATCTTGCGAGATGGTCCAACGCTTGGATTACGGAACCTAGAATCAAGCAAGACGACAAGATTTAATTATAGGCGTTAGAACGTGTGACTCCACAGAGGTGATTACTCGAATGGATAGGTTGGTAGAACAATCTAGGACGAGACGCAATATTGCTTACAACCCTTGCCAAAGCAAGTTAAAAGACTTGAATATCTCTTAACAAGAAGAATCGACATTGATCAAATTGTATTCATCCAACTTGTGTCCAAAACCCTTGCAAAGCAAGCCCTTTTATAGGCTAGAGGTTTCTAAAACCCTAAAGGAGCAATCGGCCATCTTGGTGTCTAGATTGGCCGACCCATGCTTCTATTACGCAGTTAATCTAACCCTAAGCAACATTAAAGCCTAAATACCCTACTCGGACCAATCACTTGGAGCCCCGCTTGACTCTCCATGGGCTTGGATCATGGTGTAGATGATTTGCTTGTATCCTTCTAGGCCTTCAATATCCCTATGGACTCAATTTTTGTCTTGGACCATTCGAACAAGGCCTTGGCGGGATTCCTTGAAGAACTTGGATCGTACAAGTGTGACTGGGCCCAATGGAACTCGAATCAGCTCATTGCGTGGGCCCTGATCCGTACACACGTCACTGATACGGTCCTTAATCAACTCGTTTCGAGACACGTAGCACGCTTGCCCAAGTATCTAGCGAGGTGATCCGACGCTTGGATTGCGGAACCCAGAATCAAACGGACAACACGATTTGATTATAGGGGGTAGAACGACGACTCCACAGTGGTGATTACTCTAACAGATACGTCGGTAGAACAATCTAGGACGAGACGCAAGATTGCTCACAACCCTTGCAAAGGCAAGTAAAAAGGCTCGACTCTCTCTTGACAAGAAAAATCGAAATTAACCAAACTTTATTGATCCAACTTGTGTCCAAAACCCTTATAATGCAAGCCCTTTTATAGGCTAGAGGTTACTAAAACCCTACGAAAACCCTAAAAGAGCAGTCGGCCATCTTGGTATCAAGACGGGCCGGCCCATGCTTCTACTACGCAGTTCATCCAACCCTAAGCAACATTAAGGCCTAAAGGCCCTACTCGGCCCAATCACTTGGAGGCCCGCTTGACTCTCCATAGGCTTGGATCATGGTGTAGATGATTTGCTTGTATCCTTCTTGGCCTTCAATATCCCTATGGACTCCATGTTGGTCTCGGACCATTCGAACAAGGCCTTGGAGGGATTCCTTGAAGAACTTGGCTCGTACACGTGTGACTGGGCCCAATGGAACTCGGACCAGCTCATTGAGTGGGGCCTAATCCACACAAACGTCACTGATACGGTTCTCGATCAACTCGTTTCGAGACACGTAGCACGTTTGCCCACGGATCTAGCGAGATGGTCCAACGCTTGGATTACGGAACCTAGAATCAAGCAAGACGACAAGATTTAATTATAGGCGTTAGAACGTGTGACTTCACAGAGGTGATTACTCGAATGGATAGGTAGGTAGAACAATCTAGGACGAGACGCAATATTGCTTACAACCCTTGCCAAAGCAAGTTAAAAGACTTGAATATCTCTTAACAAGATGAATCGACATTGATCAAATTGTATTTATCCAACTTGTGTCCAAAACCCTTGCAAAGCAAGCCCTTTTATAGGCTAGAGGTTTCCAAAACCCTAAAGGAGCAATCGGCCATCTTGGTGTCTAGATTGGCCGACCCATGCTTCTGTTACGCAGTTAATCTAACTCTAAGCAACATTAAAGCCTAAAGACCCTACTCGGCCCAATCACTTGGAGCCCCGCTTGACTCTCCATGGGCTTGGATCATGGTGTAGATGATTTGCTTGTATCCTTCTAGGCCTTCAATATCCTTATGGACTCAATTTTGGTCTTGGACCATTCGAACAAGGCCTTGGCGGGATTCCTTGAAGAACTTGGATCGTACAAGTGTGACTGGGCCCAATGGAACTCGAATCAGCTCATTGCGTGTGCCCTGATCCGTACACACGTCACTGATACGGTCCTTAATCAACTCGTTTCGAGACACGTAGCACGCTTGCCCAAGTATCTAGCGAGGTGATCCGACGCTTGGATTGCGGAACCCAGAATCAAACGGACAACACGATTTGATTATAGGAGGTAGAACGACGACTCCACAGTGGTGATTACTCTAACAGATACGTCGGTAGAACAATCTAGGACGAGACGCAAGATTGCTCACAACCCTTGCAAAGGCAAGTAAAAAGGCTCGACTCTCTCTTGACAAGAAAAATCGAAATTAACCAAACTTTATTGATCCAACTTGTGTCCAAAACCCTTATAATGCAAGCCCTTTTATAGGCTAGAGGTTACTAAAACCCTACGAAAACCGTAAAAGAGCAGTCGGCCATCTTGGTATCAAGACGGGCCGGCCCATGCTTCTACTACGCAGTTCATCCAACCCTAAGCAACATTAAGGCCTAAAGGCCCTACTCGGCCCAATCACTTGGAGGCCCGCTTGACTCTCCATAGGCTTGGATCATGGTGTAGATGATTTGCTTGTATCCTTCTTGGCCTTCAATATCCCTATGGACTCCATGTTGGTCTCGGACCATTCGAACAAGGCCTTGGCGGGATTCCTTGAAGAACTTGGATCGTACAAGTGTGACTGGGCCCAATGGAACACGAATCAGCTCATTGCGTGGGCCCTGATCCATACACACGTCACTGATACGGTCCTTAATCAACTCGTTTCGAGACACGTAGCACGCTTGCCCAAGGATCTAGCGAGGCGGTGCAACGCTTGGATTGCGGAACCTAGAATCAAGCGGGACGATAAGATTTAATTATAGGCGTTAGAACGATAACTCCACAGAGGTGAATACTCGAATGGATAGGTCGGTAGAACAATCTAGGACGAGACGCAATATTGCTTACAACCCATGCCAATGCAAGTGAAAAGGCTCGAATATCTCTTAACAAGAAGAATCGACATTAATCAAATTGTATTGATCCAACTTGTGTCCAAAACCCATGCAAAGCAAGCCCTTTTGTAGGCTAGAGGTTTCTAAAACCCTAAAGGAGCAGTCGCCATCTTGGTGTATATATTGGCCGACCCATGCTTCTATTACGCAGTTAATCTAACCCTAAGCAACATTAAGGCCTAAAGACCCAACTCGGCCCAATCACTTGGAGGCTCGCTTGACTCTCCATGGGCCTGGATCATGTTGTAGATGTTTTGCTTGTCTCCTTCTAGGCCTTCAATATCCCCATGGACTCCATGTTGGTCTTGGACCATTTGAACAAGGCCTTGGAGGGATTTCTTTAAGAACTTGGCTTGTGAATGTGTGACTAGGCCCAATAGAATTCGGACCGGATCATTTTGTGGGCCATGATCCATGCACACATCACTGATACGGTCCTTGACAAACTCGTTACGAGACACATAACACGTTTGCTCAAGCATCTAGCGAGGTGATCCGATGCTTGTATTGCGGAACCCAGAATCAAACGGACAACACGATTTGATTATAGGGGGTAGAACGACGACTCCACAGTGGTGATTACTCTAACAGATACGTCGGTAGAACAATCTAGGACGAGACGCAAGATTGCTCACAACCCTTGCAAAGGCAAGTAAAAAGGCTCGACTCTCTCTTGACAAGAAAAATCGAAATTAACCAAACTTTATTGATCCAACTTGTGTCCAAAACCCTTATAATGCAAGCCCTTTTATAGGCTAGAGGTTACTAAAACCCTACGAAAACCCTAAAAGAGCAGTCGGCCATCTTGGTATCAAGACGGGCCGGCCCATGCTTCTACTACGCAGTTCATCCAAACCTAAGCAACATTAAGGCCTAAAGGCCCTACTCGGCCCAATCACTTGGAGGCCCGCTTGACTCTCCATAGGCTTGGATCATGGTGTAGATGATTTGCTTGTATCCTTCTTGGCCTTCAATATCCCTATGGACTCCATGTTGGTCTCGGACCATTCGAACAACGCCTTGGAGGGATTCCTTGAAGAACTTGGCTCGTACACGTGTGACTGGGCCCAATGGAACCCGGACCAGCTCATTGCGTGGGCCCTGATCCCCACAAATGTCACTGATACGGTCCTCGATCAACTCGTTTCGAGACACGTAGCACGTTTGCCCAAGGATCTAGCGAGATGGTCCAACGCTTGGATTGCGGAACCTAGAATCAAGCAGGACGACAAGATTTAATTATAGGCGTTAGAACGTGTGACTCCACAGAGGTGATTACTCGAATGGATAGGTTGGTAGAACAATCTAGGACGAGACACAATATTGCTTACAACCCTTACCAAAGCAAGTTAAAAGACTTGAATATCTCTTAACAAGAAGAATCGACATTAATCAAATTGTATTCATCCAACTTGTGTCCAAAACCCTTGCAAAGCAAGCCCTTTTATAGGCTAGAGGTTTCTAAAACCCTAAAGGAGCAATCGGCCATCTTGGTGTCTAGATTGGCCGACCCATGCTTCTATTACGCAGTTAATCTAACTCTAAGCAACATTAAAGCCTAAAGACCCTACTCGGCCCAATCACTTGGAGCCCCGCTTGACTCTCCATGGGCTTGGATCATGGTGTAGATGATCTGCTTGTATCCTTCTAGGCCTTCAATATCCCTATGGACTCAATTTTGGTCTTGGACCATTCGAACAAGGCCTTGGCGGGATTCCTTGAAGAACTTGGATCGTACAAGTGTGACTGGGCCCAATGGAACTCAAATAAGACTAATTGTGTGGGCCCTGATCCATACACACGTCACTGATACGGTCCTTAATCAACTCGTTTCGAGACACGTAGCACGCTTGCCCAAGGATCTAGCGAGGCGGTGCAACGCTTGGATTGCGGAACCTAGAATCAAGCGGGACGATAAGATTTAATTATAGGCGTTAGAACGATAACTCCACAGAGGTGAATACTCGAATGGATAGGTCGGTAGAACAATCTAGGACGAGACGCAATATTGCTTACAACCCATGCCAATGCAAGTGAAAAGGCTCGAATATCTCTTAACAAGAAGAATCGACATTAATCAAATTGTATTGATCCAACTTGTGTTCAAAACCCATGCAAAGCAAGCCCTTTTGTAGGCTAGAGGTTTCTAAAACCCTAAAGGAGCAGTCGCCATCTTGGTGTATATATTGGCCGACCCATGCTTCTATTACGCAGTTAATCTAACCCTAAACAACATTAAGGCCTAAAGACCCAACTCGGCCCAATCACTTGGAGGCTCGCTTGACTCTCCATGGGCCTGGATCATGGTGTAGATGTTTTGCTTGTCACCTTCTAGGCCTTCAATATCCCTATGGACTCCATGTTGGTCTTGGACCATTTGAACAAGGCCTTGGAGGGATTTCTTTAAGAACTTGGCTTGTGCATGTGTGACTAGGCCCAATAGAACTCGGACCGGATCATTTTGTGGGCCATGATCCATGCACACATCACTGATACGGTCCTTGACAAACTCGTTACGAGACACATAACACGTTTGCTCAAGCATCTAGCGAGGTGATCCGACGCTTGTATTGCGGAACCCAGAATCAAACGGACAACACGATTTGATTATAGGGGTAGAACGACGACTCCACAGTGGTGATTACTCTAACAGATACGTCGGTAGAACAATCTAGGACGAGACGCAAGATTGCTCACAACCCTTGCAAATGCAAGTAAAAAGGCTCGACTCTCTCTTGACAAGAAAAATCGAAATTAACCAAACTTTATTGATCCAACTTGTGTCCAAAACCCTTATAATGCAAGCCCTTTTATAGGCTAGAGGTTACTAAAACCCTACGAAAACCCTAAAAGAGCAGTCGGCCATCTTGGTATCAAGACGGGCCGGCCCATGCTTCTACTACGCAGTTCATCCAACCCTAAGCAAGATTAAGGCCTAAAGGCCCTACTCGGCCCAATCACTTGGAGGCCCGCTTGACTCTCCATAGGCTTGGATCATGGTGTAGATGATTTGCTTGTATCCTTCTTGGCCTTCAATATCCCTATGGACTCCATGTTGGTCTCGGACCATTCGAACAAGGCCTTGGAGGGATTCCTTGAAGAACTTGGCTCGTACACGTGTGACTGGGCCCAATGGAACTCGGACCAGCTCATTGCGTGGGGCCTGATCCACACAAACGTCACTGATACGGTCCTCGATCAACTCGTTTCGAGACACGTAGCACGTTTGCCCAAGGATCTAGCGAGATGGTCCAACGCTTGGATTACGGAACCTAGAATCAAGCAAGACGACAAGATTTAATTATAGGCGTTAGAACGTGTGACTCCACAGAGGTGATTACTCGAATGGATAGGTTGGTAGAACAATCTAGGACGAGACGCAATATTGCTTACAACCCTTGCCAAAGCAAGTTAAAAGACTTGAATATCTCTTAACAAGAAGAATCGACATTGATCAAATTGTATTCATCCAACTTGTGTCCAAAACCCTTGCAAAGCAAGCCCTTTTATAGGCTAGAGGTTTCTAAAACCCTAAAGGAGCAATCGGCCATCTTGGTGTCTAGATTGGCCGACCCATGCTTCTATTACGCAGTTAATCTAACCCTAAGCAACATTAAAGCCTAAATACCCTACTCGGCCCAATCACTTGGAGCCCCGCTTGACTCTCCATGGGCTTGGATCATGGTGTAGATGATTTGCTTGTATCCTTCTAGGCCTTCAATATCCCTAAGGACTCAATTTTGGTCTTGGACCATTCGAACAAGGCCTTGGCGGGATTCCTTGAAGAACTTGGATCGTACAAGTGTGACTGTGCCCAAAGGAACTCGAATCAGCTCATTGCGTGGGCCCTGATCCGTACACACGTCACTGATACGGTCCTTAATCAACTCGTTTCGAGACACGTAGCACGCTTGCCCAAGTATCTAGCGAGGTGATCCGACGCTTGGATTGCGGAACCCAAAATCAAACGGACAACACGATTTGATTATAGGGGGTAGAACGACGACTCCACAGTGGTGATTACTCTAACAGATACGTCGGTAGAACAATCTAGGACGAGACGCAAGATTGCTCACAACCCTTGCAAAGGCAAGTAAAAAGGCTCGACTCTCTCTTGACAAGAAAAATCGAAATTAACCAAACTTTATTGATCCAACTTGTGTCCAAAACCCTTATAATGCAAGCCCTTTTATAGGCTAGAGGTTACTAAAACCCTACGAAAACCCTAAATGAGCAGTCGGCCATCTTGGTATCAAGACGGGCCGGCCCATGCTTCTACTAAGCAGTTCATCCAACCCTAAGCAACATTAAGGCCTAAAGGCCCTACTCGGCCCAATCACTTGGAGGCCCGCTTGACTCTCCATAGGCTTGGATCATGGTGTAGATCATTTGCTTGTATCCTTCTTGGCCTTCAATATCCCTATGGACTCCATGTTGGTCTTGGACCATTCGAACAAGGCCTTGGCGGGATTCCTTGAAGAACTTGGATCGTACAAGTGTGACTGGCCCAATGGAACACGAATCAGTTCATTGCGTGGGCCCTGATCCATACACACGTCACTGATACGGTCCATGCTTCTACTACGCAGTTCGTCTAACTCTAAGCAACATTAAAGCCTAAAGACCCTACTCGGCCCAATCACTTGGAGCCCCGCTTGACTCTCCATGGGCTTGGATCATGGTGTAGATGATCTGCTTGTATCCTTCTAGGCCTTCAATATCCCTATGGACTCAATTTTGGTCTTGGACCATTCGAACAAGGCCTTGGCGGGATTCCTTGAAGAACTTGGATCGTACAAGTGTGACTGGGCCCAATGGAACTCGAATCAGCTCATTGCGTGGGCCCTGACCCATACACACGTCACTGATACGGTTCTTAATCAACTCGTTTCGAGACACGTAGCACGCTTGCCCAAGGATCTAGCGAGGCGGTGCAACGCTTGGATTGCGGAACCTAGAATCAAGCGGGACGATAAGATTTAATTATAGGCGTTAGAACGATAACTCCACAGAGGTGAATACTCGAATGGATAGGTCGGTAGAACAATCTAGGACGAGACGCAATATTGCTTACAACCCATGCCAATGCAAATGAAAAGGCTCGAATATCTCTTAACAAGAAGAATCGACATTAATCAAATTGTATTGATCCAACTTGTGTCCAAAACCCATGCAAAGCAAGCCCTTTTGTAGGCTAGAGGTTTCTAAAACCCTAAAGGAGCAGTCGCCATCTTGGTGTATATATTGGCCGACCCATGCTTCTATTACGCAGTTAATCTAACCCTAAGCAACATTAAGGCCTAAAGACCCAACTCGGCCCAATCACTTGGAGGCTCGCTTGACTCTCCATGGGCCTGGATCATGGTGTAGATATTTTGCTTGTCACCTTCTAGGCCTTCAATATCCCTATGGACTCCATGTTGGTCTTGGACCATTTGAACAAGGCCTTGGAGGGATTTCTTTAAGAACTTGGCTTGTGCATGTGTGACTAGGCCCAATAGAACTCGGACCGGATCATTTTGTGGGCCATGATCCATGCACACATCACTGATACGGTCCTTGTCAAACTCGTTACGAGACACATAGCACGTTTGCTCAAGCATCTAGCGAGGTGATCCGACGCTTGTATTGCGGAACCCAGAATCAAACGGACAACACGATTTGATTATAGGGGGTAGAACGACGACTCCACAGTGGTGATTACTCTAACAGATACGTCGGTAGAACAATCTAGGACGAGACGCAAGATTGCTCACAACCCTTGCAAAGGCAAGTAAAAAGGCTCGACTCTCTCTTGACAAGAAAAATCGAAATTAACCAAACTTTATTGATCCAACTTGTGTCCAAAACCCTTATAATGCAAGCCCTTTTATAGGCTAGAGGTTACTAAAACCCTACGAAAACCCTAAATGAGCAGTCGGCCATCTTGGTATCAAGACGGGCCGGCCCATGCTTCTACTACGCAGTTCATCCAACCCTAAGCAACATTAAGGCCTAAAGGCCCTACTCGGCCCAATCACTTGGAGGCCCGCTTGACTCTCCATAGGCTTGGATCATGGTGTAGATCATTTGCTTGTATCCTTCTTGGCCTTCAATATCCCTATGGACTCCATGTTGGTCTTGGACCATTCGAACAAGGCCTTGGCGGGATTCCTTGAAGAACTTGGATCGTACAAGTGTGACTGGGCCCAATGGAACACGAATCAGTTCATTGCGTGGGCCCTGATCCATACACACGTCACTGATACGGTCCTTAATCAACTCGTTTCGAGACACGTAGCACGCTTGCCCAAGTATCTAGCGAGGTGATCCGACGCTTGGATTGCGGAACCCAGAATCAAACGGACAACACGATTTGATTATAGGGGTAGAACGACGACTCCACAGTGGTGATTACTCTAACAGATACGTCGGTAGAACAATCTAGGACGAGACGCAAGATTGCTCACAACCCTTGCAAAGGCAAGTAAAAAGGCTCGACTCTCTCTTGACAAGAAAAATCGAAATTAACCAAACTTTATTGATCCAACTTGTGTCCAAAACCCTTATAATGCAAGCCCTTTTATAGGCTAGAGGTTACTAAAACCCTACGAAAACCCTAAATGAGCAGTCGGCCATCTTGGTATCAAGACGGGCCGGCCCATGCTTCTACTACGCAGTTCATCCAACCCTAAGCAACATTAAGGCCTAAAGGCCCTACTCGGCCCAATCACTTGGAGGCCCGCTTGACTCTCCATAGGCTTGGATCATGGTGTAGATGATTTGCTTGTATCCTTCTTGGCCTTCAATATCCCTATGGACTCCATGTTGGTCTCGGACCATTCGAACAAGGCCTTGGAGGGATTCCTTGAAGAACTTGGCTCGTACACGTGTGACTGGGCCCAATGGAACTCGGACCAGCTCATTGCGTGGGGCCTGATCCACACAAACGTCACTGATACGGTCCTCGATCAACTCGTTTCGAGACACGTAGCACGTTTGCCCAAGGATCTAGCGAGATGGTCCAACGCTTGGATTACGGAACCTAGAATCAAGCAAGACGACAAGATTTAATTATAGGCGTTAGAACGTGTGACTCCACAGAGGTGATTACTCGAATGGATAGGTTGGTAGAACAATCTAGGACGAGACGCAATATTGCTTACAACCCTTGCCAAAGCAAGTTAAAAGACTTGAATATCTCTTAACAAGAAGAATCGACATTGATCAAATTGTATTCATCCAACTTGTGTCCAAAACCCTTGCAAAGCAAGCCCTTTTATAGGCTAGAGGTTTCTAAAACCCTAAAGGAGCAATCGGCCATCTTGGTGTCTAGATTGGCCGACCCATGCTTCTATTACGCAGTTAATCTAACCCTAAGCAACATTAAAGCCTAAATACCCTACTCGGCCCAATCACTTGGAGCCCCGCTTGACTCTCCATGGGCTTGGATCATGGTGTAGATGATTTGCTTGTATCCTTCTAGGCCTTCAATATCCCTAAGGACTCAATTTTGGTCTTGGACCATTCGAACAAGGCCTTGGCGGGATTCCTTGAAGAACTTGGATCGTACAAGTGTGACTGGGCCCAAAGGAACTCGAATCAGCTCATTGCGTGGGCCCTGATCCGTACACACGTCACTGATACGGTCCTTAATCAACTCGTTTCGAGACACGTAGCACGCTTGCCCAAGTATCTAGCGAGGTGATCCGACGCTTGGATTGCGGAACCCAGAATCAAACGGACAACACGATTTGATTATAGGGGGTAGAACGACGACTCCACAGTGGTGATTACTCTAACAGATACGTCGGTAGAACAATCTAGGACGAGACGCAAGATTGCTCACAACCCTTGCAAAGGCAAGTAAAAAGGCTCGACTCTCTCTTGACAAGAAAAATCGAAATTAACCAAACTTTATTGATCCAACTTGTGTCCAAAACCCTTATAATGCAAGCCCTTTTATAGGCTAGAGGTTACTAAAACCCTACGAAAACCCTAAATGAGCAGTCGGCCATCTTGGTATCAAGACGGGCCGGCCCATGCTTCTACTACGCAGTTCATCCAACCCTAAGCAACATTAAGGCCTAAAGGCCCTACTCGGCCCAATCACTTGGAGGCCCGCTTGACTCTCCATAGGCTTGGATCATGGTGTAGATCATTTGCTTGTATCCTTCTTGGCCTTCAATATCCCTATTGACTCCATGTTGGTCTTGGACCATTCGAACAAGGCCTTGGCGGGATTCCTTGAAGAACTTGGATCGTACAAGTGTGACTGGGCCCAATGGAACACGAATCAGTTCATTGCGTGGGCCCTGATCCATACACACGTCACTGATACGGTCCTTAATCAACTCGTTTCGAGACACGTAGCACGCTTGCCCAAGTATCTAGCGAGGTGATCCGACGCTTGGATTGCGGAACCCAGAATCAAACGGACAACACGATTTGATTATAGGGGGTAGAACGACGACTCCACAGTGGTGATTACTCTAACAGATACGTCGGTAGAACAATCTAGGACGAGACGCAAGATTGCTCACAACCCTTGCAAAGGCAAGTAAAAAGGCTCGACTCTCTCTTGACAAGAAAAATCGAAATTAACCAAACTTTATTGATCCAACTTGTGTCCAAAACCCTTATAATGCAAGCCCTTTTATAGGCTAGAGGTTACTAAAACCCTACGAAAACCCTAAATGAGCAGTCGGCCATCTTGGTATCAAGACGGGCCGGCCCATGCTTCTACTACGCAGTTCATCCAACCCTAAGCAACATTAAGGCCTAAAGGCCCTACTCGGCCCAATCACTTGGAGGCCCGCTTGACTCTCCATAGGCTTGGATCATGGTGTAGATCATTTGCTTGTATCCTTCTTGGCCTTCAATATCCCTATGGACTCCATGTTGGTCTTGGACCATTCGAACAAGGCCTTGGCGGGATTCCTTGAAGAACTTGGATCGTACAAGTGTGACTGGGCCCAATGGAACACGAATCAGTTCATTGCGTGGGCCCTGATCCATACACACGTCACTGATACGGTCCTTAATCAACTCGTTTCGAGACACGTAGCACGCTTGCCCAAGTATCTAGCGAGGTGATCCGACGCTTGGATTGCGGAACCCAGAATCAAACGGACAACACGATTTGATTATAGGGGGTAGAACGACGACTCCACAGTGGTGATTACTCTAACAGATACGTCGGTAGAACAATCTAGGACGAGACGCAAGATTGCTCACAACCCTTGCAAAGGCAAGTAAAAAGGCTCGACTCTCTCTTGACAAGAAAAATCGAAATTAACCAAACTTTATTGATCCAACTTGTGTCCAAAACCCTTATAATGCAAGCCCTTTTATAGGCTAGAGGTTACTAAAACCCTACGAAAACCCTAAATGAGCAGTCGGCCATCTTGGTATCAAGACGGGCCGGCCCATGCTTCTACTACGCAGTTCATCCAACCCTAAGCAACATTAAGGCCTAAAGGCCCTACTCGGCCCAATCACTTGGAGGCCCGCTTGACTCTCCATAGGCTTGGATCATGGTGTAGATCATTTGCTTGTATCCTTCTTGGCCTTCAATATCCCTATGGACTCCATGTTGGTCTTGGACCATTCGAACAAGGCCTTGGCGGGATTCCTTGAAGAACTTGGATCGTACAAGTGTGACTGGGCCCAATGGAACACGAATCAGTTCATTGCGTGGGCCCTGATCCATACACACGTCACTGATACGGTCCATGCTTCTACTACGCAGTTCATCTAACTCTAAGCAACATTAAAGCCTAAAGACCCTACTCGGCCCAATCACTTGGAGCCCCGCTTGACTCTCCATGGGCTTGGATCATGGTGTAGATGATCTGCTTGTATCCTTCTAGGCCTTCAATATCCCTATGGACTCAATTTTGGTCTTGGACCATTCGAACAAGGCCTTGGCGGGATTCCTTGAAGAACTTGGATCGTACAAGTGTGACTGGGCCCAATGGAACTCGAATCAGCTCATTGCGTGGGCCCTGACCCATACACACGTCACTGATACGGTTCTTAATCAACTCGTTTCGAGACACGTAGCACGCTTGCCCAAGGATCTAGCGAGGCGGTGCAACGCTTGGATTGCGGAACCTAGAATCAAGCGGGACGATAAGATTTAATTATAGGCGTTAGAACGATAACTCCACAGAGGTGAATACTCGAATGGATAGGTCGGTAGAACAATCTAGGACGAGACGCAATATTGCTTACAACCCATGCCAATGCAAGTGAAAAGGCTCGAATATCTCTTAACAAGAAGAATCGACATTAATCAAATTGTATTGATCCAACTTGTGTCCAAAACCCATGCAAAGCAAGCCCTTTTGTAGGCTAGAGGTTTCTAAAACCCTAAAGGAGCAGTCGCCATCTTGGTGTATATATTGGCCGACCCATGCTTCTATTACGCAGTTAATCTAACCCTAAGCAACATTAAGGCCTAAAGACCCAACTCGGCCCAATCACTTGGAGGCTCGCTTGACTCTCCATGGGCCTGGATCATGGTGTAGATGTTTTGCTTGTCACCTTCTAGGCCTTCAATATCCCTATGGACTCCATGTTGGTCTTGGACCATTTGAACAAGGCCTTGGAGGGATTTCTTTAAGAACTTGGCTTGTGCATGTGTGACTAGGCCCAATAGAACTCGGACCGGATCATTTTGTGGGCCATGATCCATGCACACATCACTGATACGGTCCTTGTCAAACTCGTTACGAGACACATAGCACGTTTGCTCAAGCATCTAGCGAGGTGATCCGACGCTTGTATTGCGGAACCCAGAATCAAACGGACAACACGATTTGATTATAGGGGGTAGAACGACGACTCCACAGTGGTGATTACTCTAACAGATACGTCGGTAGAACAATCTAGGACGAGACGCAAGATTGCTCACAACCCTTGCAAAGGCAAGTAAAAAGGCTCGACTCTCTCTTGACAAGAAAAATCGAAATTAACCAAACTTTATTGATCCAACTTGTGTCCAAAACCCTTATAATGCAAGCCCTTTTATAGGCTAGAGGTTACTAAAACCCTACGAAAACCCTAAAAGAGCAGTCGGCCATCTTGGTATCAAGACGGGCCGGCCCATGCTTCTACTACGCAGTTCATCCAACCCTAAGCAACATTAAGGCCTAAAGGCCCTACTCGGCCCAATCACTTGGAGGCCCGCTTGACTCTCCATAGGCTTGGATCATGGTGTAGATCATTTGCTTGTATCCTTCTTGGCCTTCAATATCCCTATGGACTCCATGTTGGTCTTGGACCATTCGAACAGGGCCTTGGCGGGATTCCTTGAAGAACTTGGATCGTACAAGTGTGACTGGGCCCAATGGAACACGAATCAGTTCATTGCGTGGGCCCTGATCCATACACACGTCACTGATACGGTCCTTAATCAACTCGTTTCGAGACACGTAGCACGCTTGCCCAAGTATCTAGCGAGGTGATCCGACGCTTGGATTGCGGAACCCAGAATCAAACGGACAACACGATTTGATTATAGGGGGTAGAACGACGACTCCACAGTGGTGATTACTCTAACAGATACGTCGGTAGAACAATCTAGGACGAGACGCAAGATTGCTCACAACCCTTGCAAAGGCAAGTAAAAAGGCTCGACTCTCTCTTGACAAGAAAAATCGAAATTAACCAAACTTTATTGATCCAACTTGTGTCCAAAACCCTTATAATGCAAGCCCTTTTATAGGCTAGAGGTTACTAAAACCCTACGAAAACCCTAAATGAGCAGTCGGCCATCTTGGTATCAAGACGGGCCGGCCCATGCTTCTACTACGCAGTTCATCCAACCCTAAGCAACATTAAGGCCTAAAGGCCCTACTCGGCCCAATCACTTGGAGGCCCGCTTGACTCTCCATAGGCTTGGATCATGGTGTAGATGATTTGCTTGTATCCTTCTTGGCCTTCAATATCCCTATGGACTCCATGTTGGTCTTGGACCATTCGAACAAGGCCTTGGCGGGATTCCTTGAAGAACTTGGATCGTACAAGTGTGACTGGGCCCAATGGAACACGAATCAGTTCATTGCGTGGGCCCTGATCCATACACACGTCACTGATACGGTCCTTAATCAACTCGTTTCGAGACACGTAGCACGCTTGCCCAAGGATCTAGCGAGGCGGTGCAACGCTTGGATTGCGGAACCTAGAATCAAGCGGGACGATAAGATTTAATTATAGGCGTTAGAACGATAACTCCACAGAGGTGAATACTCGAATGGATAGGTCGGTAGAACAATCTAGGACGAGACGCAATATTGCTTACAACCCATGCCAATGCAAGTGAAAAGGCTCGAATATCTCTTAACAAGAAGAATCGACATTAATCAAATTGTATTGATCCAACTTGTGTCCCATGCAAAGCAAGCCCTTTTGTAGGCTAGAGGTTTCTAAATCCCTAAAGGAGCAGTCGCCGTCTTGGTGTATATATTGGTCGACCCATGCTTCTATTACGCAGTTAATCTAACCCTAAGCAACATTAAGGCCTAAAGACCCAACTCGGCCCAATCACTTGGAGGCTCGCTTGACTCTCCATGGGCCTGGATCATGGTGTAGATGTTTTGCTTGTCACCTTCAAGGCCTTCAATATCCCTATGGACTCAATTTTGGTCTTGGACCATTCGAACAAGGCCTTGGCGGGATTCCTTGAAGAACTTGGATCGTACAAGTGTGACTGGGCCCAATGGAACTCAAATAAGACTAATTGTGTGGGCCCTGATCCATACACACGTCACTGATACGGTCCTTAATCAACTCGTTTCGAGACACGTAGCACGCTTGCCCAAGGATCTAGCGAGGCGGTGCAACGCTTGGATTGCGGAACCTAGAATCAAGCGGGACGATAAGATTTAATTATAGGCGTTAGAACGATAACTCCACAGAGGTGAATACTCGAATGGATAGGTCGGTAGAACAATCTAGGACGAGACGCAATATTGCTTACAACCCATGCCAATGCAAGTGAAAAGGCTCGAATATCTCTTAACAAGAAGAATCGACATTAATCAAATTGTATTGATCCAACTTGTGTTCAAAACCCATGCAAAGCAAGCCCTTTTGTAGGCTAGAGGTTTCTAAAACCCTAAAGGAGCAGTCGCCATCTTGGTGTATATATTGGCCGACCCATGCTTCTATTACGCAGTTAATCTAACCCTAAGCAACATTAAGGCCTAAAGACCCAACTCGGCCCAATCACTTGGAGGCTCGCTTGACTCTCCATGGGCCTGGATCATGGTGTAGATGTTTTGCTTGTCACCTTCTAGGCCTTCAATATCCCTATGGACTCCATGTTGGTCTTGGACCATTTGAACAAGGCCTTGGAGGGATTTCTTTAAGAACTTGGCTTGTGCATGTGTGACTAGGCCCAATAGAACTCGGACCGGATCATTTTGTGGGCCATGATCCATGCACACATCACTGATACGGTCCTTGACAAACTCGTTACGAGACACATAACACGTTTGCTCAAGCATCTAGCGAGGTGATCCGACGCTTGTATTGCGGAACCCAGAATCAAACGGACAACACGATTTGATTATAGGGGGTAGAACGACGACTCCACAGTGGTGATTACTCTAACAGATACGTCGGTAGAACAATCTAGGACGAGACGCAAGATTGCTCACAACCCTTGCAAAGGCAAGTAAAAAGGCTCGACTCTCTCTTGACAAGAAAAATCGAAATTAACCAAACTTTATTGATCCAACTTGTGTCCAAAACCCTTATAATGCAAGCCCTTTTATAGGCTAGAGGTTACTAAAACCCTACGAAAACCCTAAAAGAGCAGTCGGCCATCTTGGTATCAAGACGGGCCGGCCCATGCTTCTACTACGCAGTTCATCCAACCCTAAGCAACATTAAGGCCTAAAGGCCCTACTCGGCCCAATCACTTGGAGGCCCGCTTGACTCTCCATAGGCTTGGATCATGGTGTAGATGATTTGCTTGTATCCTTCTTGGCCTTCAATATCCCTATGGACTCCATGTTGGTTTCGGACCATTCGAACAAGGCCTTGGAGGGATTCCTTGAAGAACTTGGCTCGTACACGTGTGACTGGGTCCAATGGAACTCGGACCAGCTCATTGCGTGGGGCCTGATCCACACAAACGTCACTGATACGGTCCTCGATCAACTCGTTTCGAGACACGTAGCACGTTTGCCCAAGGATCTAGCGAGATGGTCCAACGCTTGGATTACGGAACCTAGAATCAAGCAAGACGACAAGATTTAATTATAGGCGTTAGAACGTGTGACTCCACAGAGGTGATTACTCGAATGGATAGGTTGGTAGAACAATCTAGGACGAGACACAATATTGCTTACAACCCTTGCCAAAGCAAGTTAAAAGACTTGAATATCTCTTAACAAGAAGAATCGACATTGATCAAATTGTATTCATCCAACTTGTGTCCAAAACCCTTGCAAAGCAAGCCCTTTTATAGGCTAGAGGTTTCTAAAACCCTAAAGGAGCAATCGGCCATCTTGGTGTCTAGATTGGCCGACCCATGCTTCTATTACGCAGTTAATCTAACCCTAAGCAACATTAAAGCCTAAAGACCCTACTCGGCCCAATCACTTGGAGCCCCGCTTGACTCTCCATGGGCTTGGATCATGGTGTAGATGATTTGCTTGTATCCTTCTAGGCCTTCAATATCGTTATGGACTCAATTTTGGTCTTGGACCATTCGAACAAGGCCTTGGCGGGATTCCTTGAAGAACTTGGATCGTACAAGTGTGACTGGGCCCAATGGAACTCGAATCAGCTCATTGCGTGGGCCCTGATCCGTACACACGTCACTGATACGGTCCTTAATCAACTCGTTTCGAGACACGTAGCACGCTTGCCCAAGTATCTAGCGAGGTGATCCGACGCTTGGATTGCAGAACCCAGAATCAAACGGACAACACGATTTGATTATAGGGGGTAGAACGACGACTCCACAGTGGTGATTACTCTAACAGATACGTCGGTAGAACAATCTAGGACGAGACGCAAGATTGCTCACAACCCTTGCAAAGGCAAGTAAAAAGGCTCGACTCTCTCTTGACAAGAAAAATCGAAATTAACCAAACTTTATTGATCCAACTTGTGTCCAAAACCCTTATAATGCAAGCCCTTTTATAGGCTAGAGGTTACTAAAACCCTACGAAAACCCTAAAAGAGCAGTCGGCCATCTTGGTATCAAGACGGGCCGGCCCATGCTTCTACTACGCAGTTCATCCAACCCTAAGCAACATTAAGGCCTAAAGGCCCTACTCGGCCCAATCACTTGGAGGCCCGCTTGACTCTCCATAGGCTTGGATCATGGTGTAGATGATTTGCTTGTATCCTTCTTGGCCTTCAATATCCCTATGGACTCCATGTTGGTCTTGGACCATTCGAACAAGGCCTTGGCGGGATTCCTTGAAGAACTTGGATCGTACAAGTGTGACTGGGCCCAATGGAACACGAATCAGTTCATTGCGTGGGCCCTGATCCATACACACGTCACTGATACGGTCCTTAATCAACTCGTTTCGAGACACGTAGCACGCTTGCCCAAGGATCTAGCGAGGCGGTGCAACGCTTGGATTGCGGAACCTAGAATCAAGCGGGACGATAAGATTTAATTATAGGCGTTAGAACGATAACTCCACAGAGGTGAATACTCGAATGGATAGGTCGGTAGAACAATCTAGGACGAGACGCAATATTGCTTACAACCCATGCCAATGCAAGTGAAAAGGCTCGAATATCTCTTAACAAGAAGAATCGACATTAATCAAATAGTATTGATCCAACTTGTGTCCAAAACCCATGCAAAGCAAGCCCTTTTGTAGGCTAGAGGTTTCTAAAACCCTAAAGGAGCAGTCGCCATCTTGGTGTATATATTGGCCGACCCATGCTTCTATTACGCAGTTAATCTAACCCTAAGCAACATTAAGGCCTAAAGACCCAACTCGGCCCAATCACTTGGAGGCTCGCTTGACTCTCCATGGGCCTGGATCATAGAGTAGATGTTTTGCTTGTCTCCTTCTAGGCCTTCAATATCCCCATGGACTCCATGTTGGTCTTGGACCATTTGAACAAGGCCTTGGAGGGATTTCTTTAAGAACTTGGCTTGTGCATGTGTGACTAGGCCCAATAGAACTCGGACCGGATCATTTTGTGGGCCATGATCCATGCACACATCACTGATACGGTCCTTGACAAACTCGTTACGAGACACATAGCACGTTTGCTCAAGCATCTAGCGAGGTGATCCGACGCTTGTATTGCGGAACCCAGAATCAAACGGACAACACGATTTGATTATAGGGGGTAGAACGACGACTCCACAGTGGTGATTACTCTAACAGATACGTCGGTAGAACAATCTAGGACGAGACGCAAGATTGCTCACAACCCTTGTAAAGGCAAGTAAAAAGGCTCAACTCTCTCTTGACAAGAAAAATCGAAATTAACCAAACTTTATTGATCCAACTTGTGTCCAAAACCCTTATAATGCAAGCCCTTTTATAGGCTAGAGGTTACTAAAACCCTACGAAAACCCTAAAAGAGCAGTCGGCCATCTTGGTATCAAGACGGGCCGGCCCATGCTTCTACTACGCAGTTCATCCAACCCTAAGCAACATTAAGGCCTAAAGGCCCTACTCGGCCCAATCACTTGGAGGCCCGCTTGACTCTCCATAGGCTTGGATCATGGTGTAGATCATTTGCTTGTATCCTTCTTGGCCTTCAATATCCCTATGGACTCCATGTTGGTCTTGGACCATTCGAACAAGGCCTTGGCGGGATTCCTTGAAGAACTTGGATCGTACAAGTGTGACTGGGCCCAATGGAACACGAATCAGCTCATTGCGTGGGCCCTGATCCATACACACGTCACTGATACGGTCCTTAATCAACTCGTTTCGAGACACGTAGCACGCTTGCCCAAGGATCTAGCGAGGCGGTGCAACGCTTGGATTGCGGAACCTAGAATCAAGCGGGACGATAAGATTTAATTATAGGCGTTAGAACGATAACTCCACAGAGGTGAATACTCGAATGGATAGGTCGGTAGAACAATCTAGGACGAGACGCAATATTGCTTACAACCCATGCCAATGCAAGTGAAAAGGCTCGAATATCTCTTAACAAGAAGAATCGACATTAATCAAATTGTATTGATCCAACTTGTGTCCCATGCAAAGCAAGCCCTTTTGTAGGCTAGAGGTTTCTAAATCCCTAAAGGAGCAGTCGCCATCTTGGTGTATATATTGGCCGACCCATGCTTCTATTACGCAGTTAATCTAACCCTAAGCAACATTAAGGCCTAAAGACCCAACTCGGCCCAATCACTTGGAGGCTCGCTTGACTCTCCATGGGCCTGGATCATGGTGTAGATGTTTTGCTTGTCACCTTCAAGGCCTTCAATATCCCTATGGACTCAATTTTGGTCTTGGACCTTTCGAACAAGGCCTTGGCGGGATTCCTTGAAGAACTTGGATCGTACAAGTGTGACTGGGCCCAATGGAACTCAAATAAGACTAATTGTGTGGGCCCTGATCCATACACACGTCACTGATACGGTCCTTAATCAACTCGTTTCGAGACACGTAGCACGCTTGCCCAAGGATCTAGCGAGGCGGTGCAACGCTTGGATTGCGGAACCTAGAATCAAGCGGGACGATAAGATTTAATTATAGGCGTTAGAACGATAACTCCACAGAGGTGAATACTCGAATGGATAGGTCGGTAGAACAATCTAGGACGAGACGCAATATTGCTTACAACCCATGCCAATGCAAGTGAAAAGGCTCGAATATCTCTTAACAAGAAGAATCGACATTAATCAAATTGTATTGATCCAACTTGTGTTCAAAACCCATGCAAAGCAAGCCCTTTTGTAGGCTAGAGGTTTCTAAAACCCTAAAGGAGCAGTCGCCATCTTGGTGTATATATTGGCCGACCCATGCTTCTATTACGCAGTTAATCTAACCCTAAGCCTTGTGCATGTGTGACTAGGCCCAATAGAACTCGGACCGGATCATTTTGTGGGCCATGATCCATGCACACATCACTGATACGGTCCTTGACAAACTCGTTACGAGACACATAACACGTTTGCTCAAGCATCTAGCGAGGTGATCCGACGCTTGTATTGCGGAACCCAGAATCAAACGGACAACACGATTTGATTATAGGGGGTAGAACGACGACTCCACAGTGGTGATTACTCTAACAGATACGTCGGTAGAACAATCTAGGACGAGACGCAAGATTGCTCACAACCCTTGCAAAGGCAAGTAAAAAGGCTCGACTCTCTCTTGACAAGAAAAATCGAAATTAACCAAACTTTATTGATCCAACTTGTGTCCAAAACCCTTATAATGCAAGCCCTTTTATAGGCTAGAGGTTACTAAAACCCTACGAAAACCCTAAAAGAGCAGTCGGCCATCTTGGTATCAAGACGGGCCGGCCCATGCTTCTACTACGCAGTTCATCCAACCCTAAGCAACATTAAGGCCTAAAGGCCCTACTCGGCCCAATCACTTGGAGGCCCGCTTGACTCTCCATAGGCTTGGATCATGGTGTAGATGATTTGCTTGTATCCTTCTTGGCCTTCAATATCCCTATGGACTCCATGTTGGTCTCGGACCATTCGAACAAGGCCTTGGAGGGATTCCTTGAAGAACTTGGCTCGTACACGTGTGACTGGGCCCAATGGAACTCGGACCAGCTCATTGCGTGGGGCCTGATCCACACAAACGTCACTGATACGGTTCTCGATCAACTCGTTTCGAGACACGTAGCACGTTTGCCCAAGGATCTAGCGAGATGGTCCAACGCTTGGATTGCGGAACCTAGAATCAAGCAGGACGACAAGATTTAATTATAGGCGTTAGAACGTGTGACTCCACAGAGGTGATTACTCGAATGCATAGGTTGGTAGAACAATCTAGGACGAGACGCAATATTGCTTACAACCCTTGCCAAAGCAAGTGAAAAGGCTTGAATATCTCTTAACAAGAAGAATCGACATTAATCAAATTGTATTCATCCAACTTGTGTCCAAAACCCTTGCAAAGCAAGCCCTTTTGTAGGCTAGAGGTTTCTAAAACCCTAAAGGAGCAATCGGCCATCTTGGTGTCTACATCGGCCGACCCATGCTTCTATTACGCAGTTAATCTAACTCTAAGCAACATTAAAGCCTAAAGACCCTACTCGGCCCAATCACTTGGAGCCCCGCTTGACTCTCCATGGGTTTGGATCATGGTGTAGATGATTTGCTTGTATCCTTCTAGGCCTTCAATATCCCTATGGACTCCATGTTGGTCTTGGACCATTTGAACAAGGCCTTGGAGGGATTTCTTTAAGAACTTGGCTTGTGCATGTGTGACTAGGCCCAATAGAACTCGGATCGGATCATTTTGTGGGCCATACATGCACACATCACTGATACGGTCCTTGACAAACTCGTTACGAGACACATAGCACGTTTGCTCAAGTATCTAGCGAGGTGATCCGACGCTTGGATTGCGGAACCCAGAATCAAACGGACAACACGATTTGATTATAGGGGGTAGAACGACGACTCCACAGTGGTGATTACTCTAACAGATACGTCGGTAGAACAATCTAGGACGAGACGCAAGATTGCTCACAACCCTTGCAAAGGCAAGTAAAAAGGCTCGACTCTCTCTTGACAAGAAAAATCGAAATTAACCAAACTTTATTGATCCAACTTGTGTCCAAAACCCTTATAATGCAAGCCCTTTTATAGGCTAGAGGTTACTAAAACCCTACGAAAACCCTAAAAGAGCAGTCGGCCATCTTGGTATCAAGACGGGCCGGCCCATGCTTCTACTACGCAGTTCATCCAACCCTAAGCAACATTAAGGCCTAAAGGCCCTACTCGGCCCAATCACTTGGAGGCCCGCTTGACTCTCCATAGGCTTGGATCATGGTGTAGATCATTTGCTTGTATCCTTCTTGGCCTTCAATATCCCTATGGACTCCATGTTGGTCTTGGACCATTCGAACAAGGCCTTGGCGGGATTCCTTGAAGAACTTGGATCGTACAAGTGTGACTGGGCCCAATGGAACACGAATCAGCTCATTGCGTGGGCCCTGATCCATACACACGTCACTGATACGGTCCTTAATCAACTCGTTTCGAGACACGTAGCACGCTTGCCCAAGGATCTAGCGAGGCGGTGCAACGCTTGGATTGCGGAACCTAGAATCAAGCGGGACGATAAGATTTAATTATAGGCGTTAGAACGATAACTCCACAGAGGTGAATACTCGAATGGATAGGTCGGTAGAACAATCTAGGACGAGACGCAATATTGCTTACAACCCATGCCAATGCAAGTGAAAAGGCTCGAATATCTCTTAACAAGAAGAATCGACATTAATCAAATAGTATTGATCCAACTTGTGTCCAAAACCCATGCAAAGCAAGCCCTTTTGTAGGCTAGAGGTTTCTAAAACCCTAAAGGAGCAGTCGCCATCTTGGTGTATATATTGGCCGACCCATGCTTCTATTACGCAGTTAATCTAACCCTAAGCAACATTAAGGCCTAAAGACCCAACTCGGCCCAATCACTTGGAGGCTCGCTTGACTCTCCATGGGCCTGGATCATAGAGTAGATGTTTTGCTTGTCTCCTTCTAGGCCTTCAATATCCCCATGGACTCCATGTTGGTCTTGGACCATTTGAACAAGGCCTTGGAGGGATTTCTTTAAGAACTTGGCTTGTGCATGTGTGACTAGGCCCAATAGAACTCGGACCGGATCATTTTGTGGGCCATGATCCATGCACACATCACTGATACGGTCCTTGACAAACTCGTTACGAGACACATAGCACGTTTGCTCAAGCATCTAGCGAGGTGATCCGACGCTTGTATTGCGGAACCCAGAATCAAACGGACAACACGATTTGATTATAGGGGGTAGAACGACGACTCCACAGTGGTGATTACTCTAACAGATACGTCGGTAGAACAATCTAGGACGAGACGCAAGATTGCTCACAACCCTTGCAAAGGCAAGTAAAAAGGCTCGACTCTCTCTTGACAAGAAAAATCGAAATTAACCAAACTTTATTGATCCAACTTGTGTCCAAAACCCTTATAATGCAAGCCCTTTTATAGGCTAGAGGTTACTAAAACCCTACGAAAACCCTAAAAGAGCAGTCGGCCATCTTGGTATCAAGACGGGCCGGCCCATGCTTCTACTACGCAGTTCATCCAACCCTAAGCAACATTAAGGCCTAAAGGCCCTACTCGGCCCAATCACTTGGAGGCCCGCTTGACTCTCCATAGGCTTGGATCATGGTGTAGATGATTTGCTTGTATCCTTCTTGGCCTTCAATATCCCTATGGACTCCATGTTGGTCTCGGACCATTCGAACAAGGCCTTGGAGGGATTCCTTGAAGAACTTGGCTCGTACACGTGTGACTGGGCCCAATGGAACTCGGACCAGCTCATTGCGTGGGGCCTGATCCACACAAACGTCACTGATACGGTTCTCGATCAACTCGTTTCGAGACACGTAGCACGTTTGCCCAAGGATCTAGCGAGATGGTCCAACGCTTGGATTGCGGAACCTAGAATCAAGCAGGACGACAAGATTTAATTATAGGCGTTAGAACGTGTGACTCCACAGAGGTGATTACTCGAATGCATAGGTTGGTAGAACAATCTAGGACGAGACGCAATATTGCTTACAACCCTTGCCAAAGCAAGTGAAAAGGCTTGAATATCTCTTAACAAGAAGAATCGACATTAATCAAATTGTATTCATCCAACTTGTGTCCAAAACCCTTGCAAAGCAAGCCCTTTTGTAGGCTAGAGGTTTCTAAAACCCTAAAGGAGCAATCGGCCATCTTGGTGTCTACATCGGCCGACCCATGCTTCTATTACGCAGTTAATCTAACTCTAAGCAACATTAAAGCCTAAAGACCCTACTCGGCCCAATCACTTGGAGCCCCGCTTGACTCTCCATGGGTTTGGATCATGGTGTAGATGATTTGCTTGTATCCTTCTAGGCCTTCAATATCCCTATGGACTCCATGTTGGTCTTGGACCATTTGAACAAGGCCTTGGAGGGATTTCTTTAAGAACTTGGCTTGTGCATGTGTGACTAGGCCCAATAGAACTCGGATCGGATCATTTTGTGGGCCATACATGCACACATCACTGATACGGTCCTTGACAAACTCGTTACGAGACACATAGCACGTTTGCTCAAGTATCTAGCGAGGTGATCCGACGCTTGGATTGCGGAACCCAGAATCAAACGGACAACACGATTTGATTATAGGGGGTAGAACGACGACTCCACAGTGGTGATTACTCTAACAGATACGTCGGTAGAACAATCTAGGACGAGACGCAAGATTGCTCACAACCCTTGCAAAGGCAAGTAAAAAGGCTCGACTCTCTCTTGACAAGAAAAATCGAAATTAACCAAACTTTATTGATCCAACTTGTGTCCAAAACCCTTATAATGCAAGCCCTTTTATAGGCTAGAGGTTACTAAAACCCTACGAAAACCCTAAAAGAGCAGTCGGCCATCTTGGTATCAAGACGGGCCGGCCCATGCTTCTACTACGCAGTTCATCCAACCCTAAGCAACATTAAGGCCTAAAGGCCCTACTCGGCCCAATCACTTGGAGATCCGCTTGACTCTCCATAGGCTTGGATCATGGTGTAGATCATTTGCTTGTATCCTTCTTGGCCTTCAATATCCCTATGGACTCCATATTGGTCTTGGACCATTCGAACAAGGCCTTGGCGGGATTCCTTGAAGAACTTGGATCGTACAAGTGTGACTGGGCCCAATGGAACACGAATCAGCTCATTGCGTGGGCCCTGATCCATACACACGTCACTGATACGGTCCTTAATCAACTCGTTTCGAGACACGTAGCACGCTTGCCCAAGGATCTAGCGAGGCGGTGCAACGCTTGGATTGCGGAACCTAGAATCAAGCGGGACGATAAGATTTAATTATAGGCGTTAGAACGATAACTCCACAGAGGTGAATACTCGAATGGATAGGTCGGTAGAACAATCTAGGACGAGACGCAATATTGCTTACAACCCATGCCAATGCAAGTGAAAAGGCTCGAATATCTCTTAACAAGAAGAATCGACATTAATCAAATAGTATTGATCCAACTTGTGTCCAAAACCCATGCAAAGCAAGCCCTTTTGTAGGCTAGAGGTTTCTAAAACCCTAAAGGAGCAGTCGCCATCTTGGTGTATATATTGGCCGACCCATGCTTCTATTACGCAGTTAATCTAACCCTAAGCAACATTAAGGCCTAAAGACCCAACTCGGCCCAATCACTTGGAGGCTCGCTTGACTCTCCATGGGCCTGGATCATGTTGTAGATGTTTTGCTTGTCTCCTTCTAGGCCTTCAATATCCCCATGGACTCCATGTTGGTCTTGGACCATTTGAACAAGGCCTTGGAGGGATTTCTTTAAGAACTTGGCTTGTGCATGTGTGACTAGGCCCAATAGAACTCGGACCGGATCATTTTGTGGGCCATGATCCATGCACACATCACTGATACGGTCCTTGACAAACTCGTTACGAGACACATAGCACGTTTGCTCAAGCATCTAGCGAGGTGATCCGACGCTTGTATTGCGGAACCCAGAATCAAACGGACAACACGATTTGATTATAGGGGGTAGAACGACGACTCCACAGTGGTGATTACTCTAACAGATACGTCGGTAGAACAATCTAGGACGAGACGCAAGATTGCTCACAACCCTTGCAAAGGCAAGTAAAAAGGCTCGACTCTCTCTTGACAAGAAAAATCGAAATTAACCAAACTTTATTGATCCAACTTGTGTCCAAAACCCTTATAATGCAAGCCCTTTTATAGGCTAGAGGTTACTAAAACCCTACGAAAACCCTAAAAGAGCAGTCGGCCATCTTGGTATCAAGACGGGCCGGCCCATGCTTCTACTACGCAGTTCATCCAACCCTAAGCAACATTAAGGCCTAAAGGCCCTACTCGGCCCAATCACTTGGAGGCCCGCTTGACTCTCCATAGGCTTGGATCATGGTGTAGATGATTTGCTTGTATCCTTCTTGGCCTTCAATATCCCTATGGACTCCATGTTGGTCTCGGACCATTCGAACAAGGCCTTGGAGGGATTCCTTGAAGAACTTGGCTCGTACACGTGTGACTGGGCCCAATGGAACTCGGACCAGCTCATTGCGTGGGGCCTGATCCACACAAACGTCACTGATACGGTTCTCGATCAACTCGTTTCGAGACACGTAGCACGTTTGCCCAAGGATCTAGCGAGATGGTCCAACGCTTGGATTGCGGAACCTAGAATCAAGCAGGACGACAAGATTTAATTATAGGCGTTAGAACGTGTGACTCCACAGAGGTGATTACTCGAATGCATAGGTTGGTAGAACAATCTAGGACGAGACGCAATATTGCTTACAACCCTTGCCAAAGCAAGTGAAAAGGCTTGAATATCTCTTAACAAGAAGAATCGACATTAATCAAATTGTATTCATCCAACTTGTGTCCAAAACCCTTGCAAAGCAAGCCCTTTTGTAGGCTAGAGGTTTCTAAAACCCTAAAGGAGCAATCGGCCATCTTGGTGTCTACATCGGCCGACCCATGCTTCTATTACGCAGTTAATCTAACTCTAAGCAACATTAAAGCCTAAAGACCCTACTCGGCCCAATCACTTGGAGCCCCGCTTGACTCTCCATGGGTTTGGATCATGGTGTAGATGATTTGCTTGTATCCTTCTAGGCCTTCAATATCCCTATGGACTCCATGTTGGTCTTGGACCATTTGAACAAGGCCTTGGAGGGATTTCTTTAAGAACTTGGCTTGTGCATGTGTGACTAGGCCCAATAGAACTCGGATCGGATCATTTTGTGGGCCATACATGCACACATCACTGATACGGTCCTTGACAAACTCGTTACGAGACACATAGCACGTTTGCTCAAGTATCTAGCGAGGTGATCCGACGCTTGGATTGCGGAACCCAGAATCAAACGGACAACACGATTTGATTATAGGGGGTAGAACGACGACTCCACAGTGGTGATTACTCTAACAGATACGTCGGTAGAACAATCTAGGACGAGACGCAAGATTGCTCACAACCCTTGCAAAGGCAAGTAAAAAGGCTCGACTCTCTCTTGACAAGAAAAATCGAAATTAACCAAACTTTATTGATCCAACTTGTGTCCAAAACCCTTATAATGCAAGCCCTTTTATAGGCTAGAGGTTACTAAAACCCTACGAAAACCCTAAAAGAGCAGTCGGCCATCTTGGTATCAAGACGGGCCGGCCCATGCTTCTACTACGCAGTTCATCCAACCCTAAGCAACATTAAGGCCTAAAGGCCCTACTCGGCCCAATCACTTGGAGGCCCGCTTGACTCTCCATAGGCTTGGATCATGGTGTAGATCATTTGCTTGTATCCTTCTTGGCCTTCAATATCCCTATGGACTCCATGTTGGTCTTGGACCATTCGAACAAGGCCTTGGCGGGATTCCTTGAAGAACTTGGATCGTACAAGTGTGACTGGGCCCAATGGAACACGAATCAGCTCATTGCGTGGGCCCTGATCCATACACACGTCACTGATACGGTCCTTAATCAACTCGTTTCGAGACACGTAGCACGCTTGCCCAAGGATCTAGCGAGGCGGTGCAACGCTTGGATTGCGGAACCTAGAATCAAGCGGGACGATAAGATTTAATTATAGGCGTTAGAACGATAACTCCACAGAGGTGAATACTCGAATGGATAGGTCGGTAGAACAATCTAGGACGAGACGCAATATTGCTTACAACCCATGCCAATGCAAGTGAAAAGGCTCGAATATCTCTTAACAAGAAGAATCGACATTAATCAAATAGTATTGATCCAACTTGTGTCCAAAACCCATGCAAAGCAAGCCCTTTTGTAGGCTAGAGGTTTCTAAAACCCTAAAGGAGCAGTCGCCATCTTGGTGTATATATTGGCCGACCCATGCTTCTATTACGCAGTTAATCTAACCCTAAGCAACATTAAGGCCTAAAGACCCAACTCGGCCCAATCACTTGGAGGCTCGCTTGACTCTCCATGGGCCTGGATCATGTTGTAGATGTTTTGCTTGTCTCCTTCTAGGCCTTCAATATCCCCATGGACTCCATGTTGGTCTTGGACCATTTGAACAAGGCCTTGGAGGGATTTCTTTAAGAACTTGGCTTGTGCATGTGTGACTAGGCCCAATAGAACTCGGACCGGATCATTTTGTGGGCCATGATCCATGCACACATCACTGATACGGTCCTTGACAAACTCGTTACGAGACACATAGCACGTTTGCTCAAGCATCTAGCGAGGTGATCCGACGCTTGTATTGCGGAACCCAGAATCAAACGGACAACACGATTTGATTATAGGGGGTAGAACGACGACTCCACAGTGGTGATTACTCTAACAGATACGTCGGTAGAACAATCTAGGACGAGACGCAAGATTGCTCACAACCCTTGCAAAGGCAAGTAAAAAGGCTCGACTCTCTCTTGACAAGAAAAATCGAAATTAACCAAACTTTATTGATCCAACTTGTGTCCAAAACCCTTATAATGCAAGCCCTTTTATAGGCTAGAGGTTACTAAAACCCTACGAAAACCCTAAAAGAGCAGTCGGCCATCTTGGTATCAAGACGGGCCGGCCCATGCTTCTACTACGCAGTTCATCCAACCCTAAGCAACATTAAGGCCTAAAGGCCCTACTCGGCCCAATCACTTGGAGGCCCGCTTGACTCTCCATAGGCTTGGATCATGGTGTAGATGATTTGCTTGTATCCTTCTTGGCCTTCAATATCCCTATGGACTCCATGTTGGTCTCGGACCATTCGAACAAGGCCTTGGAGGGATTCCTTGAAGAACTTGGCTCGTACACGTGTGACTGGGCCCAATGGAACTCGGACCAGCTCATTGCGTGGGGCCTGATCCACACAAACGTCACTGATACGGTTCTCGATCAACTCGTTTCGAGACACGTAGCACGTTTGCCCAAGGATCTAGCGAGATGGTCCAACGCTTGGATTGCGGAACCT
This sequence comes from Coffea arabica, assembly GCF_036785885.1. NCBI lineage: Eukaryota > Viridiplantae > Streptophyta > Magnoliopsida > Gentianales > Rubiaceae > Coffea > Coffea arabica. Next base: position 15,639,758 of record NC_092330.1, read on the forward strand.
AGAATCAAGCAGGACGACAAGATTTAATTATAGGCGTTAGAACGTGTGACTCCACAGAGGTGATTACTCGAATGCATAGGTTGGTAGAACAATCTAGGACGAGACGCAATATTGCTTACAACCCTTGCCAAAGCAAGTGAAAAGGCTTGAATATCTCTTAACAAGAAGAATCGACATTAATCAAATTGTATTCATCCAACTTGTGTCCAAAACCCTTGCAAAGCAAGCCCTTTTGTAGGCTAGAGGTTTCTAAAACCCTAAAGGAGCAATCGGCCATCTTGGTGTCTACATCGGCCGACCCATGCTTCTATTACGCAGTTAATCTAACTCTAAGCAACATTAAAGCCTAAAGACCCTACTCGGCCCAATCACTTGGAGCCCCGCTTGACTCTCCATGGGTTTGGATCATGGTGTAGATGATTTGCTTGTATCCTTCTAGGCCTTCAATATCCCTATGGACTCCATGTTGGTCTTGGACCATTTGAACAAGGCCTTGGAGGGATTTCTTTAAGAACTTGGCTTGTGCATGTGTGACTAGGCCCAATAGAACTCGGATCGGATCATTTTGTGGGCCATACATGCACACATCACTGATACGGTCCTTGACAAACTCGTTACGAGACACATAGCACGTTTGCTCAAGTATCTAGCGAGGTGATCCGACGCTTGGATTGCGGAACCCAGAATCAAACGGACAACACGATTTGATTATAGGGGGTAGAACGACGACTCCACAGTGGTGATTACTCTAACAGATACGTCGGTAGAACAATCTAGGACGAGACGCAAGATTGCTCACAACCCTTGCAAAGGCAAGTAAAAAGGCTCGACTCTCTCTTGACAAGAAAAATCGAAATTAACCAAACTTTATTGATCCAACTTGTGTCCAAAACCCTTATAATGCAAGCCCTTTTATAGGCTAGAGGTTACTAAAACCCTACGAAAACCCTAAAAGAGCAGTCGGCCATCTTGGTATCAAGACGGGCCGGCCCATGCTTCTACTACGCAGTTCATCCAACCCTAAGCAACATTAAGGCCTAAAGGCCCTACTCGGCCCAATCACTTGGAGGCCCGCTTGACTCTCCATAGGCTTGGATCATGGTGTAGATCATTTGCTTGTATCCTTCTTGGCCTTCAATATCCCTATGGACTCCATGTTGGTCTTGGACCATTCGAACAAGGCCTTGGCGGGATTCCTTGAAGAACTTGGATCGTACAAGTGTGACTGGGCCCAATGGAACACGAATCAGCTCATTGCGTGGGCCCTGATCCATACACACGTCACTGATACGGTCCTTAATCAACTCGTTTCGAGACACGTAGCACGCTTGCCCAAGGATCTAGCGAGGCGGTGCAACGCTTGGATTGCGGAACCTAGAATCAAGCGGGACGATAAGATTTAATTATAGGCGTTAGAACGATAACTCCACAGAGGTGAATACTCGAATGGATAGGTCGGTAGAACAATCTAGGACGAGACGCAATATTGCTTACAACCCATGCCAATGCAAGTGAAAAGGCTCGAATATCTCTTAACAAGAAGAATCGACATTAATCAAATAGTATTGATCCAACTTGTGTCCAAAACCCATGCAAAGCAAGCCCTTTTGTAGGCTAGAGGTTTCTAAAACCCTAAAGGAGCAGTCGCCATCTTGGTGTATATATTGGCCGACCCATGCTTCTATTACGCAGTTAATCTAACCCTAAGCAACATTAAGGCCTAAAGACCCAACTCGGCCCAATCACTTGGAGGCTCGCTTGACTCTCCATGGGCCTGGATCATGTTGTAGATGTTTTGCTTGTCTCCTTCTAGGCCTTCAATATCCCCATGGACTCCATGTTGGTCTTGGACCATTTGAACAAGGCCTTGGAGGGATTTCTTTAAGAACTTGGCTTGTGCATGTGTGACTAGGCCCAATAGAACTCGGACCGGATCATTTTGTGGGCCATGATCCATGCACACATCACTGATACGGTCCTTGACAAACTCGTTACGAGACACATAGCACGTTTGCTCAAGCATCTAGCGAGGTGATCCGACGCTTGTATTGCGGAACCCAGAATCAAACGGACAACACGATTTGATTATAGGGGGTAGAACGACGACTCCACAGTGGTGATTACTCTAACAGATACGTCGGTAGAACAATCTAGGACGAGACGCAAGATTGCTCACAACCCTTGCAAAGGCAAGTAAAAAGGCTCGACTCTCTCTTGACAAGAAAAATCGAAATTAACCAAACTTTATTGATCCAACTTGTGTCCAAAACCCTTATAATGCAAGCCCTTTTATAGGCTAGAGGTTACTAAAACCCTACGAAAACCCTAAAAGAGCAGTCGGCCATCTTGGTATCAAGACGGGCCGGCCCATGCTTCTACTACGCAGTTCATCCAACCCTAAGCAACATTAAGGCCTAAAGGCCCTACTCGGCCCAATCACTTGGAGGCCCGCTTGACTCTCCATAGGCTTGGATCATGGTGTAGATGATTTGCTTGTATCCTTCTTGGCCTTCAATATCCCTATGGACTCCATGTTGGTCTCGGACCATTCGAACAAGGCCTTGGAGGGATTCCTTGAAGAACTTGGCTCGTACACGTGTGACTGGGCCCAATGGAACTCGGACCAGCTCATTGCGTGGGGCCTGATCCACACAAACGTCACTGATACGGTTCTCGATCAACTCGTTTCGAGACACGTAGCACGTTTGCCCAAGGATCTAGCGAGATGGTCCAACGCTTGGATTGCGGAACCTAGAATCAAGCAGGACGACAAGATTTAATTATAGGCGTTAGAACGTGTGACTCCACAGAGGTGATTACTCGAATGCATAGGTTGGTAGAACAATCTAGGACGAGACGCAATATTGCTTACAACCCTTGCCAAAGCAAGTGAAAAGGCTTGAATATCTCTTAACAAGAAGAATCGACATTAATCAAATTGTATTCATCCAACTTGTGTCCAAAACCCTTGCAAAGCAAGCCCTTTTGTAGGCTAGAGGTTTCTAAAACCCTAAAGGAGCAATCGGCCATCTTGGTGTCTACATCGGCCGACCCATGCTTCTATTACGCAGTTAATCTAACTCTAAGCAACATTAAAGCCTAAAGACCCTACTCGGCCCAATCACTTGGAGCCCCGCTTGACTCTCCATGGGTTTGGATCATGGTGTAGATGATTTGCTTGTATCCTTCTAGGCCTTCAATATCCCTATGGACTCCATGTTGGTCTTGGACCATTTGAACAAGGCCTTGGAGGGATTTCTTTAAGAACTTGGCTTGTGCATGTGTGACTAGGCCCAATAGAACTCGGATCGGATCATTTTGTGGGCCATACATGCACACATCACTGATACGGTCCTTGACAAACTCGTTACGAGACACATAGCACGTTTGCTCAAGTATCTAGCGAGGTGATCCGACGCTTGGATTGCGGAACCCAGAATCAAACGGACAACACGATTTGATTATAGGGGGTAGAACGACGACTCCACAGTGGTGATTACTCTAACAGATACGTCGGTAGAACAATCTAGGACGAGACGCAAGATTGCTCACAACCCTTGCAAAGGCAAGTAAAAAGGCTCGACTCTCTCTTGACAAGAAAAATCGAAATTAACCAAACTTTATTGATCCAACTTGTGTCCAAAACCCTTATAATGCAAGCCCTTTTATAGGCTAGAGGTTACTAAAACCCTACGAAAACCCTAAAAGAGCAGTCGGCCATCTTGGTATCAAGACGGGCCGGCCCATGCTTCTACTACGCAGTTCATCCAACCCTAAGCAACATTAAGGCCTAAAGGCCCTACTCGGCCCAATCACTTGGAGGCCCGCTTGACTCTCCATAGGCTTGGATCATGGTGTAGATCATTTGCTTGTATCCTTCTTGGCCTTCAATATCCCTATGGACTCCATGTTGGTCTTGGACCATTCGAACAAGGCCTTGGCGGGATTCCTTGAAGAACTTGGATCGTACAAGTGTGACTGGGCCCAATGGAACACGAATCAGCTCATTGCGTGGGCCCTGATCCATACACACGTCACTGATACGGTCCTTAATCAACTCGTTTCGAGACACGTAGCACGCTTGCCCAAGGATCTAGCGAGGCGGTGCAACGCTTGGATTGCGGAACCTAGAATCAAGCGGGACGATAAGATTTAATTATAGGCGTTAGAACGATAACTCCACAGAGGTGAATACTCGAATGGATAGGTCGGTAGAACAATCTAGGACGAGACGCAATATTGCTTACAACCCATGCCAATGCAAGTGAAAAGGCTCGAATATCTCTTAACAAGAAGAATCGACATTAATCAAATAGTATTGATCCAACTTGTGTCCAAAACCCATGCAAAGCAAGCCCTTTTGTAGGCTAGAGGTTTCTAAAACCCTAAAGGAGCAGTCGCCATCTTGGTGTATATATTGGCCGACCCATGCTTCTATTACGCAGTTAATCTAACCCTAAGCAACATTAAGGCCTAAAGACCCAACTCGGCCCAATCACTTGGAGGCTCGCTTGACTCTCCATGGGCCTGGATCATGTTGTAGATGTTTTGCTTGTCTCCTTCTAGGCCTTCAATATCCCCATGGACTCCATGTTGGTCTTGGACCATTTGAACAAGGCCTTGGAGGGATTTCTTTAAGAACTTGGCTTGTGCATGTGTGACTAGGCCCAATAGAACTCGGACCGGATCATTTTGTGGGCCATGATCCATGCACACATCACTGATACGGTCCTTGACAAACTCGTTACGAGACACATAGCACGTTTGCTCAAGCATCTAGCGAGGTGATCCGACGCTTGTATTGCGGAACCCAGAATCAAACGGACAACACGATTTGATTATAGGGGGTAGAACGACGACTCCACAGTGGTGATTACTCTAACAGATACGTCGGTAGAACAATCTAGGACGAGACGCAAGATTGCTCACAACCCTTGCAAAGGCAAGTAAAAAGGCTCGACTCTCTCTTGACAAGAAAAATCGAAATTAACCAAACTTTATTGATCCAACTTGTGTCCAAAACCCTTATAATGCAAGCCCTTTTATAGGCTAGAGGTTACTAAAACCCTACGAAAACCCTAAAAGAGCAGTCGGCCATCTTGGTATCAAGACGGGCCGGCCCATGCTTCTACTACGCAGTTCATCCAACCCTAAGCAACATTAAGGCCTAAAGGCCCTACTCGGCCCAATCACTTGGAGGCCCGCTTGACTCTCCATAGGCTTGGATCATGGTGTAGATGATTTGCTTGTATCCTTCTTGGCCTTCAATATCCCTATGGACTCCATGTTGGTCTCGGACCATTCGAACAAGGCCTTGGAGGGATTCCTTGAAGAACTTGGCTCGTACACGTGTGACTGGGCCCAATGGAACTCGGACCAGCTCATTGCGTGGGGCCTGATCCACACAAACGTCACTGATACGGTTCTCGATCAACTCGTTTCGAGACACGTAGCACGTTTGCCCAAGGATCTAGCGAGATGGTCCAACGCTTGGATTGCGGAACCTAGAATCAAGCAGGACGACAAGATTTAATTATAGGCGTTAGAACGTGTGACTCCACAGAGGTGATTACTCGAATGCATAGGTTGGTAGAACAATCTAGGACGAGACGCAATATTGCTTACAACCCTTGCCAAAGCAAGTGAAAAGGCTTGAATATCTCTTAACAAGAAGAATCGACATTAATCAAATTGTATTCATCCAACTTGTGTCCAAAACCCTTGCAAAGCAAGCCCTTTTGTAGGCTAGAGGTTTCTAAAACCCTAAAGGAGCAATCGGCCATCTTGGTGTCTACATCGGCCGACCCATGCTTCTATTACGCAGTTAATCTAACTCTAAGCAACATTAAAGCCTAAAGACCCTACTCGGCCCAATCACTTGGAGCCCCGCTTGACTCTCCATGGGTTTGGATCATGGTGTAGATGATTTGCTTGTATCCTTCTAGGCCTTCAATATCCCTATGGACTCCATGTTGGTCTTGGACCATTTGAACAAGGCCTTGGAGGGATTTCTTTAAGAACTTGGCTTGTGCATGTGTGACTAGGCCCAATAGAACTCGGATCGGATCATTTTGTGGGCCATACATGCACACATCACTGATACGGTCCTTGACAAACTCGTTACGAGACACATAGCACGTTTGCTCAAGTATCTAGCGAGGTGATCCGACGCTTGGATTGCGGAACCCAGAATCAAACGGACAACACGATTTGATTATAGGGGGTAGAACGACGACTCCACAGTGGTGATTACTCTAACAGATACGTCGGTAGAACAATCTAGGACGAGACGCAAGATTGCTCACAACCCTTGCAAAGGCAAGTAAAAAGGCTCGACTCTCTCTTGACAAGAAAAATCGAAATTAACCAAACTTTATTGATCCAACTTGTGTCCAAAACCCTTATAATGCAAGCCCTTTTATAGGCTAGAGGTTACTAAAACCCTACGAAAACCCTAAAAGAGCAGTCGGCCATCTTGGTATCAAGACGGGCCGGCCCATGCTTCTACTACGCAGTTCATCCAACCCTAAGCAACATTAAGGCCTAAAGGCCCTACTCGGCCCAATCACTTGGAGGCCCGCTTGACTCTCCATAGGCTTGGATCATGGTGTAGATCATTTGCTTGTATCCTTCTTGGCCTTCAATATCCCTATGGACTCCATGTTGGTCTTGGACCATTCGAACAAGGCCTTGGCGGGATTCCTTGAAGAACTTGGATCGTACAAGTGTGACTGGGCCCAATGGAACACGAATCAGCTCATTGCGTGGGCCCTGATCCATACACACGTCACTGATACGGTCCTTAATCAACTCGTTTCGAGACACGTAGCACGCTTGCCCAAGGATCTAGCGAGGCGGTGCAACGCTTGGATTGCGGAACCTAGAATCAAGCGGGACGATAAGATTTAATTATAGGCGTTAGAACGATAACTCCACAGAGGTGAATACTCGAATGGATAGGTCGGTAGAACAATCTAGGACGAGACGCAATATTGCTTACAACCCATGCCAATGCAAGTTAAAAGGCTCGAATATCTCTTAACAAGAAGAATCGACATTAATCAAATAGTATTGATCCAACTTGTGTCCAAAACCCATGCAAAGCAAGCCCTTTTGTAGGCTAGAGGTTTCTAAAACCCTAAAGGAGCAGTCGCCATCTTGGTGTATATATTGGCCGACCCATGCTTCTATTACGCAGTTAATCTAACCCTAAGCAACATTAAGGCCTAAAGACCCAACTCGGCCCAATCACTTGGAGGCTCGCTTGACTCTCCATGGGCCTGGATCATGTTGTAGATGTTTTGCTTGTCTCCTTCTAGGCCTTCAATATCCCCATGGACTCCATGTTGGTCTTGGACCATTTGAACAAGGCCTTGGAGGGATTTCTTTAAGAACTTGGCTTGTGCATGTGTGACTAGGCCCAATAGAACTCGGACCGGATCATTTTGTGGGCCATGATCCATGCACACATCACTGATACGGTCCTTGACAAACTCGTTACGAGACACATAGCACGTTTGCTCAAGCATCTAGCGAGGTGATCCGACGCTTGTATTGCGGAACCCAGAATCAAACGGACAACACGATTTGATTATAGGGGGTAGAACGACGACTCCACAGTGGTGATTACTCTAACAGATACGTCGGTAGAACAATCTAGGACGAGACGCAAGATTGCTCACAACCCTTGCAAAGGCAAGTAAAAAGGCTCGACTCTCTCTTGACAAGAAAAATCGAAATTAACCAAACTTTATTGATCCAACTTGTGTCCAAAACCCTTATAATGCAAGCCCTTTTATAGGCTAGAGGTTACTAAAACCCTACGAAAACCCTAAAAGAGCAGTCGGCCATCTTGGTATCAAGACGGGCCGGCCCATGCTTCTACTACGCAGTTCATCCAACCCTAAGCAACATTAAGGCCTAAAGGCCCTACTCGGCCCAATCACTTGGAGGCCCGCTTGACTCTCCATAGGCTTGGATCATGGTGTAGATGATTTGCTTGTATCCTTCTTGGCCTTCAATATCCCTATGGACTCCATGTTGGTCTCGGACCATTCGAACAAGGCCTTGGAGGGATTCCTTGAAGAACTTGGCTCGTACACGTGTGACTGGGCCCAATGGAACTCGGACCAGCTCATTGCGTGGGGCCTGATCCACACAAACGTCACTGATACGGTCCTCGATCAACTCGTTTCGAGACACGTAGCACGTTTGCCCAAGGATCTAGCGAGATGGTCCAACGCTTGGATTACGGAACCTAGAATCAAGCAATAGGCCTTCAATATCCCTATGGACTCCATGTTGGTCTTGGACCATTTGAACAAGGCCTTGGAGGGATTTCTTTAAGAACTTGGCTTGTGCATGTGTGACTAGGCCCAATAGAACTCGGATCGGATCATTTTGTGGGCCATACATGCACACATCACTGATACGGTCCTTGACAAACTCGTTACGAGACACATAGCACGTTTGCTCAAGTATCTAGCGAGGTGATCCGACGCTTGGATTGCGGAACCCAGAATCAAACGGACAACACGATTTGATTATAGGGGGTAGAACGACGACTCCACAGTGGTGATTACTCTAACAGATACGTCGGTAGAACAATCTAGGACGAGACGCAAGATTGCTCACAACCCTTGCAAAGGCAAGTAAAAAGGCTCGACTCTCTCTTGACAAGAAAAATCGAAATTAACCAAACTTTATTGATCCAACTTGTGTCCAAAACCCTTATAATGCAAGCCCTTTTATAGGCTAGAGGTTACTAAAACCCTACGAAAACCCTAAAAGAGCAGTCGGCCATCTTGGTATCAAGACGGGCCGGCCCATGCTTCTACTACGCAGTTCATCCAACCCTAAGCAACATTAAGGCCTAAAGGCCCTACTCGGCCCAATCACTTGGAGGCCCGCTTGACTCTCCATAGGCTTGGATCATGGTGTAGATGATTTGCTTGTATCCTTCTTGGCCTTCAATATCCCTATGGACTCCATGTTGGTCTCGGACCATTCGAACAAGGCCTTGGAGGGATTCCTTGAAAAACTTGGCTCGTACACGTGTGACTGGGCCCAATGGAACTCGGACCAGCTCATTGCGTGGGGCCTGATCCACACAAACGTCACTGATACGGTTCTCGATCAACTCGTTTCGAGACACGTAGCACGTTTGCCCAAGGATCTAGCGAGATGGTCCAACGCTTGGATTGCGGAACCTAGAATCAAGCAGGACGACAAGATTTAATTATAGGCGTTAGAACGTGTGACTCCACAGAGGTGATTACTCGAATGCATAGGTTGGTAGAACAATCTAGGACGAGACGCAATATTGCTTACAACCCTTGCCAAAGCAAGTGAAAAGGCTTGAATATCTCTTAACAAGAAGAATCGACATTAATCAAATTGTATTCATCCAACTTGTGTCCAAAACCCTTGCAAAGCAAGCCCTTTTGTAGGCTAGAGGTTTCTAAAACCCTAAAGGAGCAATCGGCCATCTTGGTGTCTACATCGGCCGACCCATGCTTCTATTACGCAGTTAATCTAACTCTAAGCAACATTAAAGCCTAAAGACCCTACTCGGCCCAATCACTTGGAGCCCCGCTTGACTCTCCATGGGTTTGGATCATGGTGTAGATGATTTGCTTGTATCCTTCTAGGCCTTCAATATCCCTATGGACTCCATGTTGGTCTTGGACCATTTGAACAAGGCCTTGGAGGGATTTCTTTAAGAACTTGGCTTGTGCATGTGTGACTAGGCCCAATAGAACTCGGATCGGATCATTTTGTGGGCCATACATGCACACATCACTGATACGGTCCTTGACAAACTCGTTACGAGACACATAGCACGTTTGCTCAAGTATCTAGCGAGGTGATCCGACGCTTGGATTGCGGAACCCAGAATCAAACGGACAACACGATTTGATTATAGGGGGTAGAACGACGACTCCACAGTGGTGATTACTCTAACAGATACGTCGGTAGAACAATCTAGGACGAGACGCAAGATTGCTCACAACCCTTGCAAAGGCAAGTAAAAAGGCTCGACTCTCTCTTGACAAGAAAAATCGAAATTAACCAAACTTTATTGATCCAACTTGTGTCCAAAACCCTTATAATGCAAGCCCTTTTATAGGCTAGAGGTTACTAAAACCCTACGAAAACCCTAAAAGAGCAGTCGGCCATCTTGGTATCAAGACGGGCCGGCCCATGCTTCTACTACGCAGTTCATCCAACCCTAAGCAACATTAAGGCCTAAAGGCCCTACTCGGCCCAATCACTTGGAGGCCCGCTTGACTCTCCATAGGCTTGGATCATGGTGTAGATCATTTGCTTGTATCCTTCTTGGCCTTCAATATCCCTATGGACTCCATGTTGGTCTTGGACCATTCGAACAAGGCCTTGGCGGGATTCCTTGAAGAACTTGGATCGTACAAGTGTGACTGGGCCCAATGGAACACGAATCAGCTCATTGCGTGGGCCCTGATCCATACACACGTCACTGATACGGTCCTTAATCAACTCGTTTCGAGACACGTAGCACGCTTGCCCAAGGATCTAGCGAGGCGGTGCAACGCTTGGATTGCGGAACCTAGAATCAAGCGGGACGATAAGATTTAATTATAGGCGTTAGAACGATAACTCCACAGAGGTGAATACTCGAATGGATAGGTCGGTAGAACAATCTAGGACGAGACGCAATATTGCTTACAACCCATGCCAATGCAAGTTAAAAGGCTCGAATATCTCTTAACAAGAAGAATCGACATTAATCAAATAGTATTGATCCAACTTGTGTCCAAAACCCATGCAAAGCAAGCCCTTTTGTAGGCTAGAGGTTTCTAAAACCCTAAAGGAGCAGTCGCCATCTTGGTGTATATATTGGCCGACCCATGCTTCTATTACGCAGTTAATCTAACCCTAAGCAACATTAAGGCCTAAAGACCCAACTCGGCCCAATCACTTGGAGGCTCGCTTGACTCTCCATGGGCCTGGATCATGTTGTAGATGTTTTGCTTGTCTCCTTCTAGGCCTTCAATATCCCCATGGACTCCATGTTGGTCTTGGACCATTTGAACAAGGCCTTGGAGGGATTTCTTTAAGAACTTGGCTTGTGCATGTGTGACTAGGCCCAATAGAACTCGGACCGGATCATTTTGTGGGCCATGATCCATGCACACATCACTGATACGGTCCTTGACAAACTCGTTACGAGACACATAGCACGTTTGCTCAAGCATCTAGCGAGGTGATCCGACGCTTGTATTGCGGAACCCAGAATCAAACGGACAACACGATTTGATTATAGGGGGTAGAACGACGACTCCACAGTGGTGATTACTCTAACAGATACGTCGGTAGAACAATCTAGGACGAGACGCAAGATTGCTCACAACCCTTGCAAAGGCAAGTAAAAAGGCTCGACTCTCTCTTGACAAGAAAAATCGAAATTAACCAAACTTTATTGATCCAACTTGTGTCCAAAACCCTTATAATGCAAGCCCTTTTATAGGCTAGAGGTTACTAAAACCCTACGAAAACCCTAAAAGAGCAGTCGGCCATCTTGGTATCAAGACGGGCCGGCCCATGCTTCTACTACGCAGTTCATCCAACCCTAAGCAACATTAAGGCCTAAAGGCCCTACTCGGCCCAATCACTTGGAGGCCCGCTTGACTCTCCATAGGCTTGGATCATGGTGTAGATGATTTGCTTGTATCCTTCTTGGCCTTCAATATCCCTATGGACTCCATGTTGGTCTCGGACCATTCGAACAAGGCCTTGGAGGGATTCCTTGAAGAACTTGGCTCGTACACGTGTGACTGGGCCCAATGGAACTCGGACCAGCTCATTGCGTGGGGCCTGATCCACACAAACGTCACTGATACGGTCCTCGATCAACTCGTTTCGAGACACGTAGCACGTTTGCCCAAGGATCTAGCGAGATGGTCCAACGCTTGGATTACGGAACCTAGAATCAAGCAAGACGACAAGATTTAATTATAGGCGTTAGAACGTGTGACTCCACAGAGGTGATTACTCGAATGCATAGGTTGGTAGAACAATCTAGGACGAGACGCAATATTGCTTACAACCCTTGCCAAAGCAAGTGAAAAGGCTTGAATATCTCTTAACAAGAAGAATCGACATTAATCAAATTGTATTCATCCAACTTGTGTCCAAAACCCTTGCAAAGCAAGCCCTTTTGTAGGCTAGAGGTTTCTAAAACCCTAAAGGAGCAATCGGCCATCTTGGTGTCTACATCGGCCGACCCATGCTTCTATTACGCAGTTAATCTAACTCTAAGCAACATTAAAGCCTAAAGACCCTACTCGGCCCAATCACTTGGAGCCCCGCTTGACTCTCCATGGGTTTGGATCATGGTGTAGATGATTTGCTTGTATCCTTCTAGGCCTTCAATATCCCTATGGACTCCATGTTGGTCTTGGACCATTTGAACAAGGCCTTGGAGGGATTTCTTTAAGAACTTGGCTTGTGCATGTGTGACTAGGCCCAATAGAACTCGGATCGGATCATTTTGTGGGCCATACATGCACACATCACTGATACGGTCCTTGACAAACTCGTTACGAGACACATAGCACGTTTGCTCAAGTATCTAGCGAGGTGATCCGACGCTTGGATTGCGGAACCCAGAATCAAACGGACAACACGATTTGATTATAGGGGGTAGAACGACGACTCCACAGTGGTGATTACTCTAACAGATACGTCGGTAGAACAATCTAGGACGAGACGCAAGATTGCTCACAACCCTTGCAAAGGCAAGTAAAAAGGCTCGACTCTCTCTTGACAAGAAAAATCGAAATTAACCAAACTTTATTGATCCAACTTGTGTCCAAAACCCTTATAATGCAAGCCCTTTTATAGGCTAGAGGTTACTAAAACCCTACGAAAACCCTAAAAGAGCAGTCGGCCATCTTGGTATCAAGACGGGCCGGCCCATGCTTCTACTACGCAGTTCATCCAACCCTAAGCAACATTAAGGCCTAAAGGCCCTACTCGGCCCAATCACTTGGAGATCCGCTTGACTCTCCATAGGCTTGGATCATGGTGTAGATCATTTGCTTGTATCCTTCTTGGCCTTCAATATCCCTATGGACTCCATATTGGTCTTGGACCATTCGAACAAGGCCTTGGCGGGATTCCTTGAAGAACTTGGATCGTACAAGTGTGACTGGGCCCAATGGAACACGAATCAGCTCATTGCGTGGGCCCTGATCCATACACACGTCACTGATACGGTCCTTAATCAACTCGTTTCGAGACACGTAGCACGCTTGCCCAAGGATCTAGCGAGGCGGTGCAACGCTTGGATTGCGGAACCTAGAATCAAGCGGGACGATAAGATTTAATTATAGGCGTTAGAACGATAACTCCACAGAGGTGAATACTCGAATGGATAGGTCGGTAGAACAATCTAGGACGAGACGCAATATTGCTTACAACCCATGCCAATGCAAGTTAAAAGGCTCGAATATCTCTTAACAAGAAGAATCGACATTAATCAAATTGTATTGATCCAACTTGTGTCCAAAACCCATGCAAAGCAAGCCCTTTTGTAGGCTAGAGGTTTCTAAAACCCTAAAGGAGCAGTCGCCATCTTGGTGTATATATTGGCCGACCCATGCTTCTATTACGCAGTTAATCTAACCCTAAGCAACATTAAGGCCTAAAGACCCAACTCGGCCCAATCACTTGGAGGCTCGCTTGACTCTCCATGGGCCTGGATCATGTTGTAGATGTTTTGCTTGTCTCCTTCTAGGCCTTCAATATCCCCATGGACTCCATGTTGGTCTTGGACCATTTGAACAAGGCCTTGGAGGGATTTCTTTAAGAACTTGGCTAGTGAATGTGTGACTAGGCCCAATAGAATTCGGACCGGATCATTTTGTGGGCCATGATCCATGCACACATCACTGATACGGTCCTTGACAAACTCGTTACGAGACACATAACACGTTTGCTCAAGCATCTAGCGAGGTGATCCGACGCTTGTATTGCGGAACCCAGAATCAAACGGACAACACGATTTGATTATAGGGGTTGGAACGACGACTCCACAGTGGTGATTACTCTAACAGATACGTCGGTAGAACAATCTAGGACGAGACGCAAGATTGCTCACAACCCTTGCAAAGGCAAGTAAAAAGGCTCGACTCTCTCTTGACAAGAAAAATCGAAATTAACCAAACTTTATTGATAAAACCCTACGAAAACCCTAAAAGAGCAGTCGGCCATCTTGGTATCAAGACGGGCCGGCCCATGCTTCTACTACGCAGTTCATCCAACCCTAAGCAACATTAAGGCCTAAAGGCCCTACTCGGCCCAATCACTTGGAGGCCCGCTTGACTCTCCATAGGCTTGGATCATGGTGTAGATGATTTGCTTGTATCCTTCTTGGCCTTCAATATCCCTATGGACTCCATGTTGGTCTCGGACCATTCGAACAAGGCCTTGGAGGGATTCCTTGAAGAACTTGGCTCGTACACGTGTGACTGGGCCCAATGGAACTCGGACCAGCTCATTGCGTGGGGCCTGATCCACACAAACGTCACTGATACGGTCCTCGATCAACTCGTTTCGAGACACGTAGCACGTTTGCCCAAGGATCTAGCGAGATGGTCCAACGTTTGGATTACGGAACCTAGAATCAAGCAAGACGACAAGATTTAATTATAGGCGTTAGAACGTGTGACTCCACAGAGGTGATTACTCGAATGGATAGGTTGGTAGAACAATCTAGGACGAGACGCAATATTGCTTACAACCCTTGCCAAAGCAAGTTAAAAGACTTGAATATCTCTTAACAAGAAGAATCGACATTGATCAAATTGTATTCATCCAACTTGTGTCCAAAACCCTTGCAAAGCAAGCCATTTTATAGGCTAGAGGTTTCTAAAACCCTAAAGGAGCAATCGGCCATCTTGGTGTCTAGATTGGCCGACCCATGCTTCTATTACGCAGTTAATCTAACTCTAAGCAACATTAAAGCCTAAAGACCCTACTCGGCCCAATCACTTGGAGCCCCGCTTGACTCTCCATGGGATTGGATCATGGTGTAGATGATTTGCTTGTATCCTTCTAGGCCTTCAATATCGTTGTGGACTCAATTTTGGTCTTGGACCATTCGAACAAGGCCTTGGCGGGATTCCTTGAAGAACTTGGATCGTACAAGTGTGACTGGGCCCAATGGAACTCGAATCAGCTCATTGCGTGGGCCCTGATCCGTACACACGTCACTGATACGGTCCTTAATCAACTCGTTTCGAGACACGTAGCACGCTTGCCCAAGTATCTAGCGAGGTGATCCGACGCTTGGATTGCGGAACCCAGAATCAAACGGACAACACGATTTGATTATAGGGGGTAGAACGACGACTCCACAGTGGTGATTACTCTAACAGATACGTCGGTAGAACAATCTAGGACGAGACGCAAGATTGCTCACAACCCTTGCAAAGGCAAGTAAAAAGGCTCGACTCTCTCTTGACAAGAAAAATCGAAATTAACCAAACTTTATTGATCCAACTTGTGTCCAAAACCCTTATAATGCAAGCCCTTTTATAGGCTAGAGGTTACTAAAACCCTACGAAAACCCTAAAAGAGCAGTCGGCCATCTTGGTATCAAGACGGGCCGGCCCATGCTTCTACTACGCAGTTCATCCAACCCTAAGCAACATTAAGGCCTAAAGGCCCTACTCGGCCCAATCACTTGGAGGCCCGCTTGACTCTCCATAGGCTTGGATCATGGTGTAGATCATTTGCTTGTATCCTTCTTGGCCTTCAATATCCCTATGGACTCCATGTTGGTCTCGGACCATTCGAACAAGGCCTTGGAGGGATTCCTTGAAGAACTTGGCTCGTACACGTGTGACTGGGCCCAATGGAACTCGGACCAGCTCATTGCGTGGGGCCTGATCCACACAAACGTCACTGATACGGTCCTCGATCAACTCGTTTCGAGACACGTAGCACGTTTGCCCAAGGATCTAGCGAGATGGTCCAACGCTTGGATTGCGGAACCTAGAATCAAGCAGGACGACAAGATTTAATTATAGGCGTCAGAACGTGTGACTCCACAGAGATGATTACTCGAATGCATAGGTTGGTAGAACAATCTAGGACGAGACGCAATATTGCTTACAACCCTTGCCAAAGCAAGTGAAAAGGCTTGAATATCTCTTAACAAGAAGAATCGACATTAATCAAATTGTATTCATCCAACTTGTGTCCAAAACCCTTGCAAAGCAAGCCCTTTTGTAGGCTAGAGGTTTCTAAAACCCTAAAGGAGCAATCGGCCATCTTGGTGTCTACATCGGCCGACCCATGCTTCTATTACGCAGTTAATCTAACTCTAAGCAACATTAAAGCCTAAAGACCCTACTCGGCCCAATCACTTGGAGCCCCGCTTGACTCTCCATGGGCTTGGATCATGGTGTAGATGATTTGCTTGTATCCTTCTAGGCCTTCAATATCCCTATGGACTCCATGTTGGTCTTGGACCATTTGAACAAGGCCTTGGAGGGATTTCTTTAAGAACTTGGCTTGTGCATGTGTGACTAGGCCCAATAGAACTCGGATCGGATCATTTTGTGGGCCATACATGCACACATCACTGATACGGTCCTTGACAAACTCGTTACGAGACACATAGCACGTTTGCTCAAGTATCTAGCTAGGTGATCCGACGCTTGGATTGCGGAACCCAGAATCAAACGGACAACACGATTTGATTATAGGGGGTAGAACGACGACTCCACAGTGGTGATTACTCTAACAGATACGTCGGTAGAACAATCTAGGACGAGACGCAAGATTGCTCACAACCCTTGCAAAGGCAAGTAAAAAGGCTCGACTCTCTCTTGACAAGAAAAATCGAAATTAACCAAACTTTATAGATCCAACTTGTGTCCAAAACCCTTATAATGCAAGCCCTTTTATAGGCTAGAGGTTACTAAAACCCTACGAAAACCCTAAAAGAGCAGTCGGCCATCTTGGTATCAAGACGGGCCGGCCCATGCTTCTACTACGCAGTTCATCCAACCCTAAGCAACATTAAGGCCTAAAGGCCCTACTCGGCCCAATCACTTGGAGGCCCGCTTGACTCTCCATAGGCTTGGATCATGGTGTAGATCATTTGCTTGTATCCTTCTTGGCCTTCAATATCCCTATGGACTCCATGTTGGTCTCGGACCATTCGAACAAGGCCTTGGAGGGATTCCTTGAAGAACGTGGCTCGTACACGTGTGACTGGGCCCAATGGAACTCGGACCAGCTCATTGCGTGGGGCCTGATCCACACAAACGTCACTGATACGGTCCTCGATCAACTCGTTTCGAGACACGTAGCACGTTTGCCCAAGGATCTAGCGAGATGGTCCAACGCTTGGATTGCGGAACCTAGAATCAAGCAGGACGACAAGATTTAATTATAGGCGTTAGAACGTGTGACTCCACAGAGGTGATTACTCGAATGCATAGGTTGGTAGAACAATCTAGGACGAGACGCAATATTGCTTACAACCCTTGCCAAAGCAAGTGAAAAGGCTTGAATATCTCTTAACAAGAAGAATCGACATTAATCAAATTGTATTCATCCAACTTGTGTCCAAAACCCTTGCAAAGCAAGCCCTTTTGTAGGCTAGAGGTTTCTAAAACCCTAAAGGAGCAATCGGCCATCTTGGTGTCTACATCGGCCGACCCATGCTTCTATTACGCAGTTAATCTAACTCTAAGCAACATTAAAGCCTAAAGACCCTACTCGGCCCAATCACTTGGAGCCCCGCTTGACTCTCCATGGGCTTGGATCATGGTGTAGATGATTTGCTTGTATCCTTCTAGGCCTTCAATATCCCTATGGACTCCATGTTGGTCTTGGACCATTTGAACAAGGCCTTGGAGGGATTTCTTTAAGAACTTGGCTTGTGCATGTGTGACTAGGCCCAATAGAACTCGGATCGGATCATTTTGTGGGCCATGATACATGCACACATCACTGATACGGTCCTTGACAAACTCGTTACGAGACACATAGCACGTTTGCTCAAGTATCTAGCGAGGTGATCCGACGCTTGGATTGCGGAACCCAGAATCAAACGGACAACACGATTTGATTATAGGGGGTAGAACGACGACTCCACAGTGGCGATTACTCTAACAGATACGTCGGTAGAACAATCTAGGACGAGACGCAAGATTGCTCACAACCCTTGCAAAGGTAAGTAAAAAGGCTCGACTCTCTCTTGACCAGAAAAATCGAAATTAACCAAACTTTATTGATCCAACTTGTGTCCAAAACCCTTATAATGCAAGCCCTTTTATAGGCTAGAGGTTACTAAAACCCTACGAAAACCCTAAAAGAGCAGTCGGCCATCTTGGTATCAAGACGGGCCGGCCCATGCTTCTACTACGCAGTTCATCCAACCCTAAGCAACATTAAGGCCTAAAGGCCCTACTCGGCCCAATCACTTGGAGGCCCGCATGACTCTCCATAGGCTTGGATCATGGTGTAGATGATTTGCTTGTATCCTTCTTGGCCTTCAATATCCCTATGGACTCCATGTTGGTCTCGGACCATTCGAACAAGGCCTTGGAGGGATTCCTTGAAGAACTTGGCTCGTACACGTGTGACTGGGCCCAATGGAACTCGGACCAGCTCATTGCGTGGGGCCTGATCCACACAAACGTCACTGATACGGTTCTCGATCAACTCGTTTCGAGACACGTAGCACGTTTGCCCAAGGATCTAGCGAGATGGTCCAACGCTTGGATTGCGGAACCTAGAATCAAGCAGGACGACAAGATTTAATTATAGGCGTTAGAACGTGTGACTCCACAGAGGTGATTACTCGAATGCATAGGTTGGTAGAACAATCTAGGACGAGACGCAATATTGCTTACAACCCTTGCCAAAGCAAGTGAAAAGGCTTGAATATCTCTTAACAAGAAGAATCGACATTAATCAAATTGTATTCATCCAACTTGTGTCCAAAACCCTTGCAAAGCAAGCCCTTTTGTAGGCTAGAGGTTTCTAAAACCCTAAAGGAGCAATCAGCCATCTTGGTGTCAACATCGGCCGACCCATGCTTCTATTCCGCAGTTAATCTAACTCTAAGCAACATTAAAGCCTAAAGACCCTACTCGGCCCAATCACTTGGAGCCCCGCTTGACTCTCCATGGGCTTGGATCATGGTGTAGATGATTTGCTTGTATCCTTCTAGGCCTTCAATATCCCTATGGACTCCATGTTGGTCTTGGACCATTTGAACAAGGCCTTGGAGGGATTTCTTTAAGAACTTGGCTTGTGCATGTGTGACTAGGCCCAATAGAACTCGGATCGGATCATTTTGTGGGCCATGATACATGCACACATCACTGATACGGTCCTTGACAAACTCGTTACGAGACACATAGCACGTTTGCTCAAGTATCTAGCGAGGTGTTCCGACGCTTGGATTGCGGAACCCAGAGTCAAACGGACAACACGATTTGATTATAGGGGGTAGAACGACGACTCCACAGTGGCGATTACTCTAACAGATACGTCGGTAGAACAATCTAGGACGAGACGCAAGATTGCTCACAACCCTTGCAAAGGCAAGTAAAAAGGCTCGACTCTCTCTTGACAAGAAAAATCGAAATTAACCAAACTTTATTGATCCAACTTGTGTCCAAAACCCTTATAATGCAAGCCCTTTTATAGGCTAGAGGTTACTAAAACCCTACGAAAACCCTAAAAGAGCAGTCGGCCATCTTGGTATCAAGACGGGCCGGCCCATGCTTCTACTACGCAGTTCATCCAACCCTAAGCAACATTAAGGCCTAAAGGCCCTACTCGGCCCAATCACTTGGAGGCCCGCTTGACTCTCCATAGGCTTGGATCATGGTGTAGATGATTTGCTTGTATCCTTCTTGGCCTTCAATATCCCTATGGACTCCATGTTAGTCTCGGACCATTCGAACAAGGCCTTGGAGGGATTCCTTGAAGAACTTGGCTCGTACACGTGTGACTGGGCCCAATGGAACTCGGACCAGCTCATTGCGTGGGGCCTGATCCACACAAACGTCACTGATACGGTCCTCGATCAACTCGTTTCGAGACACGTAGCACGTTTGCCCAAGGATCTAGCGAGATGGTCCAACGCTTGGATTGCGGAACCTAGAATCAAGCAGGACGACAAGATTTAATTATAGGCGTTAGAACGTGTGACTCCACAGAGGTGATTACTCGAATGCATAGGTTGGTAGAACAATCTAGGACGAGACGCAATATTGCTTACAACCCTTGCCAAAGCAAGTGAAAAGGCTTGAATATCTCTTAACAAGAAGAATCGACATTAATCAAATTGTATTCATCCAACTTGTGTCCAAAACCCTTGCAAAGCAAGCCCTTTTGTAGGCTAGAGGTTTCTAAAACCCTAAAGGAGCAATCGGCCATCTTGGTGTCTACATTCGCCGACCCATGCTTCTATTACGCAGTTAATCTAACTCTAAGCAACATTAAAGCCTAAAGACCCTACTCGGCCCAATCACTTGGAGCCCCGCTTGACTCTCCATGGGCTTGGTTCATGGTGTAGATGATTTGCTTGTATCCTTCTAGGCCTTCAATATCCCTATGGACTCCATGTTGGTCTTGGACCATTGGAACAAGGCCTTGGAGGGATTTCTTTAAGAACTTGGCTTGTGCATGTGTGACTAGGCCCAATAGAACTCGGATCGGATCATTTTGTGGGCCATGATACATGCACACATCACTGATACGGTCCTTGACAAACTCGTTACAAGACACATAGCACGTTTGCTCAAGTATCTAGCGAGGTGATCCGACGCTTGGATTGCGGAACCCAGAATCAAACGGACAACACGATTTGATTATAGGGGGTAGAACGACGACTCCACAGTGGTGATTACTCAAACAGATACGTCGGTAGAACAATCTAGGACGAGACGCAAGATTGCTCACAACCCTTGCAAAGGCAAGTAAAAAGGCTCGACTCTCTCTTGACAAGAAAAATCAAAATTAACCAAACTTTATTGATCCAACTTGTGTCCAAAACCCTTATAATGCAAGCCCTTTTATAGGCTAGAGGTTACTAAAACCCTACGAAAACCCTAAAAGAGCAGTCGGCCATCTTGGTATCAAGACGGGCCGGCCCATGCTTCTACTACGCAGTTCATCCAACCCTAAGCAACATTAAGGCCTAAAGGCCCTACTCGGCCCAATCACTTGGAGGCCCGCTTGACTCTCCATAGGCTTGGATCATGGTGTAGATGATTTGCTTGTATCCTTCTTGGCCTTCAATATCCCTATGGACTCCATGTTGGTCTCGGACCATTCGAACAAGGCCTTGGAGGGATTCCTTGAAGAACTTGGCTCGTACACGTGTGACTGGGCCCAATGGAACTCGGACCAGCTCATTGCGTGGGGCCTGATCCACACAAACGTCACTGATACGGTCCTCGATCAACTCGTTTCGAGACACGTAGCACGTTTGCCCAAGGATCTAGCGAGATGGTCCAACGCTTGGATTGCGGAACCTAGAATCAAGCAGGACGACAAGATTTAATTATAGGCGTTAGAACGTGTGACTCCACAGAGGTGATTACTCGAATGCATAGGTTGGTAGAACAATCTAGGACGAGACGCAATATTGCTTACAACCCTTGCCAAAGCAAGTGAAAAGGCTTGAATATCTCTTAACAAGAAGAATCGACATTAATTAAATTGTATTCATCCAACTTGTGTCCAAAACCCTTGCAAAGCAAGCCCTTTTGTAGGCTAGAGGTTTCTAAAACCCTAAAGGAGCAATCGGCCATCTTGGTGTCTACATTGGGCGACCCATGCTTCTATTACGCAGTTAATCTAAACTCTAAGCAACATTAAAGCCTAAAGACCCTACTCGGCCCAATCACTTGGAGCCCCGCTTGACTCTCCATGGGCTTGGATCATGGTGTAGATGATTTGCTTGTATCCTTCTAGGCCTTCAATATCCCTATGGACTCCATGTTGGTCTTGGACCATTTGAACAAGGCCTTGGAGGGATTTCTTTAAGAACTTGGCTTGTGCATGTGTGACTAGGCCCAATAGAACTCGGATCGGATCATTTTGTGGGCCATGATACATGCACACATCACTGATACGGTCCTTGACAAACTCGTTACGAGACACATAGCACGTTTGCTCAAGTATCTAGCGAGGTGATCCGACTCTTGGATTGCGGAACCCAGAATCAAACGGACAACACGATTTGATTATAGGGGGTAGAACGACGACTCCACAGTGGTGATTACTCTAACAGATACGTCGGTAGAACAATCTAGGACGAGACGCAAGATTGCTCACAACCCTTGCAAAGGCAAGTAAAAAGGCTCGACTCTCTCTTGACAAGAAAAATCAAAATTAACCAAACTTTATTGATCCAACTTGTGTCCAAAACCCTTATAATGCAAGCCCTTTTATAGGCTAGAGGTTACTAAAACCCTACGAAAACCCTAAAAGAGCAGTCGGCCATCTTGGTATCAAGACGGGCCGGCCCATGCTTCTACTACGCAGTTCATCCAACCCTAAGCAACATTAAGGCCTAAAGGCCCTACTCGGCCCAATCACTTGGAGGCCCGCTTGACTCTCCATAGGCTTGGATCATGGTGTAGATGATTTGCTTGTATCCTTCTTGGCCTTCAATATCCCTATGGACTCCATGTTGGTCTCGGACCATTCGAACAAGGCCTTGGAGGGATTCCTTGAAGAACTTGGCTCGTACACGTGTGACTGGGCCCAATGGAACTCGGACCAGCTCATTGCGTGGGGCCTGATCCACACAAACGTCACTGATACGGTCCTCGATCAACTCGTTTCGAGACACGTAGCACGTTTGCCCAAGGATCTAGCGAGATGGTCCAACGCTTGGATTGCGGAACCTAGAATCAAGCAGGACGACAAGATTTAATTATAGGCGTTAGAACGTGTGACTCCACAGAGGTGATTACTCGAATGCATAGGTTGGTAGAACAATCTAGGACGAGACGCAATATTGCTTACAACCCTTGCCAAAGCAAGTGAAAAGGCTTGAATATCTCTTAACAAGAAGAATCGACATTAATTAAATTGTATTCATCCAACTTGTGTCCAAAACCCTTGCAAAGCAAGCCCTTTTGTAGGCTAGAGGTTTCTAAAACCCTAAAGGAGCAATCGGCCATCTTGGTGTCTACATTGGGCGACCCATGCTTCTATTACGCAGTTAATCTAAACTCTAAGCAACATTAAAGCCTAAAGACCCTACTCGGCCCAATCACTTGGAGCCCCGCTTGACTCTCCATGGGCTTGGATCATGGTGTAGATGATTTGCTTGTATCCTTCTAGGCCTTCAATATCCCTATGGACTCCATGTTGGTCTTGGACCATTTGAACAAGGCCTTGGAGGGATTTCTTTAAGAACTTGGCTTGTGCATGTGTGACTAGGCCCAATAGAACTCGGATCGGATCATTTTGTGGGCCATGATACATGCACACATCACTGATACGGTCCTTGACAAACTCGTTACGAGACACATAGCACGTTTGCTCAAGTATCTAGCGAGGTGATCCGACTCTTGGATTGCGGAACCCAGAATCAAACGGACAACACGATTTGATTATAGGGGGTAGAACGACGACTCCACAGTGGTGATTACTCTAACAGATACGTCGGTAGAACAATCTAGGACGAGACGCAAGATTGCTCACAACCCTTGCAAAGGCAAGTAAAAAGGCTCGACTCTCTCTTGACAAGAAAAATCGAAATTAACCAAATTTTATTGATCCAACTTGTGTCCAAAGCCCTTATAATGCAAGCCCTTTTATAGGCTAGAGGTTACTAAAACCCTACGAAAACCCTAAAAGAGCAGTCGGCCATCTTGGTATCAAGACGGGCCGGCCCATGCTTCTACTACGCAGTTCATCCAACCCTAAGCAACATTAAGGCCTAAAGGCCCTACTCGGCCCAATCACTTGGAGGCCCGCTTGACTCTCCATAGGCTTGGATCATGGTGTAGATGATTTGCTTGTATCCTTCTAGGCCTTCAATATCCCTATGGACTCAATTTTGGTCTTGGACCATTCGAACAAGGCCTTGGCGGGATTCCTTGAAGAACTTGGATCGTACAAGTGTGACTGGGCCCAATGGAACTCGAATCAGCTCATTGCGTGGGCCCTGATCCATACACACGTCACAGACACGGTCCTTAATGAACTCGTTTCGAGACACGTAGCACGCTTGCCCAAGGATCTAGCGAGCCGGTGCAACGCTTGGATTGCGGAACCTAGAATCAAGCGGGACGATGAGATTTAATTATAGGCGTTAGAACGATAACTCCACAGAGGTGAATACTCGAATGGATAGGTCGGTAGAACAATCTAGGACGAGACGCAATATTGCTTGCAACCCATGCCAATGCAAGTGAAAAGGCTCGAATATCTCTTAACAAGAAGAATCGACATTAATCAAATTGTATTGATCCAACTTGTGTCCAAAACCCATGCAAAGCAAGCCCTTTTGTAGGCTATAGAGGTTTCTAAAACCCTAAAGGAGCAGTCGCCATCTTGGTGTATATATTGGCCGACCCATGCTTCTGTTACGCAGTTAATCTAACCCTAAGCAACATTAAGGCCTAAAGACCCAACTCGGCCCAATCACTTGCAGGCTCGCTTGACTCTCCATGGGTCTGGATCATGGTGTAGATGTTTTGCTTGTCTCCTTCTAGGCCTTCAATATCCCCATGGACTCCATGTTGGTCTTGGACCATTTGAACAAGGCCTTGGAGGGATTTCTTTAAGAACTTGGCTTGTGCATGTGTGACTAGGCCCAATAGAACTCGGACCGGATCATTTTGTGGGCCATGATCCATGCACACATCACTGATACGGTCCTTGACAAACTCGTTACGAAACACATAGCACGTTTGCTCAAGCATCTAGCGAGGTGATCCGACGCTTGTATTGCGGAACCCAGAATCAAACGGACAACACGATTTGATTATAGGGGGTAGAACGACGACTCCACAGTGGTGATTACTCTAACAGATACGTCGGTAGAACAATCTAGGACGAGACGCAAGATTGCTCACAACCCTTGCAAAGGCAAGTAAAAAGGCTCAACTCTCTCTTGACAAGAAAAATCGAAATTAACCAAACTTTATTGATCCAACTTGTGTCCAAAACCCTTATAATGCAAGCCCTTTTATAGGCTAGAGGTTACTAAAACCCTACGAAAACCCTAAAAGAGCAGTCGGCCATCTTGGTATCAAGACGGGCCGGCCCATGCTTCAACTACGCAGTTCATCCAACCCTAAGCAACATTAAGGCCTAAAGGCCCTACTCGGCCCAATCACTTGGAGGCCCGCTTGACTCTCCATAGGCTTGGATCATGGTGTAGATGATTTGCTTGTATCCTTCTTGGCCTTCAATATCCCTATGGACTCCATGTTGGTCTCGGACCATTCGAACAAGGCCTTGGAGGGATTCCTTGAAGAACTTGGCTCGTACATGTGTGACTGGGCCCAATGGAACTCGGACCAGCTCATTGCGTGGGGCCTGATCCACACAAACGTCACTGATACGGTCCTCGATCAACTCGTTTCGAGACACGTAGCACGTTTGCCCAAGGATCTAGCGAGATGGTCCAACGCTTGGATTGCGGAACCTAGAATCAAGCAGGACGACAAGATTTAATTATAGGCGTTAGAACGTGTGACTCCACAGAGGTGATTACTCGAATGCATAGGTTGGTAGAACAATCTAGGACGAGACGCAATATTGCTTACAACCCTTGCCAAAGCAAGTGAAAAGGCTTGAATATCTCTTAACAAGAAGAATCGACATTAATCAAATTGTATTCATCCAACTTGTGTCCAAAACCCTTGCAAAGCAAGCCCTTTTGTAGGCTAGAGGTTTCTAAAACCCTAAAGGAGCAATCGGCCATCTTGGTGTCTACATTGGCCGACCCATGCTTCTATTACGCAGTTAATCTAACTCTAAGCAACATTAAAGCCTAAAGACCCTACTCGGCCCAATCACTTGGAGCCCCGCTTGACTCTCCATGGGCTTGGATCATGGTGTAGATGATTTGCTTGTATCCTTCTAGGCCTTCAATATCCCTATGGACTCCATGTTGGTCTTGGACCATTTGAACAAGGCCTTGGAGGGATTTCTTTAAGAACTTGGCTTGTGCATGTGTGACTAGGCCCAATAGAACTCGGATCGGATCATTTTGTGGGCCATGATACATGCACACATCACTGATACGGTCCTTGACAAACTCGTTACGAGACACATAGCACGTTTGCTCAAGTATCTTGCGAGGTGATCCGACGCTTGGATTGCGGAACCCAGAATCAAACGGACAACACGATTTGATTATAGGGGGTAGAACGACGACTCCACAGTGGTGATTACTCTAACAGATACGTCGGTAGAACAATCTAGGACGAGACGCAAGATTGCTCACAACCCTTGCAAAGGCAAGTAAAAAGGCTCGACTCTCTCTTGACAAGAAAAATCGAAATTAACCAAACTTTATTGATCCAACTTGTGTCCAAAACCCTTATAATGCAAGCCCTTTTATAGGCTAGAGGTTACTAAAACCCTACGAAAACCCTAAAAGAGCAGTCGGCCATCTTGGTATCAAGACGGGCCGGCCCATGATTCTACTACGCAGTTCATCCAACCCTAAGCAACATTAAGGCCTAAAGGCCCTACTCGGCCCAATCACTTGGAGGCCCGCTTGACTCTCCATAGGCTTGGATCATGGTGTAGATCATTTGCTTGTATCCTTCTTGGCCTTCAATATCCCTATGGACTCCATGTTGGTCTCGGACCATTCGAACAAGGCCTTGGAGGGATTCCTTGAAGAACTTGGCTCGTACACGTGTGACTGGGCCCAATGGAACTCGGACCAGCTCATTGCGTGGGGCCTGATCCACACAAACGTCACTGATACGGTCCTCGATCAACTCGTTTCGAGACACGTAGCACGTTTGCCCAAGGATCTAGCGAGATGGTCCAACGCTTGGATTGCGGAACCTAGAATCAAGCAGGACGACAAGATTTAATTATAGGCGTCAGAACGTGTGACTCCACAGAGGTGATTACTCGAATGCATAGGTTGGTAGAACAATCTAGGACGAGACGCAATATTGCTTACAACCCTTGCCAAAGCAAGTGAAAAGGCTTGAATATCTCTTAACAAGAAGAATCGACATTAATCAAATTGTATTCATCCAACTTGTGTCCAAAACCCTTGCAAAGCAAGCCCTTTTATAGGCTAGAGGTTTCTAAAACCCTAAAGGAGCAATCGGCCATCTTGGTGTCCAGATTGGCCGACCCATGCTTCTATTACGCAGTTAATCTAACTCTAAGCAACATTAAAGCCTAAAGACCCTACTCGGCCCAATCACTTGGAGCCCCGCTTGACTCTCCATAGGCTTGGATCATGGTGTAGATCATTTGCTTGTATCCTTCTAGGCCTTCAATATCCCTATGGACTCAATTTTGGTCTTGGACCATTCGAACAAGGCCTTGGCGGGATTCCTTGAAGAACTTGGATCGTGCAAGTGCGACTGGGCCCAATGGAACTCGAATCAGCTCATTGCGTGGGCCCTGATCCATACACACGTCACTGATACGGTCCTTAATCAATTCATTTCGAGACACGTAGCACGCTTGCCCAAGGATCTAGCGAGGCGGTGCAACGCTTGGATTGCGGAACCTAGAATCAAGCGGGACGATGAGATTTAATTATTGGCGTTAGAACAATAACTTCACAGAGGTGAATACTCGAATGGATAGGTCGGTAGAACAATCTAGGACGAGACGCAATATTGCTTACAACCCATGCCAATGCAAGTGCAAAGGCTCGAATATCTCTTAACAAGAAGAATCGACATTAATCAAATTGTATTGATCCAATTGTGTCCAAAACCCATGCAAAGCAAGCCCTTTTGTTGGCTAGAGGTTTCTAAAACCCTAAAGGAGCAGTCGCCATCTTGGTGTATATATTCGCCGCCCCATGCTTCTATTACACAGTTAATCTAACCCTAAGCAACATTAAGGCCTAAAGACCCAACTCGGCCCAATCACTTGGAGGCTCGCTTGACTCTCCATGGGCCTGGATCATGTTGTAGATGTTTTGCTTGTCTCCTTCTAGGCCTTCAATATCCCCATGGACTCCATGTTGGTCTTGGACCATTTGAACAAGGCCTTGGAGGGATTTCTTTAAGAACTTGGCTTGTGCATGTACGTCGGTGACTAGGCCCAATAGAACTCGGACCGGATCATTTTGTGGGCCATGATCCATGCACACATCACTGATACGGTCCTTGACAAACTCGTTACGAGACACATAGCACGTTTGCTCAAGCATCTAGCGAGGTGATCCGACGCTTGTATTGCGGAACCCAGAATCAAACGGACAACACGATTTGATTATAGGGGGTAGAACGACGACTCCACAGTGGTGATTACTCTAACAGATACGTCGGTAGAACAATCTAGGACGAGACGCAAGATTGCTCACAACCCTTGCAAAGGCAAGTAAAAAGGCTCGACTCTCTCTTGACAAGAAAAATCGAAATTAACCAAACTTTATAGATCCAACTTGTGTCCAAAACCCTTATAATGCAAGCCCTTTTATAGGCTAGAGGTTACTAAAACCCTACGAAAACCCTAAAAGAGCAGTCGGCCATCTTGGTATCAAGACGGGCCGGCCCATGCTTCTACTACGCAGTTCATCCAACCCTAAGCAACATTAAGGCCTAAAGGCCCTACTCGGCCCAATCACTTGGAGGCCCGCTTGACTCTCCATAGGCTTGGATCATGGTGTAGATCATTTGCTTGTATCCTTCTTGGCCTTCAATATCCCTATGGACTCCATGTTGGTCTCGGACTATTCGAACAAGGCCTTGGAGGGATTCCTTGAAGAACTTGGCTCGTACACGTGTGACTGGGCCCAATGGAACTCGGACCAGCTCATTGCGTGGGGCCTGATCCACACAAACGTCACTGATACGGTCCTCGATCAACTCGTTTCGAGACACGTAGCACGTTTGCCCAAGGATCTAGCGAGATGGTCCAACGCTTGGATTGCGGAACCTAGAATCAAGCAGGACGACAAGATTTAATTATAGGCGTTAGAACGTGTGACTCCACAGAGGTGATTACTCGAATGCATAGGTTGGTAGAACAATCTAGGACGAGACGCAATATTGCTTACAACCCTTGCCAAAGCAAGTGAAAAGGCTTGAATATCTCTTAACAAGAAGAATCGACATTAATCAAATTGTATTCATCCAACTTGTGTCCAAAACCCTTGCAAAGCAAGCCCTTTTGTAGGCTAGAGGTTTCTAAAACCCTAAAGGAGCAATCGGCCATCTTGGTGTCTACATCGGCCGACCCATGCTTCTATTACGCAGTTAATCTAACTCTAAGCAACATTAAAGCCTAAAGACCCTACTCGGCCCAATCACTTGGAGCCCCGCTTGACTCTCCATGGGCTTGGATCATGGTGTAGATGATTTGCTTGTATCCTTCTAGGCCTTCAATATCCCTATGGACTCCATGTTGGTCTTGGACCATTTGAACAAGGCCTTGGAGGGATTTCTTTAAGAACTTGGCTTGTGCATGTGTGACTAGGCCCAATAGAACTCGGATCGGATCATTTTGTGGGCCATGATACATGCACACATCACTGATACGGTCCTTGACAAACTCGTTACGAGACACATAGCACATTTGCTCAAGTATCTAGCGAGGTGATCCGACGCTTGGATTGCGGAACCCAGAATCAAACGGACAACACGATTTGATTATAGGGGGTAGAACGACGACTCCACAGTGGCGATTACTCTAACAGATACGTCGGTAGAACAATCTAGGACGAGACGCAAGATTGCTCACAACCCTTGCAAAGGTAAGTAAAAAGGCTCGACTCTCTCTTGACCAGAAAAATCGAAATTAACCAAACTTTATTGATCCAACTTGTGTCCAAAACCCTTATAATGCAAGCCCTTTTATAGGCTAGAGGTTACTAAAACCCTACGAAAACCCTAAAAGAGCAGTCGGCCATCTTGGTATCAAGACGGGCCGGCCCATGCTTCTACTACGCAGTTCATCCAACCCTAAGCAACATTAAGGCCTAAAGGCCCTACTCGGCCCAATCACTTGGAGGCCCGCTTGACTCTCCATAGGCTTGGATCATGGTGTAGATGATTTGCTTGTATCCTTCTTGGCCTTCAATATCCCTATGGACTCCATGTTGGTCTCGGACCATTCGAACAAGGCCTTGGAGGGATTCCTTGAAGAACTTGGCTCGTACACGTGTGACTGGGCCCAATGGAACTCGGACCAGCTCATTGCGTGGGGCCTGATCCACACAAACGTCACTGATACGGTTCTCGATCAACTCGTTTCGAGACACGTAGCACGTTTGCCCAAGGATCTAGCGAGATGGTCCAACGCTTGGATTGCGGAACCTAGAATCAAGCAGGACGACAAGATTTAATTATAGGCGTTAGAACGTGTGACTCCACAGAGGTGATTACTCGAATGCATAGGTTGGTAGAACAATCTAGGACGAGACGCAATATTGCTTACAACCCTTGCCAAAGCAAGTGAAAAGGCTTGAATATCTCTTAACAAGAAGAATCGACATTAATCAAATTGTATTCATCCAACTTGTGTCCAAAACCCTTGCAAAGCAAGCCCTTTTGTAGGCTAGAGGTTTCTAAAACCCTAAAGGAGCAATCGGCCATCTTGGTGTCAACATCGGCCGACCCATGCTTCTATTCCGCAGTTAATCTAACTCTAAGCAACATTAAAGCCTAAAGACCCTACTCGGCCCAATCACTTGGAGCCCCGCTTGACTCTCCATGGGCTTGGATCATGGTGTAGATGATTTGCTTGTATCCTTCTAGGCCTTCAATATCCCTATGGACTCCATGTTGGTCTTGGACCATTTGAACAAGGCCTTGGAGGGATTTCTTTAAGAACTTGGCTTGTGCATGTGTGACTAGGCCCAATAGAACTCGGATCGGATCATTTTGTGGGCCATGATACATGCACACATCACTGATACGGTCCTTGACAAACTCGTTACGAGACACATAGCACGTTTGCTCAAGTATCTAGCGAGGTGATCCGACGCTTGGATTGCGGAACCCAGAATCAAACGGACAACACGATTTGATTATAGGGGGTAGAACGACGACTCCACAGTGGCGATTACTCTAACAGATACGTCGGTAGAACAATCTAGGACGAGACGCAAGATTGCTCACAACCCTTGCAAAGGCAAGTAAAAAGGCTCGACTCTCTCTTGACAAGAAAAATCGAAATTAACCAAACTTTATTGATCCAACTTGTGTCCAAAACCCTTATAATGCAAGCCCTTTTATAGGCTAGAGGTTACTAAAACCCTACGAAAACCCTAAAAGAGCAGTCGGCCATCATGGTATCAAGACGGGCCGGCCCATGCTTCTACTACGCAGTTCATCCAACCCTAAGCAACATTAAGGCCTAAAGGCCCTACTCGGCCCAATCACTTGGAGGCCCGCTTGACTCTCCATAGGCTTGGATCATGGTGTAGATGATTTGCTTGTATCCTTCTTGGCCTTCAATATCCCTATGGACTCCATGTTGGTCTCGGACCATTCGAACAAGGCCTTGGAGGGATTCCTTGAAGAACTTGGCTCGTACACGTGTGACTGGGCCCAATGGAACTCGGACCAGCTCATTGCGTGGGGCCTGATCCACACAAACGTCACTGATACGGTCCTCGATCAACTCGTTTCGAGACACGTAGCACGTTTGCCCAAGGATCTAGCGAGATGGTCCAACGCTTGGATTGCGGAACCTAGAATCAAGCAGGACGACAAGATTTAATTATAGGCGTTAGAACGTGTGACTCCACAGAGGTGATTACTCGAATGCATAGGTTGGTAGAACAATCTAGGACGAGACGCAATATTGCTTACAACCCTTGCCAAAGCAAGTGAAAAGGCTTGAATATCTCTTAACAAGAAGAATCGACATTAATCAAATTGTATTCATCCAACTTGTGTCCAAAACCCTTGCAAAGCAAGCCCTTTTGTAGGCTAGAGGTTTCTAAAACCCTAAAGGAGCAATCGGCCATCTTGGTGTCTACATTGGCCGACCCATGCTTCTATTACGCAGTTAATCTAACTCTAAGCAACATTAAAGCCTAAAGACCCAACTCGGCCCAATCACTTGGAGCCCCGCTTGACTCTCCATGGGCTTGGTTCATGGTGTAGATGATTTGCTTGTATCCTTCTAGGCCTTCAATATCCCTATGGACTCCATGTTGGTCTTGGACCATTTGAACAAGGCCTTGGAGGGATTTCTTTAAGAACTTGGCTTGTGCATGTGTGACTAGGCCCAATAGAACTCGGATCGGATCATTTTGTGGGCCATGATACATGCACACATCACTGATACGGTCCTTGACAAACTCGTTACGAGACACATAGCACGTTTGCTCAAGTATCTAGCGAGGTGATCCGACGCTTGGATTGCGGAACCCAGAATCAAACGGACAACACGATTTGATTATAGGGGGTAGAACGACGACTCCACAGTGGCGATTACTCTAACAGATACGTCGGTAGAACAATCTAGGACGAGACGCAAGATTGCTCACAACCCTTGTAAAGGTAAGTAAAAAGGCTCGACTCTCTCTTGACCAGAAAAATCGAAATTAACCAAACTTTATTGATCCAACTTGTGTCCAAAACCCTTATAATGCAAGCCCTTTTATAGGCTAGAGGTTACTAAAACCCTACGAAAACCCTAAAAGAGCAGTCGGCCATCTTGGTATCAAGACGGGCCGGCCCATGCTTCTACTACGCAGTTCATCCAACCCTAAGCAACATTAAGGCCTAAAGGCCCTACTCGGCCCAATCACTTGGAGGCCCGCTTGACTCTCCATAGGCTTGGATCATGGTGTAGATGATTTGCTTGTATCCTTCTTGGCCTTCAATATCCCTATGGACTCCATGTTGGTCTCGGACCATTCGAACAAGGCCTTGGAGGGATTCCTTGAAGAACTTGGCTCGTACACGTGTGACTGGGCCCAATGGAACTCGGACCAGCTCATTGCGTGGGGCCTGATCCACACAAACGTCACTGATACGGTCCTCGATCAACTCGTTTCGAGACACGTAGCACGTTTGCCCAAGGATCTAGCGAGATGGTCCAACGCTTGGATTGCGGAACCTAGAATCAAGCAGGACGACAAGATTTAATTATAGGCGTTAGAACGTGTGACTCCACAGAGGTGATTACTCGAATGCATAGGTTGGTAGAACAATCTAGGACGAGACGCAATATTGCTTACAACCCTTGCCAAAGCAAGTGAAAAGGCTTGAATATCTCTTAACAAGAAGAATCGACATTAATTAAATTGTATTCATCCAACTTGTGTCCAAAACCCTTGCAAAGCAAGCCCTTTTGTAGGCTAGAGGTTTCTAAAACCCTAAAGGAGCAATCGGCCATCTTGGTGTCTACATTGGGCGACCCATGCTTCTATTACGCAGTTAATCTAAACTCTAAGCAACATTAAAGCCTAAAGACCCTACTCGGCCCAATCACTTGGAGCCCCGCTTGACTCTCCATGGGCTTGGATCATGGTGTAGATGATTTGCTTGTATCCTTCTAGGCCTTCAATATCCCTATGGACTCCATGTTGGTCTTGGACCATTTGAACAAGGCCTTGGAGGGATTTCTTTAAGAACTTGGCTTGTGCATGTGTGACTAGGCCCAATAGAACTCGGATCGGATCATTTTGTGGGCCATGATACATGCACACATCACTGATACGGTCCTTGACAAACTCGTTACGAGACACATAGCACGTTTGCTCAAGTATCTAGCGAGGTGATCCGACTCTTGGATTGCGGAACCCAGAATCAAACGGACAACACGATTTGATTATAGGGGGTAGAACGACGACTCCACAGTGGTGATTACTCTAACAGATACGTCGGTAGAACAATCTAGGACGAGACGCAAGATTGCTCACAACCCTTGCAAAGGCAAGTAAAAAGGCTCGACTCTCTCTTGACAAGAAAAATCGAAATTAACCAAATTTTATTGATCCAACTTGTGTCCAAAGCCCTTATAATGCAAGCCCTTTTATAGGCTAGAGGTTACTAAAACCCTACGAAAACCCTAAAAGAGCAGTCGGCCATCTTGGTATCAAGACGGGCCGGCCCATGCTTCTACTACGCAGTTCATCCAACCCTAAGCAACATTAAGGCCTAAAGGCCCTACTCGGCCCAATCACTTGGAGGCCCGCTTGACTCTCCATAGGCTTGGATCATGGTGTAGATGATTTGCTTGTATCCTTCTTGGCCTTCAATATCCCTATGGACTCCATGTTGGTCTCGGACCATTCGAACAAGGCCTTGGAGGGATTCCTTGAAGAACTTGGCTCGTACACGTGTGACTGGGCCCAATGGAACTCGGACCAGCTCATTGCGTGGGGCCTGATCCACACAAACGTCACTGATACGGTCCTCGATCAACTCGTTTCGAGACACGTAGCACGTTTGCCCAAGGATCTAGCGAGCCGGTGCAACGCTTGGATTGCGGAACCTAGAATCAAGCGGGACGATGAGATTTAATTATAGGCGTTAGAACGATAACTCCACAGAGGTGAATACTCGAATGGATAGGTCGGTAGAACAATCTAGGACGAGACGCAATATTGCTTGCAACCCATGCCAATGCAAGTGAAAAGGCTCGAATATCTCTTAACAAGAAGAATCGACATTAATCAAATTGTATTGATCCAACTTGTGTCCAAAACCCATGCAAAGCAAGCCCTTTTGTAGGCTATAGAGGTTTCTAAAACCCTAAAGGAGCAGTCGCCATCTTGGTGTATATATTGGCCGACCCATGCTTCTGTTACGCAGTTAATCTAACCCTAAGCAACATTAAGGCCTAAAGACCCAACTCGGCCCAATCACTTGGAGGCTCGCTTGACTCTCCATGGGTCTGGATCATGGTGTAGATGTTTTGCTTGTCTCCTTCTAGGCCTTCAATATCCCCATGGACTCCATGTTGGTCTTGGACCATTTGAACAAGGCCTTGGAGGGATTTCTTTAAGAACTTGGCTTGTGCATGTGTGACTAGGCCCAATAGAACTCGGACCGGATCATTTTGTGGGCCATGATCCATGCACACATCACTGATACGGTCCTTGACAAACTCGTTACGAAACACATAGCACGTTTGCTCAAGCATCTAGCGAGGTGATCCGACGCTTGTATTGCGGAACCCAGAATCAAACGGACAACACGATTTGATTATAGGGGGTAGAACGACGACTCCACAGTGGTGATTACTCTAACAGATACGTCGGTAGAACAATCTAGGACGAGACGCAAGATTGCTCACAACCCTTGCAAAGGCAAGTAAAAAGGCTCAACTCTCTCTTGACAAGAAAAATCGAAATTAACCAAACTTTATTGATCCAACTTGTGTCCAAAACCCTTATAATGCAAGCCCTTTTATAGGCTAGAGGTTACTAAAACCCTACGAAAACCCTAAAAGAGCAGTCGGCCATCTTGGTATCAAGACGGGCCGGCCCATGCTTCAACTACGCAGTTCATCCAACCCTAAGCAACATTAAGGCCTAAAGGCCCTACTCGGCCCAATCACTTGGAGGCCCGCTTGACTCTCCATAGGCTTGGATCATGGTGTAGATGATTTGCTTGTATCCTTCTTGGCCTTCAATATCCCTATGGACTCCATGTTGGTCTCGGACCATTCGAACAAGGCCTTGGAGGGATTCCTTGAAGAACTTGGCTCGTACACGTGTGACTGGGCCCAATGGAACTCGGACCAGCTCATTGCGTGGGGCCTGATCCACACAAACGTCACTGATACGGTCCTCGATCAACTCGTTTCGAGACACGTAGCACGTTTGCCCAAGGATCTAGCGAGATGGTCCAACGCTTGGATTGCGGAACCTAGAATCAAGCAGGACGACAAGATTTAATTATAGGCGTTAGAACGTGTGACTCCACAGAGGTGATTACTCGAATGCATAGGTTGGTAGAACAATCTAGGACGAGACGCAATATTGCTTACAACCCTTGCCAAAGCAAGTGAAAAGGCTTGAATATCTCTTAACAAGAAGAATCGACATTAATCAAATTGTATTCATCCAACTTGTGTCCAAAACCCTTGCAAAGCAAGCCCTTTTGTAGGCTAGAGGTTTCTAAAACCCTAAAGGAGCAATCGGCCATCTTGGTGTCTACATTGGCCGACCCATGCTTCTATTACGCAGTTAATCTAACTCTAAGCAACATTAAAGCCTAAAGACCCTACTCGGCCCAATCACTTGGAGCCCCGCTTGACTCTCCATGGGCTTGGATCATGGTGTAGATGATTTGCTTGTATCCTTCTAGGCCTTCAATATCCCTATGGACTCCATGTTGGTCTTGGACCATTTGAACAAGGCCTTGGAGGGATTTCTTTAAGAACTTGGCTTGTGCATGTGTGACTAGGCCCAATAGAACTCGGATCGGATCATTTTGTGGGCCATGATACATGCACACATCACTGATACGGTCCTTGACAAACTCGTTACGAGACACATAGCACGTTTGCTCAAGTATCTTGCGAGGTGATCCGACGCTTGGATTGCGGAACCCAGAATCAAACGGACAACACGATTTGATTATAGGGGGTAGAACGACGACTCCACAGTGGTGATTACTCTAACAGATACGTCGGTAGAACAATCTAGGACGAGACGCAAGATTGCTCACAACCCTTGCAAAGGCAAGTAAAAAGGCTCGACTCTCTCTTGACAAGAAAAATCGAAATTAACCAAACTTTATTGATCCAACTTGTGTCCAAAACCCTTATAATGCAAGCCCTTTTATAGGCTAGAGGTTACTAAAACCCTACGAAAACCCTAAAAGAGCAGTCGGCCATCTTGGTATCAAGACGGGCCGGCCCATGCTTCTACTACGCAGTTCATCCAACCCTAAGCAACATTAAGGCCTAAAGGCCCTACTCGGCCCAATCACTTGGAGGCCCGCTTGACTCTCCATAGGCTTGGATCATGGTGTAGATCATTTGCTTGTATCCTTCTTGGCCTTCAATATCCCTATGGACTCCATGTTGGTCTCGGACCATTCGAACAAGGCCTTGGAGGGATTCCTTGAAGAACTTGGCTCGTACACGTGTGACTGGGCCCAATGGAACTCGGACCAGCTCATTGCGTGGGGCCTGATCCACACAAACGTCACTGATACGGTCCTCGATCAACTCGTTTCGAGACACGTAGCACGTTTGCCCAAGGATCTAGCGAGATGGTCCAACGCTTGGATTGCGGAACCTAGAATCAAGCAGGACGACAAGATTTAATTATAGGCGTCAGAACGTGTGACTCCACAGAGGTGATTACTCGAATGCATAGGTTGGTAGAACAATCTAGGACGAGACGCAATATTGCTTACAACCCTTGCCAAAGCAAGTGAAAAGGCTTGAATATCTCTTAACAAGAAGAATCGACATTAATCAAATTGTATTCATCCAACTTGTGTCCAAAACCCTTGCAAAGCAAGCCCTTTTATAGGCTAGAGGTTTCTAAAACCCTAAAGGAGCAATCGGCCATCTTGGTGTCCAGATTGGCCGACCCATGCTTCTATTACGCAGTTAATCTAACTCTAAGCAACATTAAAGCCTAAAGACCCTACTCGGCCCAATCACTTGGAGCCCCGCTTGACTCTCCATGGGCTTGGATCATGGTGTAGATGATTTGCTTGTATCCTTCTAGGCCTTCAATATCCCTATGGACTCAATTTTGGTCTTGGACCATTCGAACAAGGCCTTGGCGGGATTCCTTGAAGAACTTGGATCGTGCAAGTGCGACTGGGCCCAATGGAACTCGAATCAGCTCATTGCGTGGGCCCTGATCCATACACACGTCACTGATACGGTCCTTAATCAACTCATTTCGAGACACGTAGCACGCTTGCCCAAGGATCTAGCGAGGCGGTGCAACGCTTGGATTGCGGAACCTAGAATCAAGCGGGACGATGAGATTTAATTCTTGGCGTTAGAACAATAACTTCACAGAGGTGAATACTCGAATGGATAGGTCGGTAGAACAATCTAGGACGAGACGCAATATTGCTTACAACCCATGCCAATGCAAGTGAAAAGGCTCGAATATCTCTTAACAAGAAGAATCGACATTAATCAAATTGTATTGATCCAATTGTGTCCAAAACCCATGCAAAGCAAGCCCTTTTGTTGGCTAGAGGTTTCTAAAACCCTAAAGGAGCAGTCGCCATCTTGGTGTATATATTCGCCGCCCCATGCTTCTATTACACAGTTAATCTAACCCTAAGCAACATTAAGGCCTAAAGACCCAACTCGGCCCAATCACTTGGAGGCTCGCTTGACTCTCCATGGGCCTGGATCATGTTGTAGATGTTTTGCTTGTCTCCTTCTAGGCCTTCAATATCCCCATGGACTCCATGTTGGTCTTGGACCATTTGAACAAGGCCTTGGAGGGATTTCTTTAAGAACTTGGCTTGTGCATGTGTGACTAGGCCCAATAGAACTCGGACCGGATCATTTTGTGGGCCATGATCCATGCACACATCACTGATA
Source organism: Coffea arabica (assembly GCF_036785885.1). Lineage (NCBI taxonomy): Eukaryota > Viridiplantae > Streptophyta > Magnoliopsida > Gentianales > Rubiaceae > Coffea > Coffea arabica. Next base: position 15,678,452 of record NC_092330.1, read on the forward strand.
CGGTCCTTGACAAACTCGTTACGAGACACATAGCACGTTTGCTCAAGCATCTAGCGAGGTGATCCGACGCTTGTATTGCGGAACCCAGAATCAAACGGACAACACGATTTGATTATAGGGGGTAGAACGACGACTCCACAGTGGTGATTACTCTAACAGATACGTCGGTAGAACAATCTAGGACGAGACGCAAGATTGCTCACAACCCTTGCAAAGGCAAGTAAAAAGGCTCGACTCTCTCTTGACAAGAAAAATCGAAATTAACCAAACTTTATAGATCCAACTTGTGTCCAAAACCCTTATAATGCAAGCCCTTTTATAGGCTAGAGGTTACTAAAACCCTACGAAAACCCTAAAAGAGCAGTCGGCCATCTTGGTATCAAGACGGGCCGGCCCATGCTTCTACTACGCAGTTCATCCAACCCTAAGCAACATTAAGGCCTAAAGGCCCTACTCGGCCCAATCACTTGGAGGCCCGCTTGACTCTCCATAGGCTTGGATCATGGTGTAGATCATTTGCTTGTATCCTTCTTGGCCTTCAATATCCCTATGGACTCCATGTTGGTCTCGGACTATTCGAACAAGGCCTTGGAGGGATTCCTTGAAGAACTTGGCTCGTACACGTGTGACTGGGCCCAATGGAACTCGGACCAGCTCATTGCGTGGGGCCTGATCCACACAAACGTCACTGATACGGTCCTCGATCAACTCGTTTCGAGACACGTAGCACGTTTGCCCAAGGATCTAGCGAGATGGTCCAACGCTTGGATTGCGGAACCTAGAATCAAGCAGGACGACAAGATTTAATTATAGGCGTTAGAACGTGTGACTCCACAGAGGTGATTACTCGAATGCATAGGTTGGTAGAACAATCTAGGACGAGACGCAATATTGCTTACAACCCTTGCCAAAGCAAGTGAAAAGGCTTGAATATCTCTTAACAAGAAGAATCGACATTAATCAAATTGTATTCATCCAACTTGTGTCCAAAACCCTTGCAAAGCAAGCCCTTTTGTAGGCTAGAGGTTTCTAAAACCCTAAAGGAGCAATCGGCCATCTTGGTGTCTACATCGGCCGACCCATGCTTCTATTACGCAGTTAATCTAACTCTAAGCAACATTAAAGCCTAAAGACCCTACTCGGCCCAATCACTTGGAGCCCCGCTTGACTCTCCATGGGCTTGGATCATGGTGTAGATGATTTGCTTGTATCCTTCTAGGCCTTCAATATCCCTATGGACTCCATGTTGGTCTTGGACCATTTGAACAAGGCCTTGGAGGGATTTCTTTAAGAACTTGGCTTGTGCATGTGTGACTAGGCCCAATAGAACTCGGATCGGATCATTTTGTGGGCCATGATACATGCACACATCACTGATACGGTCCTTGACAAACTCGTTACGAGACACATAGCACATTTGCTCAAGTATCTAGCGAGGTGATCCGACGCTTGGATTGCGGAACCCAGAATCAAACGGACAACACGATTTGATTATAGGGGGTAGAACGACGACTCCACAGTGGCGATTACTCTAACAGATACGTCGGTAGAACAATCTAGGACGAGACGCAAGATTGCTCACAACCCTTGCAAAGGTAAGTAAAAAGGCTCGACTCTCTCTTGACCAGAAAAATCGAAATTAACCAAACTTTATTGATCCAACTTGTGTCCAAAACCCTTATAATGCAAGCCCTTTTATAGGCTAGAGGTTACTAAAACCCTACGAAAACCCTAAAAGAGCAGTCGGCCATCTTGGTATCAAGACGGGCCGGCCCATGCTTCTACTACGCAGTTCATCCAACCCTAAGCAACATTAAGGCCTAAAGGCCCTACTCGGCCCAATCACTTGGAGGCCCGCTTGACTCTCCATAGGCTTGGATCATGGTGTAGATGATTTGCTTGTATCCTTCTTGGCCTTCAATATCCCTATGGACTCCATGTTGGTCTCGGACCATTCGAACAAGGCCTTGGAGGGATTCCTTGAAGAACTTGGCTCGTACACGTGTGACTGGGCCCAATGGAACTCGGACCAGCTCATTGCGTGGGGCCTGATCCACACAAACGTCACTGATACGGTTCTCGATCAACTCGTTTCGAGACACGTAGCACGTTTGCCCAAGGATCTAGCGAGATGGTCCAACGCTTGGATTGCGGAACCTAGAATCAAGCAGGACGACAAGATTTAATTATAGGCGTTAGAACGTGTGACTCCACAGAGGTGATTACTCGAATGCATAGGTTGGTAGAACAATCTAGGACGAGACGCAATATTGCTTACAACCCTTGCCAAAGCAAGTGAAAAGGCTTGAATATCTCTTAACAAGAAGAATCGACATTAATCAAATTGTATTCATCCAACTTGTGTCCAAAACCCTTGCAAAGCAAGCCCTTTTGTAGGCTAGAGGTTTCTAAAACCCTAAAGGAGCAATCGGCCATCTTGGTGTCAACATCGGCCGACCCATGCTTCTATTCCGCAGTTAATCTAACTCTAAGCAACATTAAAGCCTAAAGACCCTACTCGGCCCAATCACTTGGAGCCCCGCTTGACTCTCCATGGGCTTGGATCATGGTGTAGATGATTTGCTTGTATCCTTCTAGGCCTTCAATATCCCTATGGACTCCATGTTGGTCTTGGACCATTTGAACAAGGCCTTGGAGGGATTTCTTTAAGAACTTGGCTTGTGCATGTGTGACTAGGCCCAATAGAACTCGGATCGGATCATTTTGTGGGCCATGATACATGCACACATCACTGATACGGTCCTTGACAAACTCGTTACGAAGACACATAGCACGTTTGCTCAAGTATCTAGCGAGGTGATCCGACGCTTGGATTGCGGAACCCAGAATCAAACGGACAACACGATTTGATTATAGGGGGTAGAACGACGACTCCACAGTGGCGATTACTCTAACAGATACGTCGGTAGAACAATCTAGGACGAGACGCAAGATTGCTCACAACCCTTGCAAAGGCAAGTAAAAAGGCTCGACTCTCTCTTGACAAGAAAAATCGAAATTAACCAAACTTTATTGATCCAACTTGTGTCCAAAACCCTTATAATGCAAGCCCTTTTATAGGCTAGAGGTTACTAAAACCCTACGAAAACCCTAAAAGAGCAGTCGGCCATCATGGTATCAAGACGGGCCGGCCCATGCTTCTACTACGCAGTTCATCCAACCCTAAGCAACATTAAGGCCTAAAGGCCCTACTCGGCCCAATCACTTGGAGGCCCGCTTGACTCTCCATAGGCTTGGATCATGGTGTAGATGATTTGCTTGTATCCTTCTTGGCCTTCAATATCCCTATGGACTCCATGTTGGTCTCGGACCATTCGAACAAGGCCTTGGAGGGATTCCTTGAAGAACTTGGCTCGTACACGTGTGACTGGGCCCAATGGAACTCGGACCAGCTCATTGCGTGGGGCCTGATCCACACAAACGTCACTGATACGGTCCTCGATCAACTCGTTTCGAGACACGTAGCACGTTTGCCCAAGGATCTAGCGAGATGGTCCAACGCTTGGATTGCGGAACCTAGAATCAAGCAGGACGACAAGATTTAATTATAGGCGTTAGAACGTGTGACTCCACAGAGGTGATTACTCGAATGCATAGGTTGGTAGAACAATCTAGGACGAGACGCAATATTGCTTACAACCCTTGCCAAAGCAAGTGAAAAGGCTTGAATATCTCTTAACAAGAAGAATCGACATTAATCAAATTGTATTCATCCAACTTGTGTCCAAAACCCTTGCAAAGCAAGCCCTTTTGTAGGCTAGAGGTTTCTAAAACCCTAAAGGAGCAATCGGCCATCTTGGTGTCTACATTGGCCGACCCATGCTTCTATTACGCAGTTAATCTAACTCTAAGCAACATTAAAGCCTAAAGACCCAACTCGGCCCAATCACTTGGAGCCCCGCTTGACTCTCCATGGGCTTGGTTCATGGTGTAGATGATTTGCTTGTATCCTTCTAGGCCTTCAATATCCCTATGGACTCCATGTTGGTCTTGGACCATTTGAACAAGGCCTTGGAGGGATTTCTTTAAGAACTTGGCTTGTGCATGTGTGACTAGGCCCAATAGAACTCGGATCGGATCATTTTGTGGGCCATGATACATGCACACATCACTGATACGGTCCTTGACAAACTCGTTACGAGACACATAGCACATTTGCTCAAGTATCTAGCGAGGTGATCCGACGCTTGGATTGCGGAACCCAGAATCAAACGGACAACACGATTTGATTATAGGGGGTAGAACGACGACTCCACAGTGGCGATTACTCTAACAGATACGTCGGTAGAACAATCTAGGACGAGACGCAAGATTGCTCACAACCCTTGTAAAGGTAAGTAAAAAGGCTCGACTCTCTCTTGACCAGAAAAATCGAAATTAACCAAACTTTATTGATCCAACTTGTGTCCAAAACCCTTATAATGCAAGCCCTTTTATAGGCTAGAGGTTACTAAAACCCTACGAAAACCCTAAAAGAGCAGTCGGCCATCTTGGTATCAAGACGGGCCGGCCCATGCTTCTACTACGCAGTTCATCCAACCCTAAGCAACATTAAGGCCTAAAGGCCCTACTCGGCCCAATCACTTGGAGGCCCGCTTGACTCTCCATAGGCTTGGATCATGGTGTAGATGATTTGCTTGTATCCTTCTTGGCCTTCAATATCCCTATGGACTCCATGTTGGTCTCGGACCATTCGAACAAGGCCTTGGAGGGATTCCTTGAAGAACTTGGCTCGTACACGTGTGACTGGGCCCAATGGAACTCGGACCAGCTCATTGCGTGGGGCCTGATCCACACAAACGTCACTGATACGGTCCTCGATCAACTCGTTTCGAGACACGTAGCACGTTTGCCCAAGGATCTAGCGAGATGGTCCAACGCTTGGATTGCGGAACCTAGAATCAAGCAGGACGACAAGATTTAATTATAGGCGTTAGAACGTGTGACTCCACAGAGGTGATTACTCGAATGCATAGGTTGGTAGAACAATCTAGGACGAGACGCAATATTGCTTACAACCCTTGCCAAAGCAAGTGAAAAGGCTTGAATATCTCTTAACAAGAAGAATCGACATTAATTAAATTGTATTCATCCAACTTGTGTCCAAAACCCTTGCAAAGCAAGCCCTTTTGTAGGCTAGAGGTTTCTAAAACCCTAAAGGAGCAATCGGCCATCTTGGTGTCTACATTGGGCGACCCATGCTTCTATTACGCAGTTAATCTAAACTCTAAGCAACATTAAAGCCTAAAGACCCTACTCGGCCCAATCACTTGGAGCCCCGCTTGACTCTCCATGGGCTTGGATCATGGTGTAGATGATTTGCTTGTATCCTTCTAGGCCTTCAATATCCCTATGGACTCCATGTTGGTCTTGGACCATTTGAACAAGGCCTTGGAGGGATTTCTTTAAGAACTTGGCTTGTGCATGTGTGACTAGGCCCAATAGAACTCGGATCGGATCATTTTGTGGGCCATGATACATGCACACATCACTGATACGGTCCTTGACAAACTCGTTACGAGACACATAGCACGTTTGCTCAAGTATCTAGCGAGGTGATCCGACTCTTGGATTGCGGAACCCAGAATCAAACGGACAACACGATTTGATTATAGGGGGTAGAACGACGACTCCACAGTGGTGATTACTCTAACAGATACGTCGGTAGAACAATCTAGGACGAGACGCAAGATTGCTCACAACCCTTGCAAAGGCAAGTAAAAAGGCTCGACTCTCTCTTGACAAGAAAAATCGAAATTAACCAAATTTTATTGATCCAACTTGTGTCCAAAGCCCTTATAATGCAAGCCCTTTTATAGGCTAGAGGTTACTAAAACCCTACGAAAACCCTAAAAGAGCAGTCGGCCATCTTGGTATCAAGACGGGCCGGCCCATGCTTCTACTACGCAGTTCATCCAACCCTAAGCAACATTAAGGCCTAAAGGCCCTACTCGGCCCAATCACTTGGAGGCCCGCTTGACTCTCCATAGGCTTGGATCATGGTGTAGATGATTTGCTTGTATCCTTCTTGGCCTTCAATATCCCTATGGACTCCATGTTGGTCTCGGACCATTCGAACAAGGCCTTGGAGGGATTCCTTGAAGAACTTGGCTCGTACACGTGTGACTGGGCCCAATGGAACTCGGACCAGCTCATTGCGTGGGGCCTGATCCACACAAACGTCACTGATACGGTCCTCGATCAACTCGTTTCGAGACACGTAGCACGTTTGCCCAAGGATCTAGCGAGCCGGTGCAACGCTTGGATTGCGGAACCTAGAATCAAGCGGGACGATGAGATTTAATTATAGGCGTTAGAACGATAACTCCACAGAGGTGAATACTCGAATGGATAGGTCGGTAGAACAATCTAGGACGAGACGCAATATTGCTTGCAACCCATGCCAATGCAAGTGAAAAGGCTCGAATATCTCTTAACAAGAAGAATCGACATTAATCAAATTGTATTGATCCAACTTGTGTCCAAAACCCATGCAAAGCAAGCCCTTTTGTAGGCTATAGAGGTTTCTAAAACCCTAAAGGAGCAGTCGCCATCTTGGTGTATATATTGGCCGACCCATGCTTCTGTTACGCAGTTAATCTAACCCTAAGCAACATTAAGGCCTAAAGACCCAACTCGGCCCAATCACTTGGAGGCTCGCTTGACTCTCCATGGGTCTGGATCATGGTGTAGATGTTTTGCTTGTCTCCTTCTAGGCCTTCAATATCCCCATGGACTCCATGTTGGTCTTGGACCATTTGAACAAGGCCTTGGAGGGATTTCTTTAAGAACTTGGCTTGTGCATGTGTGACTAGGCCCAATAGAACTCGGACCGGATCATTTTGTGGGCCATGATCCATGCACACATCACTGATACGGTCCTTGACAAACTCGTTACGAAACACATAGCACGTTTGCTCAAGCATCTAGCGAGGTGATCCGACGCTTGTATTGCGGAACCCAGAATCAAACGGACAACACGATTTGATTATAGGGGGTAGAACGACGACTCCACAGTGGTGATTACTCTAACAGATACGTCGGTAGAACAATCTAGGACGAGACGCAAGATTGCTCACAACCCTTGCAAAGGCAAATAAAAAGGCTCAACTCTCTCTTGACAAGAAAAATCGAAATTAACCAAACTTTATTGATCCAACTTGTGTCCAAAACCCTAATAATGCAAGCCCTTTTATAGGCTAGAGGTTACTAAAACCCTACGAAAACCCTAAAAGAGCAGTCGGCCATCTTGGTATCAAGACGGGCCGGCCCATGCTTCAACTACGCAGTTCATCCAACCCTAAGCAACATTAAGGCCTAAAGGCCCTACTCGGCCCAATCACTTGGAGGCCCGCTTGACTCTCCATAGGCTTGGATCATGGTGTAGATGATTTGCTTGTATCCTTCTTGGCCTTCAATATCCCTATGGACTCCATGTTGGTCTTGGACCATTCGAACAAGGCCTTGGAGGGATTCCTTGAAGAACTTGGCTCGTACACGTGTGACTGGGCCCAATGGAACTCGGACCAGCTCATTGCGTGGGGCCTGATCCACACAAACGTCACAGATACGGTCCTCGATCAACTCGTTTCGAGACACGTAGCACGTTTGCCCAAGGATCTAGCGAGATGGTCCAACGCTTGGATTGCGGAACCTAGAATCAAGCAGGACGACAAGATTTAATTATAGGCGTTAGAACGTGTGACTCCACAGAGGTGATTACTCGAATGCATAGGTTGGTAGAACAATCTAGGACGAGACGCAATATTGCTTACAACCCTTGCCAAAGCAAGTGAAAAGGCTTGAATATCTCTTAACAAGAAGAATCGACATTAATCAAATTGTATTCATCCAACTTGTGTCCAAAACCCTTGCAAAGCAAGCCCTTTTGTAGGCTAGAGGTTTCTAAAACCCTAAAGGAGCAATCGGCCATCTTGGTGTCTACATTGGCCGACCCATGCTTCTATTACGCAGTTAATCTAACTCTAAGCAACATTAAAGCCTAAAGACCCTACTCGGCCCAATCACTTGGAGCCCCGCTTGACTCTCCATGGGCTTGGATCATGGTGTAGATGATTTGCTTGTATCCTTCTAGGCCTTCAATATCCCTATGGACTCCATGTTGGTCTTGGACCATTTGAACAAGGCCTTGGAGGGATTTCTTTAAGAACTTGGCTTGTGCATGTGTGACTAGGCCCAATAGAACTCGGATCGGATCATTTTGTGGGCCATGATACATGCACACATCACTGATACGGTCCTTGACAAACTCGTTACGAGACACATAGCACGTTTGCTCAAGTATCTTGCGAGGTGATCCGACGCTTGGATTGCGGAACCCAGAATCAAACGGACAACACGATTTGATTATAGGGGGTAGAACGACGACTCCACAGTGGTGATTACTCTAACAGATACGTCGGTAGAACAATCTAGGACGAGACGCAAGATTGCTCACAACCCTTGCAAAGGCAAGTAAAAAGGCTCGACTCTCTCTTGACAAGAAAAATCGAAATTAACCAAACTTTATTGATCCAACTTGTGTCCAAAACCCTTATAATGCAAGCCCTTTTATAGGCTAGAGGTTACTAAAACCCTACGAAAACCCTAAAAGAGCAGTCGGCCATCTTGGTATCAAGACGGGCCGGCCCATGCTTCTACTACGCAGTTCATCCAACCCTAAGCAACATTAAGGCCTAAAGGCCCTACTCGGCCCAATCACTTGGAGGCCCGCTTGACTCTCCATAGGCTTGGATCATGGTGTAGATCATTTGCTTGTATCCTTCTTGGCCTTCAATATCCCTATGGACTCCATGTTGGTCTCGGACCATTCGAACAAGGCCTTGGAGGGATTCCTTGAAGAACTTGGCTCGTACACGTGTGACTGGGCCCAATGGAACTCGGACCAGCTCATTGCGTGGGGCCTGATCCACACAAACGTCACTGATACGGTCCTCGATCAACTCGTTTCGAGACACGTAGCACGTTTGCCCAAGGATCTAGCGAGATGGTCCAACGCTTGGATTGCGGAACCTAGAATCAAGCAGGACGACAAGATTTAATTATAGGCGTCAGAACGTGTGACTCCACAGAGGTGATTACTCGAATGCATAGGTTGGTAGAACAATCTAGGACGAGACGCAATATTGCTTACAACCCTTGCCAAAGCAAGTGAAAAGGCTTGAATATCTCTTAACAAGAAGAATCGACATTAATCAAATTGTATTCATCCAACTTGTGTCCAAAACCCTTGCAAAGCAAGCCCTTTTATAGGCTAGAGGTTTCTAAAACCCTAAAGGAGCAATCGGCCATCTTGGTGTCCAGATTGGCCGACCCATGCTTCTATTACGCAGTTAATCTAACTCTAAGCAACATTAAAGCCTAAAGACCCTACTCGGCCCAATCACTTGGAGCCCCGCTTGACTCTCCATGGGCTTGGATCATGGTGTAGATGATTTGCTTGTATCCTTCTAGGCCTTCAATATCCCTATGGACTCAATTTTGGTCTTGGACCATTCGAACAAGGCCTTGGCGGGATTCCTTGAAGAACTTGGATCGTGCAAGTGCGACTGGGCCCAATGGAACTCGAATCAGCTCATTGCGTGGGCCCTGATCCATACACACGTCACTGATACGGTCCTTAATCAACTCATTTCGAGACACGTAGCACGCTTGCCCAAGGATCTAGCGAGGCGGTGCAACGCTTGGATTGCGGAACCTAGAATCAAGCGGGACGATGAGATTTAATTCTTGGCGTTAGAACAATAACTTCACAGAGGTGAATACTCGAATGGATAGGTCGGTAGAACAATCTAGGACGAGACGCAATATTGCTTACAACCCATGCCAATGCAAGTGAAAAGGCTCGAATATCTCTTAACAAGAAGAATCGACATTAATCAAATTGTATTGATCCAATTGTGTCCAAAACCCATGCAAAGCAAGCCCTTTTGTTGGCTAGAGGTTTCTAAAACCCTAAAGGAGCAGTCGCCATCTTGGTGTATATATTCGCCGCCCCATGCTTCTATTACACAGTTAATCTAACCCTAAGCAACATTAAGGCCTAAAGACCCAACTCGGCCCAATCACTTGGAGGCTCGCTTGACTCTCCATGGGCCTGGATCATGTTGTAGATGTTTTGCTTGTCTCCTTCTAGGCCTTCAATATCCCCATGGACTCCATGTTGGTCTTGGACCATTTGAACAAGGCCTTGGAGGGATTTCTTTAAGAACTTGGCTTGTGCATGTATGACTAGGCCCAATAGAACTCGGACCGGATCATTTTGTGGGCCATGATCCATGCACACATCACTGATACGGTCCTTGACAAACTCGTTACGAGACACATAGCACGTTTGCTCAAGCATCTAGCGAGGTGATCCGACGCTTGTATTGCGGAACCCAGAATCAAACGGACAACACGATTTGATTATAGGGGGTAGAACGACGACTCCACAGTGGTGATTACTCTAACAGATACGTCGGTAGAACAATCTAGGACGAGACGCAAGATTGCTCACAACCCTTGCAAAGGCAAGTAAAAAGGCTCGACTCTCTCTTGACAAGAAAAATCGAAATTAACCAAACTTTATAGATCCAACTTGTGTCCAAAACCCTTATAATGCAAGCCCTTTTATAGGCTAGAGGTTACTAAAACCCTACGAAAACCCTAAAAGAGCAGTCGGCCATCTTGGTATCAAGACGGGCCGGCCCATGCTTCTACTACGCAGTTCATCCAACCCTAAGCAACATTAAGGCCTAAAGGCCCTACTCGGCCCAATCACTTGGAGGCCCGCTTGACTCTCCATAGGCTTGGATCATGGTGTAGATCATTTGCTTGTATCCTTCTTGGCCTTCAATATCCCTATGGACTCCATGTTGGTCTCGGACTATTCGAACAAGGCCTTGGAGGGATTCCTTGAAGAACTTGGCTCGTACACGTGTGACTGGGCCCAATGGAACTCGGACCAGCTCATTGCGTGGGGCCTGATCCACACAAACGTCACTGATACGGTCCTCGATCAACTCGTTTCGAGACACGTAGCACGTTTGCCCAAGGATCTAGCGAGATGGTCCAACGCTTGGATTGCGGAACCTAGAATCAAGCAGGACGACAAGATTTAATTATAGGCGTTAGAACGTGTGACTCCACAGAGGTGATTACTCGAATGCATAGGTTGGTAGAACAATCTAGGACGAGACGCAATATTGCTTACAACCCTTGCCAAAGCAAGTGAAAAGGCTTGAATATCTCTTAACAAGAAGAATCGACATTAATCAAATTGTATTCATCCAACTTGTGTCCAAAACCCTTGCAAAGCAAGCCCTTTTGTAGGCTAGAGGTTTCTAAAACCCTAAAGGAGCAATCGGCCATCTTGGTGTCTACATCGGCCGACCCATGCTTCTATTACGCAGTTAATCTAACTCTAAGCAACATTAAAGCCTAAAGACCCTACTCGGCCCAATCACTTGGAGCCCCGCTTGACTCTCCATGGGCTTGGATCATGGTGTAGATGATTTGCTTGTATCCTTCTAGGCCTTCAATATCCCTATGGACTCCATGTTGGTCTTGGACCATTTGAACAAGGCCTTGGAGGGATTTCTTTAAGAACTTGGCTTGTGCATGTGTGACTAGGCCCAATAGAACTCGGATCGGATCATTTTGTGGGCCATGATACATGCACACATCACTGATACGGTCCTTGACAAACTCGTTACGAGACACATAGCACATTTGCTCAAGTATCTAGCGAGGTGATCCGACGCTTGGATTGCGGAACCCAGAATCAAACGGACAACACGATTTGATTATAGGGGGTAGAACGACGACTCCACAGTGGCGATTACTCTAACAGATACGTCGGTAGAACAATCTAGGACGAGACGCAAGATTGCTCACAACCCTTGTAAAGGTAAGTAAAAAGGCTCGACTCTCTCTTGACCAGAAAAATCGAAATTAACCAAACTTTATTGATCCAACTTGTGTCCAAAACCCTTATAATGCAAGCCCTTTTATAGGCTAGAGGTTACTAAAACCCTACGAAAACCCTAAAAGAGCAGTCGGCCATCTTGGTATCAAGACGGGCCGGCCCATGCTTCTACTACGCAGTTCATCCAACCCTAAGCAACATTAAGGCCTAAAGGCCCTACTCGGCCCAATCACTTGGAGGCCCGCTTGACTCTCCATAGGCTTGGATCATGGTGTAGATGATTTGCTTGTATCCTTCTTGGCCTTCAATATCCCTATGGACTCCATGTTGGTCTCGGACCATTCGAACAAGGCCTTGGAGGGATTCCTTGAAGAACTTGGCTCGTACACGTGTGACTGGGCCCAATGGAACTCGGACCAGCTCATTGCGTGGGGCCTGATCCACACAAACGTCACTGATACGGTTCTCGATCAACTCGTTTCGAGACACGTAGCACGTTTGCCCAAGGATCTAGCGAGATGGTCCAACGCTTGGATTGCGGAACCTAGAATCAAGCAGGACGACAAGATTTAATTATAGGCGTTAGAACGTGTTACTCCACAGAGGTGATTACTCGAATGCATAGGTTGGTAGAACAATCTAGGACGAGACGCAATATTGCTTACAACCCTTGCCAAAGCAAGTGAAAAGGCTTGAATATCTCTTAACAAGAAGAATCGACATTAATCAAATTGTATTCATCCAACTTGTGTCCAAAACCCTTGCAAAGCAAGCCCTTTTGTAGGCTAGAGGTTTCTAAAACCCTAAAGGAGCAATCGGCCATCTTGGTGTCAACATCGGCCGACCCATGCTTCTATTCCGCAGTTAATCTAACTCTAAGCAACATTAAAGCCTAAAGACCCTACTCGGCCCAATCACTTGGAGCCCCGCTTGACTCTCCATGGGCTTGGATCATGGTGTAGATGATTTGCTTGTATCCTTCTAGGCCTTCAATATCCCTATGGACTCCATGTTGGTCTTGGACCATTTGAACAAGGCCTTGGAGGGATTTCTTTAAGAACTTGGCTTGTGCATGTGTGACTAGGCCCAATAGAACTCGGATCGGATCATTTTGTGGGCCATGATACATGCACACATCACTGATACGGTCCTTGACAAACTCGTTACGAGACACATAGCACGTTTGCTCAAGTATCTAGCGAGGTGATCCGACGCTTGGATTGCGGAACCCAGAATCAAACGGACAACACGATTTGATTATAGGGGGTAGAACGACGACTCCACAGTGGCGATTACTCTAACAGATACGTCGGTAGAACAATCTAGGACGAGACGCAAGATTGCTCACAACCCTTGCAAAGGCAAGTAAAAAGGCTCGACTCTCTCTTGACAAGAAAAATCGAAATTAACCAAACTTTATTGATCCAACTTGTGTCCAAAACCCTTATAATGCAAGCCCTTTTATAGGCTAGAGGTTACTAAAACCCTACGAAAACCCTAAAAGAGCAGTCGGCCATCATGGTATCAAGACGGGCCGGCCCATGCTTCTACTACGCAGTTCATCCAACCCTAAGCAACATTAAGGCCTAAAGGCCCTACTCGGCCCAATCACTTGGAGGCCCGCTTGACTCTCCATAGGCTTGGATCATGGTGTAGATGATTTGCTTGTATCCTTCTTGGCCTTCAATATCCCTATGGACTCCATGTTGGTCTCGGACCATTCGAACAAGGCCTTGGAGGGATTCCTTGAAGAACTTGGCTCGTACACGTGTGACTGGGCCCAATGGAACTCGGACCAGCTCATTGCGTGGGGCCTGATCCACACAAACGTCACTGATACGGTCCTCGATCAACTCGTTTCGAGACACGTAGCACGTTTGCCCAAGGATCTAGCGAGATGGTCCAACGCTTGGATTGCGGAACCTAGAATCAAGCAGGACGACAAGATTTAATTATAGGCGTTAGAACGTGTGACTCCACAGAGGTGATTACTCGAATGCATAGGTTGGTAGAACAATCTAGGACGAGACGCAATATTGCTTACAACCCTTGCCAAAGCAAGTGAAAAGGCTTGAATATCTCTTAACAAGAAGAATCGACATTAATCAAATTGTATTCATCCAACTTGTGTCCAAAACCCTTGCAAAGCAAGCCCTTTTGTAGGCTAGAGGTTTCTAAAACCCTAAAGGAGCAATCGGCCATCTTGGTGTCTACATTGGCCGACCCATGCTTCTATTACGCAGTTAATCTAACTCTAAGCAACATTAAAGCCTAAAGACCCAACTCGGCCCAATCACTTGGAGCCCCGCTTGACTCTCCATGGGCTTGGTTCATGGTGTAGATGATTTGCTTGTATCCTTCTAGGCCTTCAATATCCCTATGGACTCCATGTTGGTCTTGGACCATTTGAACAAGGCCTTGGAGGGATTTCTTTAAGAACTTGGCTTGTGCATGTGTGACTAGGCCCAATAGAACTCGGATCGGATCATTTTGTGGGCCATGATACATGCACACATCACTGATACGGTCCTTGACAAACTCGTTACGAGACACATAGCACGTTTGCTCAAGTATCTTGCGAGGTGATCCGACGCTTGGATTGCGGAACCCAGAATCAAACGGACAACACGATTTGATTATAGGGGGTAGAACGACGACTCCACAGTGGTGATTACTCTAACAGATACGTCGGTAGAACAATCTAGGACGAGACGCAAGATTGCTCACAACCCTTGCAAAGGCAAGTAAAAAGGCTCGACTCTCTCTTGACAAGAAAAATCGAAATTAACCAAACTTTATTGATCCAACTTGTGTCCAAAACCCTTATAATGCAAGCCCTTTTATAGGCTAGAGGTTACTAAAACCCTACGAAAACCCTAAAAGAGCAGTCGGCCATCTTGGTATCAAGACGGGCCGGCCCATGCTTCTACTACGCAGTTCATCCAACCCTAAGCAACATTAAGGCCTAAAGGCCCTACTCGGCCCAATCACTTGGAGGCCCGCTTGACTCTCCATAGGCTTGGATCATGGTGTAGATCATTTGCTTGTATCCTTCTTGGCCTTCAATATCCCTATGGACTCCATGTTGGTCTCGGACCATTCGAACAAGGCCTTGGAGGGATTCCTTGAAGAACTTGGCTCGTACACGTGTGACTGGGCCCAATGGAACTCGGACCAGCTCATTGCGTGGGGCCTGATCCACACAAACGTCACTGATACGGTCCTCGATCAACTCGTTTCGAGACACGTAGCACGTTTGCCCAAGGATCTAGCGAGATGGTCCAACGCTTGGATTGCGGAACCTAGAATCAAGCAGGACGACAAGATTTAATTATAGGCGTCAGAACGTGTGACTCCACAGAGGTGATTACTCGAATGCATAGGTTGGTAGAACAATCTAGGACGAGACGCAATATTGCTTACAACCCTTGCCAAAGCAAGTGAAAAGGCTTGAATATCTCTTAACAAGAAGAATCGACATTAATCAAATTGTATTCATCCAACTTGTGTCCAAAACCCTTGCAAAGCAAGCCCTTTTATAGGCTAGAGGTTTCTAAAACCCTAAAGGAGCAATCGGCCATCTTGGTGTCCAGATTGGCCGACCCATGCTTCTATTACGCAGTTAATCTAACTCTAAGCAACATTAAAGCCTAAAGACCCTACTCGGCCCAATCACTTGGAGCCCCGCTTGACTCTCCATGGGCTTGGATCATGGTGTAGATGATTTGCTTGTATCCTTCTAGGCCTTCAATATCCCTATGGACTCAATTTTGGTCTTGGACCATTCGAACAAGGCCTTGGCGGGATTCCTTGAAGAACTTGGATCGTGCAAGTGCGACTGGGCCCAATGGAACTCGAATCAGCTCATTGCGTGGGCCCTGATCCATACACACGTCACTGATACGGTCCTTAATCAACTCATTTCGAGACACGTAGCACGCTTGCCCAAGGATCTAGCGAGGCGGTGCAACGCTTGGATTGCGGAACCTAGAATCAAGCGGGACGATGAGATTTAATTCTTGGCGTTAGAACAATAACTTCACAGAGGTGAATACTCGAATGGATAGGTCGGTAGAACAATCTAGGACGAGACGCAATATTGCTTACAACCCATGCCAATGCAAGTGAAAAGGCTCGAATATCTCTTAACAAGAAGAATCGACATTAATCAAATTGTATTGATCCAATTGTGTCCAAAACCCATGCAAAGCAAGCCCTTTTGTTGGCTAGAGGTTTCTAAAACCCTAAAGGAGCAGTCGCCATCTTGGTGTATATATTCGCCGCCCCATGCTTCTATTACACAGTTAATCTAACCCTAAGCAACATTAAGGCCTAAAGACCCAACTCGGCCCAATCACTTGGAGGCTCGCTTGACTCTCCATGGGCCTGGATCATGTTGTAGATGTTTTGCTTGTCTCCTTCTAGGCCTTCAATATCCCCATGGACTCCATGTTGGTCTTGGACCATTTGAACAAGGCCTTGGAGGGATTTCTTTAAGAACTTGGCTTGTGCATGTATGACTAGGCCCAATAGAACTCGGACCGGATCATTTTGTGGGCCATGATCCATGCACACATCACTGATACGGTCCTTGACAAACTCGTTACGAGACACATAGCACGTTTGCTCAAGCATCTAGCGAGGTGATCCGACGCTTGTATTGCGGAACCCAGAATCAAACGGACAACACGATTTGATTATAGGGGGTAGAACGACGACTCCACAGTGGTGATTACTCTAACAGATACGTCGGTAGAACAATCTAGGACGAGACGCAAGATTGCTCACAACCCTTGCAAAGGCAAGTAAAAAGGCTCGACTCTCTCTTGACAAGAAAAATCGAAATTAACCAAACTTTATAGATCCAACTTGTGTCCAAAACCCTTATAATGCAAGCCCTTTTATAGGCTAGAGGTTACTAAAACCCTACGAAAACCCTAAAAGAGCAGTCGGCCATCTTGGTATCAAGACGGGCCGGCCCATGCTTCTACTACGCAGTTCATCCAACCCTAAGCAACATTAAGGCCTAAAGGCCCTACTCGGCCCAATCACTTGGAGGCCCGCTTGACTCTCCATAGGCTTGGATCATGGTGTAGATCATTTGCTTGTATCCTTCTTGGCCTTCAATATCCCTATGGACTCCATGTTGGTCTCGGACTATTCGAACAAGGCCTTGGAGGGATTCCTTGAAGAACTTGGCTCGTACACGTGTGACTGGGCCCAATGGAACTCGGACCAGCTCATTGCGTGGGGCCTGATCCACACAAACGTCACTGATACGGTCCTCGATCAACTCGTTTCGAGACACGTAGCACGTTTGCCCAAGGATCTAGCGAGATGGTCCAACGCTTGGATTGCGGAACCTAGAATCAAGCAGGACGACAAGATTTAATTATAGGCGTTAGAACGTGTGACTCCACAGAGGTGATTACTCGAATGCATAGGTTGGTAGAACAATCTAGGACGAGACGCAATATTGCTTACAACCCTTGCCAAAGCAAGTGAAAAGGCTTGAATATCTCTTAACAAGAAGAATCGACATTAATCAAATTGTATTCATCCAACTTGTGTCCAAAACCCTTGCAAAGCAAGCCCTTTTGTAGGCTAGAGGTTTCTAAAACCCTAAAGGAGCAATCGGCCATCTTGGTGTCTACATCGGCCGACCCATGCTTCTATTACGCAGTTAATCTAACTCTAAGCAACATTAAAGCCTAAAGACCCTACTCGGCCCAATCACTTGGAGCCCCGCTTGACTCTCCATGGGCTTGGATCATGGTGTAGATGATTTGCTTGTATCCTTCTAGGCCTTCAATATCCCTATGGACTCCATGTTGGTCTTGGACCATTTGAACAAGGCCTTGGAGGGATTTCTTTAAGAACTTGGCTTGTGCATGTGTGACTAGGCCCAATAGAACTCGGATCGGATCATTTTGTGGGCCATGATACATGCACACATCACTGATACGGTCCTTGACAAACTCGTTACGAGACACATAGCACATTTGCTCAAGTATCTAGCGAGGTGATCCGACGCTTGGATTGCGGAACCCAGAATCAAACGGACAACACGATTTGATTATAGGGGGTAGAACGACGACTCCACAGTGGCGATTACTCTAACAGATACGTCGGTAGAACAATCTAGGACGAGACGCAAGATTGCTCACAACCCTTGTAAAGGTAAGTAAAAAGGCTCGACTCTCTCTTGACCAGAAAAATCGAAATTAACCAAACTTTATTGATCCAACTTGTGTCCAAAACCCTTATAATGCAAGCCCTTTTATAGGCTAGAGGTTACTAAAACCCTACGAAAACCCTAAAAGAGCAGTCGGCCATCTTGGTATCAAGACGGGCCGGCCCATGCTTCTACTACGCAGTTCATCCAACCCTAAGCAACATTAAGGCCTAAAGGCCCTACTCGGCCCAATCACTTGGAGGCCCGCTTGACTCTCCATAGGCTTGGATCATGGTGTAGATGATTTGCTTGTATCCTTCTTGGCCTTCAATATCCCTATGGACTCCATGTTGGTCTCGGACCATTCGAACAAGGCCTTGGAGGGATTCCTTGAAGAACTTGGCTCGTACACGTGTGACTGGGCCCAATGGAACTCGGACCAGCTCATTGCGTGGGGCCTGATCCACACAAACGTCACTGATACGGTTCTCGATCAACTCGTTTCGAGACACGTAGCACGTTTGCCCAAGGATCTAGCGAGATGGTCCAACGCTTGGATTGCGGAACCTAGAATCAAGCAGGACGACAAGATTTAATTATAGGCGTTAGAACGTGTTACTCCACAGAGGTGATTACTCGAATGCATAGGTTGGTAGAACAATCTAGGACGAGACGCAATATTGCTTACAACCCTTGCCAAAGCAAGTGAAAAGGCTTGAATATCTCTTAACAAGAAGAATCGACATTAATCAAATTGTATTCATCCAACTTGTGTCCAAAACCCTTGCAAAGCAAGCCCTTTTGTAGGCTAGAGGTTTCTAAAACCCTAAAGGAGCAATCGGCCATCTTGGTGTCAACATCGGCCGACCCATGCTTCTATTCCGCAGTTAATCTAACTCTAAGCAACATTAAAGCCTAAAGACCCTACTCGGCCCAATCACTTGGAGCCCCGCTTGACTCTCCATGGGCTTGGATCATGGTGTAGATGATTTGCTTGTATCCTTCTAGGCCTTCAATATCCCTATGGACTCCATGTTGGTCTTGGACCATTTGAACAAGGCCTTGGAGGGATTTCTTTAAGAACTTGGCTTGTGCATGTGTGACTAGGCCCAATAGAACTCGGATCGGATCATTTTGTGGGCCATGATACATGCACACATCACTGATACGGTCCTTGACAAACTCGTTACGAGACACATAGCACGTTTGCTCAAGTATCTAGCGAGGTGATCCGACGCTTGGATTGCGGAACCCAGAATCAAACGGACAACACGATTTGATTATAGGGGGTAGAACGACGACTCCACAGTGGCGATTACTCTAACAGATACGTCGGTAGAACAATCTAGGACGAGACGCAAGATTGCTCACAACCCTTGCAAAGGCAAGTAAAAAGGCTCGACTCTCTCTTGACAAGAAAAATCGAAATTAACCAAACTTTATTGATCCAACTTGTGTCCAAAACCCTTATAATGCAAGCCCTTTTATAGGCTAGAGGTTACTAAAACCCTACGAAAACCCTAAAAGAGCAGTCGGCCATCATGGTATCAAGACGGGCCGGCCCATGCTTCTACTACGCAGTTCATCCAACCCTAAGCAACATTAAGGCCTAAAGGCCCTACTCGGCCCAATCACTTGGAGGCCCGCTTGACTCTCCATAGGCTTGGATCATGGTGTAGATGATTTGCTTGTATCCTTCTAGGCCTTCAATATCCCTATGGACTCAATTTTGGTCTTGGACCATTCGAACAAGGCCTTGGCGGGATTCCTTGAAGAACTTGGATCGTACAAGTGTGACTGGCCCCAATGGAACTCGAATCAGCTCATTGCGTGGGCCCTGATCCATACACACGTCACAGACACGGTCCTTAATGAACTCGTTTCGAGACACGTAGCACGCTTGCCCAAGGATCTAGCGAGCCGGTGCAACGCTTGGATTGCGGAACCTAGAATCAAGCGAGACGATGAGATTTAATTATAGGCGTTAGAACGATAACTCCACAGAGGTGAATACTCGAATGGATAGGTCGGTAGAACAATCTAGGACGAGACGCAATATTGCTTGCAACCCATGCCAATGCAAGTGAAAAGGCTCGAATATCTCTTAACAAGAAGAATCGACATTAATCAAATTGTATTGATCCAACTTGTGTCCAAAACCCATGGAAAGCAAGCCCTTTTGTAGGCTATAGAGGTTTCTAAAACCCTAAAGGAGCAGTCGCCATCTTGGTGTATATATTGGCCGACCCATGCTTCTGTTACGCAGTTAATCTAACCCTAAGCAACATTAAGGCCTAAAGACCCAACTTGGCCCAATCACTTGGAGGCTCGCTTGACTCTCCATGGGTCTGGATCATGGTGTAGATGTTTTGCTTGTCTCCTTCTAGGCCTTCAATATCCCCATGGACTCCATGTTGGTCTTGGACCATTTGAACAAGGCCTTGGAGGGATTTCTTTAAGAACTTGGCTTGTGCATGTGTGACTAGGCCCAATAGAACTCGGACCGGATCATTTTGTGGGCCATGATCCATGCACACATCACTGATACGGTCCTTGACAAACTCGTTACGAAACACATAGCACGTTTGCTCAAGCATCTAGCGAGGTGATCCGACGCTTGTATTGCGGAACCCAGAATCAAACGGACAACACGATTTGATTATAGGGGGTAGAACGACGACTCCACAGTGGTGATTACTCTAACAGATACGTCGGTAGAACAATCTAGGACGAGACGCAAGATTGCTCACAACCCTTGCAAAGGCAAATAAAAAGGCTCAACTCTCTCTTGACAAGAAAAATCGAAATTAACCAAACTTTATTGATCCAACTTGTGTCCAAAACCCTAATAATGCAAGCCCTTTTATAGGCTAGAGGTTACTAAAACCCTACGAAAACCCTAAAAGAGCAGTCGGCCATCTTGGTATCAAGACGGGCCGGCCCATGCTTCAACTACGCAGTTCATCCAACCCTAAGCAACATTAAGGCCTAAAGGCCCTACTCGGCCCAATCACTTGGAGGCCCGCTTGACTCTCCATAGGCTTGGATCATGGTGTAGATGATTTGCTTGTATCCTTCTTGGCCTTCAATATCCCTATGGACTCCATGTTGGTCTTGGACCATTCGAACAAGGCCTTGGAGGGATTCCTTGAAGAACTTGGCTCGTACACGTGTGACTGGGCCCAATGGAACTCGGACCAGCTCATTGCGTGGGGCCTGATCCACACAAACGTCACAGATACGGTCCTCGATCAACTCGTTTCGAGACACGTAGCACGTTTGCCCAAGGATCTAGCGAGATGGTCCAACGCTTGGATTGCGGAACCTAGAATCAAGCAGGACGACAAGATTTAATTATAGGCGTTAGAACGTGTGACTCCACAGAGGTGATTACTCGAATGCATAGGTTGGTAGAACAATCTAGGACGAGACGCAATATTGCTTACAACCCTTGCCAAAGCAAGTGAAAAGGCTTGAATATCTCTTAACAAGAAGAATCGACATTAATCAAATTGTATTCATCCAACTTGTGTCCAAAACCCTTGCAAAGCAAGCCCTTTTGTAGGCTAGAGGTTTCTAAAACCCTAAAGGAGCAATCGGCCATCTTGGTGTCTACATTGGCCGACCCATGCTTCTATTACGCAGTTAATCTAACTCTAAGCAACATTAAAGCCTAAAGACCCAACTCGGCCCAATCACTTGGAGCCCCGCTTGACTCTCCATGGGCTTGGTTCATGGTGTAGATGATTTGCTTGTATCCTTCTAGGCCTTCAATATCCCTATGGACTCCATGTTGGTCTTGGACCATTTGAACAAGGCCTTGGAGGGATTTCTTTAAGAACTTGGCTTGTGCATGTGTGACTAGGCCCAATAGAACTCGGATCGGATCATTTTGTGGGCCATGATACATGCACACATCACTGATACGGTCCTTGACAAACTCGTTACGAGACACATAGCACATTTGCTCAAGTATCTAGCGAGGTGATCCGACGCTTGGATTGCGGAACCCAGAATCAAACGGACAACACGATTTGATTATAGGGGGTAGAACGACGACTCCACAGTGGCGATTACTCTAACAGATACGTCGGTAGAACAATCTAGGACGAGACGCAAGATTGCTCACAACCCTTGTAAAGGTAAGTAAAAAGGCTCGACTCTCTCTTGACCAGAAAAATCGAAATTAACCAAACTTTATTGATCCAACTTGTGTCCAAAACCCTTATAATGCAAGCCCTTTTATAGGCTAGAGGTTACTAAAACCCTACGAAAACCCTAAAAGAGCAGTCGGCCATCTTGGTATCAAGACGGGCCGGCCCATGCTTCTACTACGCAGTTCATCCAACCCTAAGCAACATTAAGGCCTAAAGGCCCTACTCGGCCCAATCACTTGGAGGCCCGCTTGACTCTCCATAGGCTTGGATCATGGTGTAGATGATTTGCTTGTATCCTTCTTGGCCTTCAATATCCCTATGGACTCCATGTTGGTCTCGGACCATTCGAACAAGGCCTTGGAGGGATTCCTTGAAGAACTTGGCTCGTACACGTGTGACTGGGCCCAATGGAACTCGGACCAGCTCATTGCGTGGGGCCTGATCCACACAAACGTCACTGATACGGTCCTCGATCAACTCGTTTCGAGACACGTAGCACGTTTGCCCAAGGATCTAGCGAGATGGTCCAACGCTTGGATTGCGGAACCTAGAATCAAGCAGGACGACAAGATTTAATTATAGGCGTTAGAACGTGTTACTCCACAGAGGTGATTACTCGAATGCATAGGTTGGTAGAACAATCTAGGACGAGACGCAATATTGCTTACAACCCTTGCCAAAGCAAGTGAAAAGGCTTGAATATCTCTTAACAAGAAGAATCGACATTAATTAAATTGTATTCATCCAACTTGTGTCCAAAACCCTTGCAAAGCAAGCCCTTTTGTAGGCTAGAGGTTTCTAAAACCCTAAAGGAGCAATCGGCCATCTTGGTGTCTACATTGGGCGACCCATGCTTCTATTACGCAGTTAATCTAAACTCTAAGCAACATTAAAGCCTAAAGACCCTACTCGGCCCAATCACTTGGAGCCCCGCTTGACTCTCCATGGGCTTGGATCATGGTGTAGATGATTTGCTTGTATCCTTCTAGGCCTTCAATATCCCTATGGACTCCATGTTGGTCTTGGACCATTTGAACAAGGCCTTGGAGGGATTTCTTTAAGAACTTGGCTTGTGCATGTGTGACTAGGCCCAATAGAACTCGGATCGGATCATTTTGTGGGCCATGATACATGCACACATCACTGATACGGTCCTTGACAAACTCGTTACGAGACACATAGCACGTTTGCTCAAGTATCTAGCGAGGTGATCCGACTCTTGGATTGCGGAACCCAGAATCAAACGGACAACACGATTTGATTATAGGGGGTAGAACGACGACTCCACAGTGGTGATTACTCTAACAGATACGTCGGTAGAACAATCTAGGACGAGACGCAAGATTGCTCACAACCCTTGCAAAGGCAAGTAAAAAGGCTCGACTCTCTCTTGACAAGAAAAATCGAAATTAACCAAATTTTATTGATCCAACTTGTGTCCAAAGCCCTTATAATGCAAGCCCTTTTATAGGCTAGAGGTTACTAAAACCCTACGAAAACCCTAAAAGAGCAGTCGGCCATCTTGGTATCAAGACGGGCCGGCCCATGCTTCTACTACGCAGTTCATCCAACCCTAAGCAACATTAAGGCCTAAAGGCCCTACTCGGCCCAATCACTTGGAGGCCCGCTTGACTCTCCATAGGCTTGGATCATGGTGTAGATGATTTGCTTGTATCCTTCTTGGCCTTCAATATCCCTATGGACTCCATGTTGGTCTCGGACCATTCGAACAAGGCCTTGGAGGGATTCCTTGAAGAACTTGGCTCGTACACGTGTGACTGGGCCCAATGGAACTCGGACCAGCTCATTGCGTGGGGCCTGATCCACACAAACGTCACTGATACGGTCCTCGATCAACTCGTTTCGAGACACGTAGCACGTTTGCCCAAGGATCTAGCGAGCCGGTGCAACGCTTGGATTGCGGAACCTAGAATCAAGCGGGACGATGAGATTTAATTATAGGCGTTAGAACGATAACTCCACAGAGGTGAATACTCGAATGGATAGGTCGGTAGAACAATCTAGGACGAGACGCAATATTGCTTGCAACCCATGCCAATGCAAGTGAAAAGGCTCGAATATCTCTTAACAAGAAGAATCGACATTAATCAAATTGTATTGATCCAACTTGTGTCCAAAACCCATGCAAAGCAAGCCCTTTTGTAGGCTATAGAGGTTTCTAAAACCCTAAAGGAGCAGTCGCCATCTTGGTGTATATATTGGCCGACCCATGCTTCTGTTACGCAGTTAATCTAACCCTAAGCAACATTAAGGCCTAAAGACCCAACTCGGCCCAATCACTTGGAGGCTCGCTTGACTCTCCATGGGTCTGGATCATGGTGTAGATGTTTTGCTTGTCTCCTTCTAGGCCTTCAATATCCCCATGGACTCCATGTTGGTCTTGGACCATTTGAACAAGGCCTTGGAGGGATTTCTTTAAGAACTTGGCTTGTGCATGTGTGACTAGGCCCAATAGAACTCGGACCGGATCATTTTGTGGGCCATGATCCATGCACACATCACTGATACGGTCCTTGACAAACTCGTTACGAAACACATAGCACGTTTGCTCAAGCATCTAGCGAGGTGATCCGACGCTTGTATTGCGGAACCCAGAATCAAACGGACAACACGATTTGATTATAGGGGGTAGAACGACGACTCCACAGTGGTGATTACTCTAACAGATACGTCGGTAGAACAATCTAGGACGAGACGCAAGATTGCTCACAACCCTTGCAAAGGCAAATAAAAAGGCTCAACTCTCTCTTGACAAGAAAAATCGAAATTAACCAAACTTTATTGATCCAACTTGTGTCCAAAACCCTAATAATGCAAGCCCTTTTATAGGCTAGAGGTTACTAAAACCCTACGAAAACCCTAAAAGAGCAGTCGGCCATCTTGGTATCAAGACGGGCCGGCCCATGCTTCAACTACGCAGTTCATCCAACCCTAAGCAACATTAAGGCCTAAAGGCCCTACTCGGCCCAATCACTTGGAGGCCCGCTTGACTCTCCATAGGCTTGGATCATGGTGTAGATGATTTGCTTGTATCCTTCTTGGCCTTCAATATCCCTATGGACTCCATGTTGGTCTTGGACCATTCGAACAAGGCCTTGGAGGGATTCCTTGAAGAACTTGGCTCGTACACGTGTGACTGGGCCCAATGGAACTCGGACCAGCTCATTGCGTGGGGCCTGATCCACACAAACGTCACAGATACGGTCCTCGATCAACTCGTTTCGAGACACGTAGCACGTTTGCCCAAGGATCTAGCGAGATGGTCCAACGCTTGGATTGCGGAACCTAGAATCAAGCAGGACGACAAGATTTAATTATAGGCGTTAGAACGTGTGACTCCACAGAGGTGATTACTCGAATGCATAGGTTGGTAGAACAATCTAGGACGAGACGCAATATTGCTTACAACCCTTGCCAAAGCAAGTGAAAAGGCTTGAATATCTCTTAACAAGAAGAATCGACATTAATCAAATTGTATTCATCCAACTTGTGTCCAAAACCCTTGCAAAGCAAGCCCTTTTGTAGGCTAGAGGTTTCTAAAACCCTAAAGGAGCAATCGGCCATCTTGGTGTCTACATTGGCCGACCCATGCTTCTATTACGCAGTTAATCTAACTCTAAGCAACATTAAAGCCTAAAGACCCTACTCGGCCCAATCACTTGGAGCCCCGCTTGACTCTCCATGGGCTTGGATCATGGTGTAGATGATTTGCTTGTATCCTTCTAGGCCTTCAATATCCCTATGGACTCCATGTTGGTCTTGGACCATTTGAACAAGGCCTTGGAGGGATTTCTTTAAGAACTTGGCTTGTGCATGTGTGACTAGGCCCAATAGAACTCGGATCGGATCATTTTGTGGGCCATGATACATGCACACATCACTGATACGGTCCTTGACAAACTCGTTACGAGACACATAGCACGTTTGCTCAAGTATCTTGCGAGGTGATCCGACGCTTGGATTGCGGAACCCAGAATCAAACGGACAACACGATTTGATTATAGGGGGTAGAACGACGACTCCACAGTGGTGATTACTCTAACAGATACGTCGGTAGAACAATCTAGGACGAGACGCAAGATTGCTCACAACCCTTGCAAAGGCAAGTAAAAAGGCTCGACTCTCTCTTGACAAGAAAAATCGAAATTAACCAAACTTTATTGATCCAACTTGTGTCCAAAACCCTTATAATGCAAGCCCTTTTATAGGCTAGAGGTTACTAAAACCCTACGAAAACCCTAAAAGAGCAGTCGGCCATCTTGGTATCAAGACGGGCCGGCCCATGCTTCTACTACGCAGTTCATCCAACCCTAAGCAACATTAAGGCCTAAAGGCCCTACTCGGCCCAATCACTTGGAGGCCCGCTTGACTCTCCATAGGCTTGGATCATGGTGTAGATCATTTGCTTGTATCCTTCTTGGCCTTCAATATCCCTATGGACTCCATGTTGGTCTCGGACCATTCGAACAAGGCCTTGGAGGGATTCCTTGAAGAACTTGGCTCGTACACGTGTGACTGGGCCCAATGGAACTCGGACCAGCTCATTGCGTGGGGCCTGATCCACACAAACGTCACTGATACGGTCCTCGATCAACTCGTTTCGAGACACGTAGCACGTTTGCCCAAGGATCTAGCGAGATGGTCCAACGCTTGGATTGCGGAACCTAGAATCAAGCAGGACGACAAGATTTAATTATAGGCGTCAGAACGTGTGACTCCACAGAGGTGATTACTCGAATGCATAGGTTGGTAGAACAATCTAGGACGAGACGCAATATTGCTTACAACCCTTGCCAAAGCAAGTGAAAAGGCTTGAATATCTCTTAACAAGAAGAATCGACATTAATCAAATTGTATTCATCCAACTTGTGTCCAAAACCCTTGCAAAGCAAGCCCTTTTATAGGCTAGAGGTTTCTAAAACCCTAAAGGAGCAATCGGCCATCTTGGTGTCCAGATTGGCCGACCCATGCTTCTATTACGCAGTTAATCTAACTCTAAGCAACATTAAAGCCTAAAGACCCTACTCGGCCCAATCACTTGGAGCCCCGCTTGACTCTCCATGGGCTTGGATCATGGTGTAGATGATTTGCTTGTATCCTTCTAGGCCTTCAATATCCCTATGGACTCAATTTTGGTCTTGGACCATTCGAACAAGGCCTTGGCGGGATTCCTTGAAGAACTTGGATCGTGCAAGTGCGACTGGGCCCAATGGAACTCGAATCAGCTCATTGCGTGGGCCCTGATCCATACACACGTCACTGATACGGTCCTTAATCAACTCATTTCGAGACACGTAGCACGCTTGCCCAAGGATCTAGCGAGGCGGTGCAACGCTTGGATTGCGGAACCTAGAATCAAGCGGGACGATGAGATTTAATTCTTGGCGTTAGAACAATAACTTCACAGAGGTGAATACTCGAATGGATAGGTCGGTAGAACAATCTAGGACGAGACGCAATATTGCTTACAACCCATGCCAATGCAAGTGAAAAGGCTCGAATATCTCTTAACAAGAAGAATCGACATTAATCAAATTGTATTGATCCAATTGTGTCCAAAACCCATGCAAAGCAAGCCCTTTTGTTGGCTAGAGGTTTCTAAAACCCTAAAGGAGCAGTCGCCATCTTGGTGTATATATTCGCCGCCCCATGCTTCTATTACACAGTTAATCTAACCCTAAGCAACATTAAGGCCTAAAGACCCAACTCGGCCCAATCACTTGGAGGCTCGCTTGACTCTCCATGGGCCTGGATCATGTTGTAGATGTTTTGCTTGTCTCCTTCTAGGCCTTCAATATCCCCATGGACTCCATGTTGGTCTTGGACCATTTGAACAAGGCCTTGGAGGGATTTCTTTAAGAACTTGGCTTGTGCATGTGTGACTAGGCCCAATAGAACTCGGACCGGATCATTTTGTGGGCCATGATCCATGCACACATCACTGATACGGTCCTTGACAAACTCGTTACGAGACACATAGCACGTTTGCTCAAGCATCTAGCGAGGTGATCCGACGCTTGTATTGCGGAACCCAGAATCAAACGGACAACACGATTTGATTATAGGGGGTAGAACGACGACTCCACAATGGTGATTACTCTAACAGATACGTCGGTAGAACAATCTAGGACGAGACGCAAGATTGCACACAACCCTTGCAAAGGCAAGTAAAAAGGCTCGACTCTCTCTTGAGAAGAAAAATCGAAATTAACCAAACTTTATTGATCCAACTTGTGTCCAAAACCCTTATAATGCAAGCCCTTTTATAGGCTAGAGGTTACTAAAACCCTACGAAAACCCTAAAAGAGCAGTCGGCCATCTTGGTATCAAGACGGGCCGGCCCATGCTTCTACTACGCAGTTCATCCAACCCTAAGCAACATTAAGGCCTAAAGGCCCTACTCGGCCCAATCACTTGGAGGCCCGCTTGACTCTCCATAGGCTTGGATCATGGTGTAGATGATTTGCTTGTATCCTTCTTGGCCTTCAATATCCCTATGGACTCCATGTTGGTCTTGGACCATTCGAACAAGGCCTTGGAGGGATTCCTTGAAGAACTTGGCTCGTACACGTGTGACTGGGCCCAATGGAACCCGGACCAGCTCATTGCGTGGGGCCTGATCCACACAAACGTCACTGATACGGTTCTCGATCAACTCGTTTCGGGACACGTAGCACGTTTGCCCAAGGATCTAGCGAGATGGTCCAACGCTTGGATTGCGGAACCTAGAATCAAGCAGGACGACAAGATTTAATTATAGGCGTTAGAACGTGTGACTCCACAGAGGTGATTACTCGAATGGATAGGTTGGTAGAACAATCTAGGACGAGACGCAATATTGCTTACAACCCTTGCCAAAGCAAGTTAAAAGACTTGAATATCTCTTAACAAGAAGAATGACATTAATCAAATTGTATTCATCCAACTTGTGTCCAAAACCCTTGCAAAGCAAGCCCTTTTATAGGCTAGAGGTTTCTAAAACCCTAAAGGAGCAATCGACCATCTTGGTGTCTAGATTGGCCGACCCATGCTTCTATTACGCAGTTAATCTAACTCTAAGCAACATTAAAGCCTAAAGACCCTACTCGGCCCAATCACTTGGAGCCCCGCTTGACTCTCCATGGGCTTGGATCATGGTGTAGATGATTTGCTTGTATCCTTCTAGGCCTTCAATATCCCTATGGACTCAATTTTGGTCTTGGACCATTCGAACAAGGCCTTGGCGGGATTCCTTGAAGAACTTGGATGGTACAAGTGTGACTGGGCCCAATGGAACTCGAATCAGCTCATTGCGTGGGCCCTGATCCATACACACACGTCACTGATACGGTCCTTAATGAACTCGTTTCGAGACACGTAGCACGCTTTTGCCCAAGGATCTAGCGAGGCGGTGCAACGCTTGGATTGCGGAACATAGAATCAAGCGGGACGATGAGATTTAATTATAGGCGTTAGAACGATAACTCCACAGAGGTGAATACTCGAATGGATAGGTCGGTAGAACAATCTAGGACGAGACGCAATATTGCTTACAACCCATGCCAATGCAAGTGAAAAGGCTCGAATATCTCTTAACAAGAAGAATCGACATTAATCAAATTGTATTGATCCAACTTGTGTCCAAAACCCATGCAAAGCAAGCCCTTTTGTAGGCTAGAGGTTTCTAAAACCCTAAAGGAGCAGTCGCCATCTTGGTGTATATATTGGCCGACCCATGCTTCTGTTACGCAGTTAATCTAACCCTAAGCAACATTAAGGCCTAAAGACCCAACTCGGCCCAATCACTTGGAGGCTCGCTTGACTCTCCATGGGTCTGGATCATGGTGTAGATGTTTTGCTTGTCTCCTTCTAGGCCTTCAATATCCCTATGGACTCCATGTTGGTCTTGGATCATTTGAACAAGGCCTTGGAGGGATTTCTTTAAGAACTTGGCTTGTGCATGTGTGACTAGGCCCAATAGAACTCGGACCGGATCATTTTGTGGGCCATGATCCACGCACACATCACTGATACGGTCCTTGACAAACTCGTTACGAGACACATAGCACGTTTGCTCAAGCATCTAGCGAGGTGATCCGACGCTTGTATTGCGGAACCCAGAATCAAACGGACAACACGATTTGATTATAGGGGGTAGAACGACGACTCCACAGTGGTGATTACTCTAACAGATACGTCGGTAGAACAATCTAGGACGAGACGCAAGATTGCTCACAACCCTTGCAAAGGCAAGTAAAAAGGCTCGACTCTCTCTTGACAAGAAAAATCGAAATTAACCAAACTTTATTGATCCAACTTGTGTCCAAAACCCTTATAATGCAAGCCCTTTTATAGGCTAGAGGTTACTAAAACCCTACGAAAACCCTAAAAGAGCAGTCGGCCATCTTGGTATCAAGACGGGCCGGCCCATGCTTCTACTACGCAGTTCATCCAACCCTAAGCAACATTAAGGCCTAAAGGCCCTACTCGGCCCAATCACTTGGAGGCCCGCTTGACTCTCCATAGGCTTGGATCGTGGTGTAGATGATTTGCTTGTATGCTTCTTGGCCTTCAATATCCCTATGGACTCCATGTTGGTCTTGGACCATTCGAACAAGGCCTTGGAGGGATTCCTTGAAGAACTTGGCTCGTACACGTGTGACTGGGCCCAATGGAACTCGGACCAGCTCATTGCGTGGGGCCTGATCCACACAAACATCACTGATACGGTTCTCGATCAACTCGTTTCGAGACACGTAGCACGTTTGCCCAAGGATCTAGCGAGATGGTCCAACGCTTGGATTGCGGAACCTAGAATCAAGCAGGACGACAAGATTTAATTATAGGCGTTAGAACGTGTGACTCCACAGAGGTGATTACTCGAATGGATAGGTTGGTAGAACAATCTAGGACGAGACGCAATATTGCTTACAACCCTTGCCAAAGCAAGTGAAAAGGCTTGAATATCTCTTAACAAGAAGAATCGACATTAATCAAATTGTATTCATCCAACTTGTGTCCAAAACCCTTGCAAAGCAAGCCCTTTTATAGGCTAGAGGTTTCTAAAACCCTAAAGGAGCAATCGGCCATCTTGGTGTCTAGATTGGCCGACCCATGCTTCTATTACGCAGTTAATCTAACTCTAAGCAACATTAAAGCCTAAAGACCCTACTCGGCCCAATCACTTGGAGCCCCGCTTGACTCTCCATGGGCTTGGATCATGGTGTAGATGATTTGCTTGTATCCTTCTAGGCCTTCAATATCCCTATGGACTCAATGTTGGTCTTGGACCATTTGAACAAGGCCTTGGAGGGATTTCTTTAAGAACTTGGCTTGTGCATGTGTGACTAGGCCCAATAGAACTCGGACCGGATCATTTTGTGGGCCATGATACATGCACACATCACTGATACGGTCCTTGACAAACTCATTACGAGACACATAGCACGTTTGCTCAAGTATCTAGCGAGGTGATCCGACGCTTGGATTGCGGAATCCAGAATCAAACGGACAACACGATTTGATTATAGGGGGTAGAACGACGACTCCACAGTGGTGATTACTCTAACAGATACGTCGGTAGAACAATCTAGGACGAGACGCAAGATTGCTCACAACCCTTGCAAAGGCAAGTAAAAAGGCTCGACTCTCTCTTGACAAGAAAAATCGAAATTAACCAAACTTTATGGATCCAACTTGTGTCCAAAACCCTTATAATGCAAGCCCTTTTATAGGATAGAGGTTACTAAAACCCTACGAAAACCCTAAAAGAGCAGTCGCCCATCTTGGTATCAAGACGGGCCGGCCCATGCTTCTACTACGCAGTTCATCCAACCCTAAGCAACATTAAGGCCTAAAGGCCCTACTCGGCCCAATCACTTAGAGGCCCGCTTGACTCTCCATAGGCTTTGATCATGGTGTAGATGATTTGCTTGTATCCTTCTTGGCCTTCAATATCCCTATGGACTCCATGTTGGTCTCGGACCATTCGAACAAGGCCTTGGAGGGATTCCTTGAAGAACTTGGCTCGTACACGTGTGACTGGGCCCAATGGAACTCGGACCAGCTCATTGCGTGGGGCTTGATCCACACAAACGTCACTGATACGGTCCTCGATCAACTCGTTTCGAGGCACGTATCACGTTTGCCCAAGGATCTAGCGAGATGGTCCAACGCTTGGATTGCGGAACCTAGAATCAAGCAGGACTACAAGATTTAATTATAGGCGTTAGAACGTGTGACTCCACAGAGGTGATTACTCGAATGGATAGGTTGGTAGAACAATCTAGGACGAGACGCAATATTGCTTACAACCCTTGCCAAAGCAAGTGAAAAGGCTTGAATATCTCTTAACAAGAAGAATCGACATTAATCAAATTGTATTGATCCAACTTGTGTCCAAAACCCTTGCAAAGCAAGCCCTTTTATAGGTTAGAGGTTTCTAAAACCCTAAAGGAGCAGTCGGCCATCTTGGTGTCTAGATTGGCCGACCCATGCTTCTATTAAGCAGTTAATCTAACTCTAAGCAACATTAAAGCCTAAAGACCCTACTCGGCCCAATCACTTGGAGCCCCGCTTGACTCTCCATGAGTTTGGATCATGGTGTAGATGATTTGCTTGTATCCTTCTAGGCCTTCAATATCCCTATGGACTCAATTTTGGTCTTGGACCATTCGAACAAGGCCTTGGCGGGATTCCTTGAAGAACTTGGATTGTACAAGTGTTACTGGGCCCAATGGAACTCAGACCGGATCATTTCGTGGGCTATGGATCATGCACACATTGCTAATATGGTCCTTGATCAACTCGTTACGAGACACATAGCACGTTTGCTCAAGTATCTAGCGAAGTGGTCCAACGCTTGGATTGCGTAACCTAGAATCAAACGGACGACACGATTTGATTATAGGGGGTAGAACGACGACTCCACAGTGGTGAGTACTCTAATAGATACGTCGGTAGAAAAAGCTAGGACGAGACGTAATATTGCTTACAACCCTTGCCAAAGCAAGTGAAAAGGCTCGAATACCTCTTAACAAGAAGAATCGACAATAATCAAATTGTATTGATCCAACTTGTGTCCAAAACCCATGCAAAGCAAGCCCTTTTATAGGCTAGAGGTTTCTAAAACCCTAAAGGAGCAGTCGCCATGTTGGTGTATAGATTGGCCGACCCATGCTTCTATTACGCATTTAATCTAACCCTAAGCACCATTAAGGCCTAAAGCCCCAACTCAGCACAATCACTTGGAGGCCCGCTTGACTCTCCATGGGCTTGGATCAATGTGTAGATGATTTGTTTGTAACCTTCTTGGCCTTCAATATCCCTATGGACTCCATGTTGGTCTTGGACCATTTGAACAAGGCCTTGGAGGGATTTCTTTAAGAGCTTGGCTCGTGCATGTGTGACTAGGCCCAATGGAACTCGGACCGGATCATTTCGTGGACCATGATCCATGCACACATTACTGATACGGTCCTTGATCAACTCGTTACGAGACACATAGCACGTTTGCACAAGTATCTAGCGAAGTGGTCCAACGCTTGGATAGCGTAACCCAGAATCAAACGAACGACACGATTTGATTATAGGGGATAGAACGACGACTCCACAGTGGTGAGTACTCTAATAGATACGTCGATAGAAAGACGTAATATTGCATACAACCCTTGCCAAAGCAGGTGAAAAGGCTCGAATATCTCTTAACAAGAAGAATCGACATTAATCAAATTGTATTGATCCAACGCATGTCCAAAATCCTTGCAAAGCAAGCCCTTTTGTACGCTAGGGGTTTCTAAAACCCTAAAGGAGCAGTCGGCCATCTTGGTGTCCAAATTGGCTGACCCATGCTCCTATTACGCAGTTAATCAAACCCTAAGCAACATTAAAGCCTAAAGACCCAACTCGGCCCAATCACTTGGAGGCCCGCTTGACTCTCCGTGGGCTTGGATCATGATATAGATGTTTTGCTTGTCTCCTTCTAGGCCTTCAATATCCCTATGGACTCCATGTTGGTTTTGGACCATTTGAACAAGGCCTTGGAGGGATTTCTTTAAGAGCTTGGCTCGTGCATGTGTGACTAGGCCCAATGGAACTCGGACCGGATCATTTCGTGGGCTATGGATCATGCACACATTACTGATACGGTCCTTGATCAACTCGTTACGAGACACATAGCACGTTTGCTCAAGTATCTAGCGAAGTGGTCCAACGCTTGGATTGCGTAACCTAGAATCAAACGTACGACACGATTTGATTATAGGGGGTAGAACGACGACTCCACAGTGGTGAGTACTCTAATAGATACGTCGGTAGAAAAATCTAGGACAAGACGCAATATTGCTTACAACCCTTGCCAAAGCAAGTGAAAAGGATCGAATATCTCTTAACAAGAAGAATCGACAATAATCAAATTGTATTGATCCAACTTGTGTCCAAAACCCATGCAAAGCAAGCCCTTTTATAGGCTAGAGGTTTCTAAAACCCTAAAGGAGCAGTCGCCATCTTGGTGTATAGATTGGCCGACCCATGCTTCTATTACGCAGTTAATCTAACCCTAAGCAACATTAAGGCCTAAAGACCCAACTCGGCCCAATCACTTGGAGGCTCGCTTGACTCTCCATGGGTTTGGATCATGGTGTAGATGTTTTGCTTGTCTCCCTCTAGGCCTTCAATATCCCTATGGACTCTATGTTGGTCTTGGACCATTCGAACAAGGCCTTGGAGGGATTTCTTTAAGAGCTTGGCTCGTGCATGTGTGACTAGGCCCAATAGAACTCGGACCGGATCATTTTGTGGGCCATGATCCATGCACACATCACTGATACGGTCCTTGATAAACTCGTTACGACACACATAGCACGTTTGCTCAAGTATCTAGCGAGGTGATTCAACGCTTGGATTGCGGAACCCAGAATCAAACGGACAACACGATTTGATTATAGTGGGTAGAACGAAAACTCCACAATGGTGATTACTCTAACAGATACGTCGGTAGAACAGTCTAGGATGAGACGCAAGATTGCTCAGAACCCTTGCAAAGGCAAGTAAAAAGGCTCGACTCTCTCTTGACAAGAAGAATCGAAATTTACCAAACTTTATTGATCCAACTTGTGTCCAAAACCCTTATAATGCAAGCCCTTTTATAGCCTAGAGGTAACTAAAACCCTACGAAAACCCTAAAAGAGCAGTCGGCCATCTTATTATCAAGACGGGCCGGCCCATGCTTCTACTACGTAGTTAATCCAACCCTAAGCAACATTAAAGCCTAAAGACCCTACTCAGCCCAATAACTTGGAGGCCCGCTTGACTCTCCATAGGCTTGGATCATGGTGTAGATGATTTGCTTGCATCCTTCTTGGCCTTCAATATCCCTATGGACTCCATGTTGGTCTTGGACCATTCGAACAAGGCCTTGGAGGGATTCCTTGAAGAACTTGGCTCGTACACCTATGACTGGGCCCAATGGAACTCGGACCAGCTCATTGCGTGGGCCCTGATCTATACACACGTCACTAATACGGTCCTTGATCAACTCGTTTCGAGACACCTAGCACGTTTGCCCAAGGATCTAGCGAGGTGGTCCAACGCTTGGATTGTGGAACCTAGAATCAAGCGGGACGATAAGATTTAATTATAGGCGTTAGAACGATGACTCCACAGAGGTGATTACTCGAATGGATAGGTCGGTAGAACAATCTAGGACGAGACGCAATATTGCTTACAACCCTTGCCAAAGCAAGTGAAAAGGCTTGAATATCTCTTAACAAGAAGAATCGACATTAATCAAATTGTATTGATCCAACTTGTGTCCAAAACCCTTGCAAAGCAAGCCCTTTTATAGGCTAGAGGTTTCTAAAACCCTAAAGGAGCAGTCGGCCATCTTGGTGTCTAGATTGGCCGACCCATGCTTCTATTAGGCATTTTATCAAACCCTAAGCACCATTAAGGCCTAAAGCCCCAACTCAGCACAATAACTTGGAGGCCCGCTTGACTCTCCATGGGCTTGGATCAATGTGTAGATGATTTGTTTGTATCCTTCTTGGCCTTCAATATCCCTATGGACTCCATGTTGGTCTTGGACCATTTGAACAAGGCCTTGGAGGGATTTCTTTAAGAGCTTGGTTCGTGCATGTGTGATTAGGCCCAATGGAACTCGGACCGGATCATTTCGTGGACCATGATCCATGCACACATTACTGATACGGTCCTTGATCAACTCGTTACGAGACACATAGCACGTTTGCACAAGTATCTAGCGAAGTGGTCCAACGCTTGGATAGCGTAACCTAGAATCAAACAAACGACACGATTTGATTATAGGTGGTAGAACAACGACTCCACAGTGGTGAGTACTCTAATAGATACGTCGGTAGAACCATTTAGGACGTGACATAATATTGAATACAACCCTTGCCAAAGCAGGTGAAAAGGCTCGAATATCTCTTAACAAGAAGAATCGACATTAATCGAATTGTATTGATCCAACGCGTGTCCAAAACCCTTGCAAAGCAAGCCCTTTTATACGGTAGAGGTTTCTAAAACCCTAAAGGAGCAGTCGGCCATCTTGGTGTCCAAATTGGCTGACCCATGCTTCTATTACGCAGTTAATCAAACCCTAAGCAACATTAAAGCCTAAAGACCCAACTCGGCCCAATCACTTGGAGGCCTGCTTGACTCTCCATGGGCTTGGATCATGATATAGATGTTTTGCTTGTCTCCTTCTAGGCCTTCAATATCCCTATGGACTCCATGTTGGTCTTGAACCATTTGAACAAGGCCTTGGAGGGATTTCTTTAAGAGCTTGGCTCGTGCATGTGTGACTAGGCCCAATGCAACTCGGACCGGATCATTTCCTGGGCCAATCCATGCACACATAACTGCTACGGTCCTTGATCAACTCGTTATGAGACACATAGCACGTTTGCTCAAGTATCTAGCGAAGTGGTCCAACGCTTGGATTGCGTAACCTAGAATCAAACGGACGACACGATTTGATTATAGGGGGTAGAACGACGACTCCATAGTGGTGAGTACTCTAATAGATACGTCGGTAGAAAAATCTAGGACGAGACGCAGTATTGCTTACAACCCTTCCTAAAGCAAGTGAAAAGGCTCGAATATCTCTTAACAAGAATAATCGACAATAATCAAATTGTATTGATCCAACTTGTGTCCAAAACCCATGCAAAGCAAGCCCTTTTATAGGCTAGAGGTTTCTAAAACCCTAAAGGAGCAGTCGCCATGTTGGTGTATAGATTGGCCGACCCATGCTCCTATTACGCAGTTAATCTAACCCTAAGCAACATTAAGGCCTAAAGACCCAACTCGGCCCAATCACTTGGTGGCTCGCTTGACTCTCCATGGGCCTGGATCATGGTGTAGATGTTTTCCTTGTCTCCTTCTGGGCCTTCAATATCCCTATGGACTCTATGATGGTCTTGGACCATTTGAACAAGGCCTTGGAGGGATTTCTTTAAGAGCTTGGCTCGTGCATGTGTGACTAGGCCCAATGGAACTCGGACCGGATCATTTCGTGGACCATGATCCATGCACACATTACTGATACGGTCCTTGATCAACTCGTTACGAGACACATAGCACGTTTGCACAAGTATCTAGTGAAGTGGTCCAACGCTTGGACAGCGTAACCTACAATCAAACGAACGACACGATTTGATTATAGGGGGTAGAACGACGACTCCACAGTGGTGAGTACTCTAATAGATACGTCGGTAGAAAAATCTAGGACGAGACGCAATATTGCTTACCACCCTTGCCAAAGCAAGTGAAAAGGCTCGAATATCTCTTAACAAGAAGAATCGATAATAATCAAATTGTATTGATCCAACTTGTGTCCAAAACCCATGCAAAGCAAGCCCTTTTATAGGCTAGAGGTTTCTAAAACCCTAAAGGAGCAGTCGCCATCTTGGTGTATAGATTGGCCGACCCATGCTTCTATTACACAGTTAATCTAACCCTAAGCAACATTAAGGCCTAAAGACCCAACTCGGCCCAATCACTTGGTGGCTCGCTTGACTCTCCGTGGGCTTGGATCATGATTTAGATGTTTTGCTTGTCTCCTTCTAGGCCTTCAATATCCCTATGGACTCCATGTTGGTCTTGGACCATTTGAACAAGGCCTTGGAGGGATTTCTTTAAGAGCTTGGCTCGTGCATGTGTGACTAGGCCCAATGGAACTCGGACCGGATCATTTCGTGGGCAATGGATCATGCACACATTACTGATACGGTCCTTGATCAACTCGTTACGAGACACATAGCACGTTTGCTCAAGTATCTAGCGAAGTGGTCCAACGCTTGGATTGCGTAACCTAGAATCAAACGGACGACACGATTTGATTATAGGGGGTAGAACGACGACTCCACAGTGGTGAGTACTCTAATAGATACGTCAGTAGAAAAATCTAGGACGAGACGCAATATTGCTTACAACCCTTGCCAAAGCAAGTGAAAAGGCTCGAATATCTCTTAACAAGAAGAATCGACAATAATCAAATTGTATTGATCCAACTTGTGTCCAAAACCCATGCAAAGCAAGCCCTTTTATAGGCTAGAGGTTTCTAAAACCCTAAAGGAGCAGTCGCCATCTTGGTGTATAGATTGGCCGACCCATGCTTCTATTACGCAGTTAATCTAACCCTAAGCAACATTAAGGCCTAAAGACCCAACTCGGCCCAATCACTTGGTGGCTCGCTTGACTCTCCATGGGTTTGGATCATGGTGTAGATGTTTTGCTTGTCTCCCTCTAGGCCTTCAATATCCCTATGGACTCCATGTTGGTCTTGGACCATTCGAACAAGGCCTTGGAGGGATTTCTTTAAGAGCTTGGCTCGTGCATGTGTGACTAGGCCCAATAGAACTCGGACCGGATCATTTTGTGGGCCATGATCCATGCACACATCACTGATACGGTCCTTGATAAACTCGTTACGACACACATAGCACGTTTGCTCAAGTATCTAGCGAGGTGATTCAACGCTTGGATTGCGGAACCCAGAATCAAACGGACAACACGATTTGATTATAGTGGGTAGAACGATGACTCCACAATGGTGATTACTCTAACAGATACGTCGGTAGAACAGTCTAGGATGAGACGCAAGATTGCTCAGAACCCTTGCAAAGGCAAGTAAAAAGGCTCGACTCTCTCTTGAGAAGAAGAATCGAAATTTACCAAACTTTATTGATCCAACTTGTGTCCAAAACCCTTATAATGCAGGCCCTTTTATAGCCTAGAGGTAACTAAAACCCTACGAAAACCCTAAAAGAGCAGTCGACCATCTTGTTATCAAGACGGGCCGGCCCATGCTTCTACTACGTAGTTAATCCAACCCTAAGCAACATTAAAGCCTAAAGATCCTACTCAGCCCAATAACTTGGAGGCCCGCTTGACTCTCCATAGGCTTGGATCATGGTGTAGATGATTTGCTTGCATCCTTCTTGGCCTTCAATATCCCTATGGACTCCATGTTGGTCTTGGACCATTCGAACAAGGCCTTGGAGGGATTCCTTGAAGAACTTGGCTCGTACACCTATGACTGGGCCCAATGGAACTCAGACCAGCTCATTGCGTGGGCCCTGATCTATACACACGTCACTAATACGGTCCTTGATCAACTCGTTTCGAGACACCTAGCACGTTTGCCCAAGGATCTAGCGAGGTGGTCCAACGCTTGGATTGCGGAACCTAGAACCAAGCGGGACGATAAGATTTAATTATAGGCGTTAGAACGATGACTCCACAGAGGTGATTACTCGAATGGATAGGTCGGTAGAACAATCTAGGACGAGACGCAATATTGCTTACAACCCTTGCCAAAGCAAGTGAAAAGGCTCGAATATCTCTTAACAAGAAGAATCGACATTAATCAAATTGTATTGATCCAACTTGTGTCCAAAACCCTTGCAAAGCAAGACCTTTTATAGGCTAGAGA
Source organism: Coffea arabica (assembly GCF_036785885.1). NCBI lineage: Eukaryota > Viridiplantae > Streptophyta > Magnoliopsida > Gentianales > Rubiaceae > Coffea > Coffea arabica. The sequence continues at coordinate 15,718,690 of NC_092330.1, forward strand.
TTTCTAAAACCCTAAAGGAGCAGTCGGCCATCTTGGTGTCTAGATTGGCCGACCCATGCTTCTATTAGGCATTTTATCAAACCCTAAGCACCATTAAGGCCTAAAGCCCCAACTCAGCACAATAACTTGGAGGCCCGCTTGACTCTCCATGGGCTTGGATCAATGTGTAGATGATTTGTTTGTATCCTTCTTGGCCTTCAATATCCCTATGGACTCCATGTTGGTCTTGGACCATTTGAACAAGGCCTTGGAGGGATTTCTTTAAGAGCTTGGCTCGTGCATGTGTGTGACTAGGCCCAATGGAACTCGGACCGGATCATTTCGTGGACCATGATCCATGCACACATTACTGATACGGTCCTTGATCAACTCGTTACGAGACACATAGCACGTTTGCACAAGTATCTAGCGAAGTGGTCCAACGCTTGGATTGCGTAACCTAGAATCAAACGAACGACACGATTTGATTATAGGTGGTAGAACGACGACTCCACAGTGGTGAGTACTCTAATAGATACGTCGGTAGAAAAATTTAGGACGTGACATAATATTGCATACAACCCTTGCCAAAGCAGGTGAAAAGGCTCGAATATCTCTTAACAAGAAGAATCGACATTAATCGAATTGTATTGATCCAACGCGTGTCCAAAACCCTTGCAAAGCAAGCCCTTTTATACGCTAGAGGTTTCTAAAACCCTAAAGGAGCAGTCGGCCATCTTGGTGTCCAAATTGGCTGACCCATTGATACGAACGTCACCAACCTTGTGACGAAACCCGTAAAAGATTAGCTTCAAGATCGACAAGAGGACACCAAGTTTGAAGCGGATCGACAAGACGCCACAACCTAGTGCGATTCTAGATTGATAAGTCACGAACACCTAGAGAAATTCTAAGGTATTAAAGAAGCCTTGGAGAAACCAAGAAAACTCTCAAAATCAGATTTATTGATTGAATGCCTAAACCATTGGAAGTGTGGGCTATTTATAGCCTTACATAGAGATGAACAACTAAATGTGGAACTAGTCTAGAGTTGTGGTCTTGACTAAGACTGACAATTGTAGGCTTGACTATTCCATAAGACTAAGAATTGTGGGTTTGACCAAACCTTATGAGGCCATCCCTTAGGTAAACAACCTTATGAGGTCATTGCTTAGGTAAATAACCTTATGAGATCATCGCTTAGGTAAATAAAGCAAGACTATGGACCATTAAGCCCTTATTACAATGACTTAACTAAAACAGCAAATGTGACTAGAGAAGGGTCACATATGGTTCTCTTTGGCGTGCACTACATGGATGACTTTCATTCCTTCATGCTCAAGCCCCTCAATGACCTTGGGGACAATTTCTTGGCCTTGTATCTCATGAACAAGTCCTTGGAGTTCCTTCCTCATCTTGTTAGCTCGTGCTCGAGTTACGGGTCCTAGGGGAACTCGAATAGTTCGCACTGGTGTCTCTTGGTTCGTATCATCCCCCTCCTCCTCAAAAGGATTTGTCCTCAAATCAGCTTCATCGTCTGCAAGAAAAGGAGATAGATCAGAGACATTGAATGTAGCGCTCACATTGTACTTACCGGGTAGGTCCAGTTTGTAAGCATTGTCATTGATGCGCTTGATGACTTGGAACGGCCCATCTCCTCGGGGAAGTAATTTATTGCGCCTTTGGACTGGGAACCTTTCCTTGCGTAGATGTAACCACACCCAGTCACCAGGTTCAAACACAACGCGTTGGCGTCCCTTGTTAACCCGTTGAGCAACTTGGTCCATCCTTCGCTCAATGTTTAGGCGTACCTGCTCGTGTAATTTCTTGACAAAATCTGCTCGTTTAGCACCATCCATGTTAATGTGCTCAGAAGAAGGTAAAGGTGATAAGTCTAGTGGTGTTAAAGGATTAAAACCATAGACTATTTCAAATGGTGAAAAATGAGTAGAACTATGCACCGTGCGATTGTATGCAAACTCAACATGGGGTAAACACTCTTCCCAGGTTCTAATGTTTTTTCTAATGATGGCACGCAAGAGTGTAGATAGTGTACGATTGACAACCTCAGTTTGGCCATCAGTTTGTGGGTGACTAGTAGTAGAAAATAGCAATTTGGTACCCAATTTTCCCCACAAAGTTTTCCAAAAGTAACTCAAAAATTTGACATCCCTATCAGAGACAATTGTCCTAGGCATGCCATGCAATCTAATGATTTCTTTGAAAAACAAATCAGCAATGTGCGATGCATCATCTGTTTTGTGACATGGTATAAAATGTGCCATTTTTGAAAATCTGTCAACAATAACAAAGATGCTATCATTTCCCCTCTTTGACCTAGGCAACCCTAAAACAAAATCCATGGAAATGTCGGTCCAAGGTTCCTTAGGTACAGGTAAAGGACTATAAAGGCCATAGGGTTGAAGTTTAGACTTAGCTTTGTGGCAAGTAATGCATTTAGCCACCATTCGCTCCACATCTCGTTTCATCCTTGGCCAATGGAAGTGCTCTTGAAGGATAGCTAAGGTTTTAGCTACGCCAAAGTGTCCCATCAAGCCACCTCCGTGTGCTTCCCTAACAAGTAAAGAGCGAATAGAGCAGTTAGGTATATACATAGTCGATTGAGGTAGAAAAGAAATCCATCAAGGATGTAGAATTTACCTTGAGTTGCTGAACCACAAGAGTTATAAATACCTGAGAAATCTGGGTCATTGGTGTATAACTCTTTGACTAATTCAAATCCTAACAACCTTGCATCAAGTTGAGTGAGCAAAGAGTACCGACGTGATAATGCATCAGCAACAACATTAGTTTTCCCCACTTTGTACTTAATCACATAAGGGAAGGTTTCAATAAATGCAATCCACCTAACATGACGCATATTCAACTTGTGTTGTGACTTAATGTGCTTAAGCGACTCATGGTCAGTGTGTATGACAAATTCCCTTGGTCTCAAGTAATGTTGCCAAGTTTCTAAAGCACGGATTAAGGAGTACAACTCCTTATCATAAGTGGAATAGTTCAAAGCTGCCCCATTGAGTTTTTCACTAAAGTATGCAATTGGTTTGCCCTCTTGCATTAGGACAGCTCCAATACCCACCCCAGATGCATCACACTCTATTTCAAACATCTTGTCAAAGCATGGTAATGCAAGTAGTGGTGCATGTGTGAGTTGATGTTTAAGCATTTGGAAAGCACGTACTTGAGCATCTCTCCACACAAATGGCTCATTTTTCTTAATTACAGCAGTTAGAGGTGCAGCAATGGTACTAAAATCTTTAACAAATCGTCTATAAAAACTAGCAAGACCATGGAAGCTACGTACCTCACCCACCGTGCTTGGAGTAGGCCATTCTCGAATTGCTTTAACCTTCTCCTCGTCCACTTTGATTCCCTGTTTACTCACAACAAAGCCTAGGAAGACAAGTTGATCAGTACAAAAGGAGCATTTCTTAAGGTTAGCATAGAGCTTTTCCCTTCGAAGTACATCAAGAACAAGCTTCACATGTTCAACATGCTCATCTAAGCTCCTACTATAAATCAGGATATCGTCAAAATATACAACTACAAATTTTCCAAGGAATGGACGAAGTACGTGGTTCATCAACCTCATGAACGTTGATGCGAGACGCGGAAGCAACTTCGGATCTAGAGGAACACGATGAAGATTGGATGGAGTTGAACCTGAACTTGGACCACTCAAGAACAGATTTAACGGTAGAGGACGCCACAATCAAGTATGTGTGCTTGATTGATAAGTCAAGAACAGCCTAGGATCAACTCTAGGATGTTCAACTTAGCTTTCACAAGCTAAGGGAATTTGCCACAAGGAATGGACGAAATTCTGGAAATTTTATTCAATACTCTCAAAAACTGAATGTAACATGCGGCTTGAGGCTATTAATAGCCGTGACTAAGACCTAATAAACTGGAAAGATAACAAGGAAAGTTCGGCCAGCCCCTTAGGCCTCCACTTGACCGAAAGCTAGCCCAACTAACTATAGATCTTAAGCGTCGGGGGCGTTGCCCCCGAACCCCCACCGGCTCAGCGAGATCCCCGTACGGCTCAGCGAGGGTACTTACTGCGGCTCAGCCCGCCGTTTGGAGCTTGAACACTTGCATCTTCAATTGTAAGCAGCATTTTAGTAGTCGTGCAAGGATGTTCCAACTCAATTCCTTCAATGCCTGGTTTCTCTTGGGTTTGGATGGCACGTACCAAGGCTTGGAGGGACTCCTTGAATCTCTTAGCTCGTCCTCGTGTCACTGGGCCTTGGGGCACCTTCACAGGGTCTACTTGTACACTTTGGGCCTCGTGCTCAACCGCATCATTCCCCTCCTCTTGAAAAGGATTTGCCCTCAAATCGTACTCGTCCCCTGCAATAAATGGACTTAGATCAGCAACATTGAATGTAGCACTAACAGTATACTCACCAGGCAGATCTAAGCGGTATGCGTTGTCGTTGATGCGCTCAATGACTTGAAAAGGCCCATCTCCTCGTGGTGACAGCTTGCTTTGCCGTTGTTTTGGAAACCTCTCCTTGCGCAAATGTAACCAGACCCAATCACCTGGTTCAAAGACAAGCTTGCGCCTGTGCTTATTGGCTTGTTGGACATATTGGGTCGTCCTCCTCTCGATGTTGGTACGAACCTTGTCATGTAATGATCTCACGAACTCAGCTTTCTTCTTGCCATCTAAGTTCATATGCTCAGAAGAAGGTAATGGCAACAAATCTAAGGGAGTTAAGGGGTTCAAACCATACACAACTTCAAAAGGCGAGAATTGTGTAGCACTATGCACAGCCCTATTGTATGCAAACTCAACATGAGGTAGACACTCCTCCCATGACTTGATATTTTTCTTTATGATTGCACGTAGGAGTGTGGATAAAGTCCTATTGACTACCTCAGTTTGTCCGTCCGTTTGAGGATGACTAGATGTAGAGAACAACAGTTTGGTTCCCAACCGACCCCATAAAGATTTCCAGAAATAGCTCAAAAACTTGACATCTCTATCGGATACTATTGTCCTAGGTATGCCATGCAAACGAACAACCTCTTTAAAGAATAAATCAGCAATGTGTAAAGCATCATCCGTCTTATGACATGCAATAAAGTGAGCCATTTTGGAGAACCTATCTACCACAACAAATATTGAGTCATGGCCACGCTTTGAACGAGGTAACCCAAGCACGAAATCCATGGAGATGTCAACCCAAGGTTGGTGAGGTATGGGTAAAGGAGTATACAAACCGTTTGGGTTGACCCGAGACTTAGCTTTGTGGCACACACCACATCTTCCAACAATCCTCTCCACGTCCTTGCGCATGCGAGGCCAATGGAAGTGTTCCTGCAATACAGCTAATGTCTTGGTGACACCAAAGTGTCCCATTAGTCCACCACTATGTGACTCCCGAATAAGTAAGTCACGTATGGACCCTCGAGGAATGCACAGCTTGGTAAGATAAAATAAGAACCCATCATGTACAAAGAACTTTTCAAAGTCAGATTTTCCCCAATTCGCATAAGCGTTGGCAAAATCCAAGTCATCCTGATACAACTCCTTCATGAGCTCAAAGCCTAGGAGTTTAGCATCTAAGGCAGTGAGCAAAATGTGTCTCCGAGATAAAGCGTCAGCTACTACATTAGACTTACCTGTTTTGTATTTGATGACGTATGGAAAAGACTCGATGAAGGCTACCCATCGGGCATGCCGTTTGCTCAGCTTTTGTTGTCCTTTTAGGTGCTTGAGAGACTCGTGGTCAGTTTTGATGACGAATTCCCGGGCACGTAGGTAGTGTTGCCATGTCTCCAGAGCACGTACAAGGGCAAACATCTCCTTGTCATAAGTTGAATAGTTGAGGACCGCGCCATTTAATTTCTCACTAAAGTAGGCAATCGGTCTCCCTCCTTGCATGAGTACGGCTCCTACTCCTACACCTGATGCATCACATTCCACTTCAAAAGTCAGATCAAAATTAGGTATTGCAAGGAGTGGTGCATGTGTGAGTTTGTGTTTCAGCAATTGGAAAGCCTTATCTTGGGCTTCCCCCCAAAAGAACTTCTCGTTCTTCTTTATGATCGCGGTAAGAGGTGCAGCAATGGTGCTAAAATCCTTCACAAAGCGACGGTAGAAGCTTGCTAATCCATGAAAGCTGCGCACATCACTTACAGAGGTAGGTGTTGGCCACTCCTGGATGGACTTAATCTTCTCTTCATCTACATGAATGCCCTGCGCACTTACAACATATCCTAGAAACACAACACGATCAGTGCAAAATGTGCACTTCTTAAGGTTGGCATATAGCCTTTCCCTTCGAAGTACTGCAAAGATGGCTTTGAGGTGCTCAAGGTGTTCCTCTAAGCTTCTACTATAAATCAGAATATCATCAAAGTAAACCACTACAAATTTCCCAAGAAAAGGTCTCAAAACATGGTTCATCAAACGCATGAAGGTACTAGGTGCATTAGTTAAGTCAAATGGCATTACTAACCACTCGTATAGACCATGTTTAGTTTTGAAAGCGGTTTTCCACTCATCTCCCTCTTTCATTCTTATTTGGTGGTAACCACTTTTCAAATCAATTTTAGTGAATATAATGGCACCATGCAATTCATCTAACATATCATCTAACCTAGGGATAGGGTGACGATATTTTACCGTGATTGCATTGACTGCTCGACAGTCGGTGCACATTCTCCACGCTCCATCTTTCTTTGGCACGAGAATCACTGGTACAGCGCATGGACTTAGACTTTCTCTAGCCCAACCTTTCCTTAGCAATTCCTCCACTTGCCTTTGCAATTCCTTTGTTTCCTCAGGACCCATTCTATAGGCTGGTTTGTTAGGCAATGGTGCTCCAGGAATGAGATCGATTTGGTGCTCGATTCCCCTTAATGGTGGTAGTCCATCAGGTACATCCTCAGGAAATATGTCTTCAAATTCCTGCAAGAGAGGTAAAATAGTAGAAGGCAAGGAGTCAGTGGGTATGGATGAAGTGACCAACTCTTCCTTGCACACAAGCATAAGTAAGAGTTGGTTGGAAGACAAAGCTCGCCTTATATCCTTGGCTTTTGCTAGCAAACTTAGCTTCCCCTTATTTTCTTCTCTCATAGCCGACCCACTTGTTGCCTTTTTCTTCCCTAGGGGTTCGGCCCTACTCTCTCCTTTTTCTTCCTCACTTTTCTCTCGCTTTTTCCTCTCAAGTTCTAGCTCATACTCCTTTTGGAGCCTCATTTGATCTTCATACACTTGTTTTGGGGTGAGAGGTACAAGTGTCACCTTTCTATTGCAATGAGTAAAGACATATTTATTAGCTCTTCCCTTGAATTCGACATCGCGATCATATTGCCAAGGCCGTCCAAGAATGAGGTGACTTGCTTGCATTGGCACGACATCACAAGTAATCTCGTCTTCATACTTGCCAATTCGGAATGGCACTTTCACTTGTCTAAACACACGTATTTCCCCTTCATTGTTCAACCATTGAAGGCGATAAGGTCTTGGATGTTTGATAACTTGGAGCCCTAGCATTTCTACCATGAGTAGACTAGCGACATTGGCACAACTCCCACTATCAATAACAACACTACACACCTTATCCTTGATATGACACCTTGTGTAGAAAAGGTTGTCCCGTTGTACCTCCATTTCCTCCTCTTTGGCGCGGGTAGTGAGGACCTTTCGAACCACTAGGCATCCAATCTCCTCATGCGTAGGTATCTCCTCACTCGATTCATTCTCTTCCTCTTCTAGAGGTGGCATCCCCTCGTACTCCTCTTCCTCATCTGATACAATTTCCCCATTTGGCAACATCAGCATGGTCCTTTGGCTGGGGCATTGAGAAGCGATGTGGCCAAATCCTTGACACTTAAAGCACTTGGTGTCTCGGCCACGTGGTTTGGAAGCTGCATTATTAGCCTTAAAGTCAGGCTTGGGCGTCGCCTTGGAAGGGAGGCCATTCGGCCTTGGAGGGTAAGAAGGAGCTGCGGCCTTCTCCTCCCTTTTTGGTTGAGAAGTGCGCCAATTTCCAGCTTGATAAGTAGTGCTTTGTCGTGCAGTACCCCTCCTCTTGAGGCGCCGTTCAATTGTAACCGCCTTCTCTAGCATTTCATTCATGTCGAGGTAGTGTTGGAGTTCCACTACTTCAGCAATCTCGGGCCTCAATCCATGTAGAAAACGAGCCATCGTGGCCTCTCCATCTTCACGCAAATCCGCCTTCATGATGGCCATTTCCATCTCCTTGTAATAATCCTCAACTGACATGGACCCTTGGTTGAGAGCTTGTAGCCGACGGTGTAGATCTCGGCTATAGTAGCTCGGAACGAATCTTTTTCTCATCAGACTCCTCATTTCCTCCCAAGTTTCCACAGGTCTCTCACGATTTCTCCTTCGGCTTAGTCTAAGTTGGTCCCACCAAATGGAGGCGTAGTCAGTGAATTCTACGGCTGCTAGTTTCACCTTTTGCTCCTCCGTATAGGTGTGGCATTCATAGACTAACTCAATTTTCCGTTCCCATTCCAAGTACGCCTCGGGGTCCGACTTGCCTTGGAATGAGGGAATCTTGAGTTTGACACCTTTAATGGTGTCGTCTCCTCGACGTTGGAACCTTTGATCATTTTGGTGCCTCCCCTCAAACGCTTCCTCTTCATCGTTTGAGTATGCCGATTCTTTGCCCTTACTCGGGGTAGGTGGAGGTTTCGAGTTCTCCAACTGATCAATTCGATCATGCAATGGTTCAATTTCATTCTTAAGCAATCGTTTGAACTCCCTCATCATGGCTTCCAACTGTAGTTTGATGTCCATGGTTTGTTCACCAACTTCACTAGACATATTTAGTCCACCTGCAAAACAAATAAACAAAACGAGTTCCTCTCTTTTTTTTTTTTTTTTTAATACAATGTATAGGTCACTCACACTCGTGTTTCACTCAAGTGTATCACTCTCTAATTATCTTACCAAGCAATTCCTTGGCTTGCTAGTTGCTCGAGTTGAACAAACCAGGCGTCACCGCAGTGTACGTTCTTGACTAGTCAACAAGTGACACACAAGCTAGTAGCAATAAATGGAGGTTAATGACTAAGACCTAGACACGACTCAAGACTCAGAATATAGCTGGACAATAACTAACAACTCAAAAGAAAGTAAGACAATTAACTTGAATGCTGAAATTTTGAAAATCCTAGAAAACTCTACCCGAAACCCAATTTTCTGGAATTTGTTGAGCTGCTGGTCCGTGGTCTTTTTGGTAAGGGTTTTGGAGTATTTTGGGTGGCCTTAGGCTGCTCAAATAATGGGCACTCTACTACCTAAAACTCAGCCCAATCGGGTGTCACAATTGCTCCAACGGTTTTAGGAAAATTCAAGAATTCAAGATTCGGAAATTGGAAAGTTTGATCTGATTTGGACACTTGGGGTTGCCAAGGATTGGAAACCTTGGAGTTTGGTTAGATTTGGGAGTCCCAAGTGGTTCAAATTCGAAATTTTGGGGCTGGTCAGATTTGGAAGTCAGATTTTGTACCAAATTTGGTAAACTTGTAGGCTGTCAAGAATTGGAGGTTGTTCAGATTCGGAAGTCCAAGTTTGAATCAGATTTGGTGGCTTGAAGGTTGACCAAGACTAGGGCTGTTCAGATTTGGAAGTCCAAGTTTGAATCAGATTTGGTAAAACTTGAAGGCTGGTCAAGAATTGGAGGTTGTTCAGATTTGGAAGTTCAAGTTTGAATCAGATTTGGTAAAACTTGAAGGCTGGTCAAAAATTGGAAACTAGAGCCGTCATTCTTAGAATTTTTTTTTTTTGACTTCTGTTGGGGTGTTTTCACACAATATCCAGCTAGTTTAGACCAGAATTTCACAGCAATTAACGTAAACAACTTGGACAGATTTGGTTTCAAGATCAAAGTTCCATGAAAACAAGAACACGGTTGAAGGTTTATTTCAGGTTTCAAGACTACCAAGATTAACCTCTTTGATCCAAGAAGCTCAAGACTTCCCCAATAAGGTTTTGATGTTCGAGTTTTGCAAAGCAACAACACAAAGGTTCAAGAAACAAGTGCAAACAGGTTCGGCATCCCAGCAAATTAATTCCAGCAACGACTCAAGGGAATGACAATAAGGTATGCATCACAATAGTTTTTTTTTTTTTTTGGATTTAAACAGAACATAAACACAAGACAAAACTGGACAGAAAATTTCGGACAACAACTAAACAACAAAGACAGATTTCTGACAAGGAAACAACCAAGATAGATTTAGGACTTGACAAACCCGAGCACTTGAGCTACGAATTTAGAAGACTAAAACAGATCTAAAAACAATAAAAAAGGATATTCGTGATACCTCTAACCAGCTCTGATGCCAGCTGATGCGAGACGCGGAAGCAACTTCGGATCTAGAGGAACACGATGAAGATTGGATGGAGTTGAACTTGAACTTGGACCACTCAAGAACAGATTTAACGGTAGAGGACGCCACAATCAAGTATGTGTGCTTGATTGATAAGTCAAGAACAGCCTAGGATCAACTCTAGGATGTTCAACTTAGCTTTCACAAGCTAAGGGAATTTGCCACAAGGAATGGACGAAATTCTGGAAATTTTATTCAATACTCTCAAAAACTGAATGTAACATGCGGCTTGAGGCTATTAATAGCCGTGACTAAGACCTAATAAACTGGAAAGATAACAAGGAAAGTTCGGCCAGCCCCTTGGGCCTCCACTTGACCGAAAGCTAGCCCAACTAACTATAGATCTTAAGCGTCGGGGGCGTTGCCCCCGAACCCCCACCGGCTCAGCGAGATCCCCGTACGGCTCAGCGAGGGTACTTACTGCGGCTCAGCCCGCCGTTTGGAGCTTGAACACTTGCATCTTCAATTGTAAGCAGCATTTTAGTAGTCGTGCAAGGATGTTCCAACTCAATTCCTTCAATGCCTGGTTTCTCTTGGGTTTGGATGGCACGTACCAAGGCTTGGAGGGACTCCTTGAATCTCTTAGCTCGTCCTCGTGTCACTGGGCCTTGGGGCACCTTCACAGGGTCTACTTGTACACTTTGGGCCTCGTGCTCAACCGCATCACGTGTAGTTCGGAGATAAGAGGATGAAAAGTTGGAGTAACTCCGAGTCGAACCCCTCCTCTTAATCCTCCTTTCAATCTTGATGGCCTTTTCCACCAAATCCCCAAGTTCCACATAGTGGTGTAACTCTACTTGGTCAGCGATTTCGGGCCTTAGTCCGTTCAAGAAGCGTGCCATTGTTGCTTCTCGATCCTCCATGATGTCTGCCCGTAGCATGAGTATTTCCATTTCTTTGTGATAGTCCTCGACACTTCGTGCTCCTTGGTTGAGGCTTTGAAGCTTTTGGTACAAGTCACGGTAGTAGTGACTAGGTACGAAACGCTTCCTCATTAGTCGTCTTAGCTCTGTCCAAGTTTGTATGGTAGGTTCACGACTCCTCCTTCGACTAGTGGAGATTTGATCCCACCACACAACGGCGTAGTCGGTGAATTCGACCACGGCCAACTTGACCTTTTGCTCTTCCGAGTAAGTATTGCAGTCGAAAACAAGTTCAATCCGCTTCTCCCACTCTAAGTAGGCATCAGGGTCTGATCGTCCTTGGAAAGGCGGAATTTTCATCTTTATGCCCGGAATGTGGTCATTTGAAGGCCTAGCATCACGCTTGGACTTACTTTGCTTATGCTCATAGTTGTTGTCTGAGTTAGAGTCGCTAGACTCATGTGCATAAGCCTTTCCACGGCTGCCTTTGGAGCTTCCATGAGACAACTCTAAGCTGTCAATGCGTTGGTGCATCAGTTCAAGTTTTTGGTCCATCATGCGTCCCAATTCGCCTTTGATTGCTTCTGTGAAAAGTTTAAGATCAAAAGCTTGGGAGCTTGCTCCCCCCTCGTTAGCCATGGTAGGGTAAAAAATAATAATAATAATGGAAAGAAGCAAAGTTTATCTCGCACACTTCCTCACGTGTTTACTCTCGCTCTCGTGTTTGAACACTCTAAGAACTCACCAAGGTATTTTCAAGGCTCCTTGGTCAACTCCTCGAAGAAGTTAGAACTCCTTCTAGTGTGGATCGACTTACCAACCAGGGTCACAAGATTGTAGCACTTTGAACGAAAAAAAAACAAAAGATGAAGGGACTGACCACGACTCAATGAATGACTCAAAGTTGAATTTTAAGGATCCTAGACAAAAACTCTACCCAAAACTGGAATTTTGAGCTGCTGGTTGCTGCATTTCTGGGCAGTGTTTTGGTAGATAAATGGACACTTAGAGGATTCAGAATGACACTTAAAACTAACCTAATGATGCACGAAAATTTCCAGAATTAATGATTGGACAGAAATTCCCCAATGGTTGCAAAGATGGAATCCGAATGGAAGATGAATTTGTGTTGTGGTAGGACTGTTTTGGAAACCCAAGGCTGACTTTTCTTCTTTAATCCTTTGGAAACAAGGATTAGTCTTCCTATTTGCTGGTTCCCATAAATTCTAAGGTCAAGTTCAAGATTGGAACTGATTTGGTTGTTTTTGGGAACAAGGGTGGAAAATTTGACTTGAACAGGTTGGAAAATTTGACTTGAATAGGTTGGGAAATTTGACTTGAATAGGCTGAATATTCTTCTTCTTCCTTTGTTTTTGTTTTCTAATCAGCCAAGAAGAGCCAAATTTCGTGGCTAAAATGTTCTTAGTCAAGAAAGAAGATTGTTGTGGTGAAGACAAGGATTTTGGCAGCTGAAAATTTGCAGCCTTGTTGTTTACCAAGATTTGGTTCCCAAAACCCAGAAACTTCAAGATTCTTTCAAGAATTCAAGATGTTAATTCCCAGAATTCAAGAAACACAAAATTGAAGATGATTTCCTCCCTAAACAATCCAAGATTTCACGATTTGATCAAGACAGATTTTGGTTGGCTTCAAGAATCCCAACTAACGTTCCAAGAACTTCAAGATTGTGGTTTTAAACAATCAGGAACTTCAAGAAACCCAAGTTTTGGTCAAGATAGATTTCCAGGAATTTTTGTAAGGTTAGCCAGCTATTTTTTTTTTTGTATGTAAACAAGAACACAAGGTAATAACTAGATAGGACTCTAAAACCCTTGCTACAAACTGATTTTTTTCGGATGAACAGTAACCTCGAATGATCAAATAGAACAAAAGACTGGAATTGAATGGATATAACAGGATAGAAACAAGACTCAAACAAGGAATCAAGAATAAAACACAAAAAAAAAGGCTGGACCAAACCAGGCTAACCACAGCAATTAACAACAACTAGACACAAGTTTATGTCGTAACAAATCTGGAAAAATAACGCAAGAACACGAAGTAACAAATCTGGAAATTGCGGATAGCAACTTAGAACATGAAAATAGAATTTTCGACAACTTGACTCGAAAAGCAAATAAAAAAAAAGGATATAACGTGATACCTCTTAATTAGCTCTGATTACCAACTGATACGAACGTCGCCAACCTTGTGACGAAACCCGTAAAAGATTAGCTTCAGGATCGACAAGAGGACACCAAGTTTGAAGCGGATGACCTCAACCCGTTAATCACGTGGTTAACGAACCTTAGTATAATGGTAGAAGACGCCACAACCTAGTGCGATTCTAGATTGATAAGTCACGAACACCTAGAGAAATTCTAAGGTATTCAAGAAGCCTTGGAGAAACCAAGAAAACTCTCAAAATCTGATTTATTGATTGAATGCCTAAACCATTGGAAGTGTGGGCTATTTATAGCCTTACATAGAGATGAACAACTAAATGTGGAACTAGTCTAGAGTTGTGGTCTTGACTAAGACTAACAATTGTAGGCTTGACTATTCCATAAGACTAAGAATTGTGGGTTTGACCAAACCTTATGAGGTCATCCCTTAGGTAAACAACCTTATGAGGTCATTGCTTAGGTAAATAACCTTATGAGATCATCGCTTAGGTAAATAAAGCAAGGCTATGGACCATTAAGCCCTTATTACAATGACTTAACTAAAACAGCAAATGTGACTAGAGAAGGGTCACACATGGTTCTCTTTGGCGTGCACTACATGGATGACTTTCATTCCTTCATGCTCAAGCCCCTCAATGACCTTGGGGACAATTTTTTGGCCTTGTATCTCATGAACAAGTCCTTGGAGTTCCTTCCTCATCTTGTTAGCTCGTGCTCGAGTTATGGGTCCTAGGGGAACTCGAATAGTTCGCACTGGTGTCTCTTGGTTCGTATCACCCATGCTTCTATTACGCAGTTAATCAAACCCTAAGCAACATTAAAGCCTAAAGACCCAACTCGGCCCAATCACTTGGAGGCCCGCTTGACTCTCCATGGGCTTGGATCATGATATAGATGTTTTGCTTGTCTCCTTCTAGGCCTTCACTATCCCTACGGACTGGTCTTGGACCATTTGAACAAGGCCTTGGAGGGATTTCTTTAAGAGCTTGGCTCGTGCATGTGTGACTAGGCCCAAAGCAACTCGGACCGGATCATTTCGTGGGCCAATCCAAGCACACATTACTGCTACGGTCCTTGATCAACTCGTTATGAGACACATAGCACGTTTGCTCAAGTATCTAGCGAAGTGGTCCAACGCTTGGATTGCGTAACCTAGAATCAAACGGACGACACGATTTGATTATAGGGGTTAGAACGACGACTCCACAGTGGTGAGTACTCTAATAGATACGTCGGTAGAAAAATCTAGGACGAGACGCAGTATTGCTTACAACCCTTGCTAAAGCAAGTGAAAAGGCTCGAATATCTCTTAACAAGAAGAATCGACAATAATCAAATTGTATTGATCCAACTTGTGTCCAAAACCCATGCAAAGCAAGCCCTTTTATAGGCTAGAGGTTTCTAAAACCCTAAAGGAGCAGTCGCCATGTTGGTGTATAGATTGGCCGACCCATGCTTCTATTACGCAGTTAATCTAACCCTAAGCAACATTAAGTCCTAAAGACCCAACTCGGCCCAATCACTTGGTGGCTCGCTTGACTCTCCATGGGCCTGGATCATGGTGTAGATGTTTTCCTTGTCTCCTTCTGGGCCTTCAATATCCCTATGGACTCTATGATGGTCTTGGACCATTTGAACAAGGCCTTGGAGGGATTTCTTTAAGAGCTTGGCTCGTGCATGTGTGACTAGGCCCAATGGAACTCGGACCGGATCATTTCGTGGACCATGATCCATGCACACATTACTGATACGGTCCTTGATCAACTCGTTACGAGACACATAGCACGTTTGCACAAGTATCTAGCGAAGTGGTCCAACGCTTGGATAGCGTAACCTAGAATCAAACGAACGACACGATTTGATTATAGGGGGTAGAACTACGACTCCACAGTGGTGAGTACTCTAATAGATACGTCGGTAGAAAAATCTAGGACGTGACGTAATATTGCATACAACCCTTGCCAAAGCAGGTGAAAAGGCTCGAATATCTCTTAACAAGAAGAATCGACATTAATCGAATTGTATTGATCCAACGCGTGTCCAAAACCCTTGCAAAGCAAGCCCTTTTATACGCTAGAGGTTTCTAAAACCCTAAAGGAGCAGTCGGCCATCTTGGTGTCCAAATTGGCTGACCCATGCTTCTATTACGCAGTTAATCAACCCTAAGCAACATTAAAGCCTAAAGACCCAACTCGGCCCAATCACTTGGAGGCCCGCTTGACTCTCCATGGGCTTGGATCATGATATAGATGTTTTGCTTGTCTCCTTCTAGGCCTTCAATATCCCTATGGACTCCATGTTGGTCTTGGACCATTTGAACAAGGCCTTGGAGGGATTTCTTTAAGAGCTTGGCTCGTGCATGTGTGACTAGGCCCAAAGGAACTCGGACCAGATCATTTCGTGGGCCATGATCCATGCACACATTACTGATACGGTCCTTGATCAACTCGTTACGAGACACATAGCACGTTTGCTCAAGTATCTAGCGAAGTGGTCCAACGCTTGGATTGCGTAACCTAGAATCAAACGGACGACACGATTTGATTATAGGGGGTAGAACGACGACTCCACAGTGGTGAGTACTCTAATAGATACGTCGGTAGAAAAATCTAGGACGAGACGCAATATTGCTTACAACCCTTGCCAAAGCAAGTGAAAAGGCTCGAATATCTCTTAACAAGAAGAATCGACAATAATCAAATTGTATTGATCCAACTTGTGTCCAAAACCCATGCAAAGCAAGCCCTTTTATAGGCTAGAGGTTTCTAAAACCCTAAAGGAGCAGTCGCCACCTTGGTGTATAGATTGGCCGACCCATGCTTCTATTACGCAGTTAATCTAACCCTAAGCAACATTAAGGCCTAAAGACCCAACTCGGCCCAATCACTTGGTGGCTCGCTTGACTCTCCATGGGCCTGGATCATGGTGTAGATGTTTTGCTTGTCTCCTTCTAGGCCTTCAATATCCCTATGGACTCCATGTTGGTCTTGGACCATTCGAACAAGGCCTTGGAGGGATTCTTTAAGTGCTTGGCTCGTGCATGTGTGACTAGGCCCAATAGAACTCGGACCGGATCATTTTGTGGGCCATGATCCATGCACACATCACTGATACGGTCCTTGATAAACTCGTTACGACACACATAGCACGTTTGCTCAAGTATCTAGCGAGGTGATTCAACGCTTGGATTGCGGAACCCAGAATCAAACGGACAACACGATTTGATTATAGTGGGTAGAACGACGACTCCACAATGGTGATTACTCTAACAGATACGTCGGTAGAACAGTCTAGGATGAGACGCAAGATTGCTCACAACCCTTGCAAAGGCAAGTAAAAAGGCTCGACTCTCTCTTGACAAGAAGAATCGACATTAATCGAATTGTATTGATCCAACGCGTGTCCAAAACCCTTGCAAAGCAAGCCCTTTTATACGCTAGAGGTTTCTAAAACCCTAAAGGAGCAGTCGGCCATCTTGGTGTCCAAATTGGCTGACCCATGCTTCTATTACGCAGTTAATCAAACCCTAAGCAACATTAAAGCCTAAAGACCCAACTCGGCCCAATCACTTGGAGGCCCGCTTGACTCTCCATGGGCTTGGATCATGATATAGATGTTTTGCTTGTCTCCTTCTAGGCCTTCAATATCCCTATGGACTCCATGTTGGTCTTGGACCATTTGAACAAGGCCTGGGAGGGATTTCTTTTAGAGCTTGGCTCGTGCATGTGTGACTAGGCCCAAAGGAACTCGGACCAGATCATTTCGTGGGCCATGATCCATGCACACATTACTGATACGGTCCTTGATCAACTCGTTACGAGACACATAGCACGTTTGCTCAAGTATCTAGCGAAGTGGTCCAACGCTTGGATTGCGTAACCTAGAATCAAACGGACGACACGATTTGATTATAGGGGGTAGAACGACGACTCCACAGTGGTGAGTACTCTAATAGATACGTCGGTAGAAAAATCTAGGACGAGACGCAATATTGCTTACAACCCTTGCCAAAGCAAGTGAAAAGGCTCGAATATCTCTTAACAAGAAGAATCGACAATAATCAAATTGTATTGATCCAACTTGTGTCCAAAACCCATGCAAAGCAAGCCCTTTTATAGGCTAGAGGTTTCTAAAACCCTAAAGGAGCAGTCGGCCATCTTGGTGTCTAGATTGGCCGACCCATGCTTCTATTAGGCATTTTATCAAACCCTAAGCACCATTAAGGCCTAAAGCCCCAACTCAGCACAATAACTTGGAGGCCCGCTTGACTCTCCATGGGCTTGGATCAATGTGTAGATGATTTGTTTGTATCCTTCTTGGCCTTCAATATCCCTATGGACTCCATGTTGGTCTTGGACCATTTGAACAAGGCCTTGGAGGGATTTCTTTAAGAGCTTGGCTCGTGCATGTGTGACTAGGCCCAATGGAACTCGGACCGGATCATTTCGTGGACCATGATCCATGCACACATTACTGATACGGTCCTTGATCAACTCGTTACGAGACACATAGCACGTTTGCACAAGTATCTAGCGAAGTGGTCCAACGCTTGGATAGCGTAACCTAGAATCAAACGAACGACACGATTTGATTATAGGTGGTAGAACAACGACTCCACAGTGGTGAGTACTCTAATAGATACGTCGGTAGAAAAATCTAGGACGTGACGTAATATTGCATGCAACCCTTGCCAAAGCAGGTTAAAAGGCTCGAATATCTCTTAACAAGAAGAATCGACATTAATCGAATTGTATTGATCCAACGCGTGTCCAAAACCCTTGCAAAGCAAGCCCTTTTATACGCTAGAGGTTTCTAAAACCCTAAAGGAGCAGTCGGCCATCTTGGTGTCCAAATTGGCTGACCCATGCTTCTATTACGCAGTTAATCAAACCCTAAGCAACATTAAAGCCTAAAGACCCAACTCGGCGCAATCACTTGGAGGCCCGCTTGACTCTCCATGGTCTTGGATCATGATATAGACGTTTTGCTTGTCTCCTTCTAGGCCTTCAATAACCCTATGGACTCCATGTTGGTCTTGGACCATTTGAACAAGGCCTTGGAACATCCTTGCACGACTACTAAAATGCTGCTTACAATTGAAGATGCAAGTGTTCAAGCTCCAAACGGCGGGCTGAGCCGCAGTAAGTACCCTCGCTGAGCCGTACGGGGATCTCGCTGAGCCGGTGGGGGTTCGGGGGCAACGCCCCCGACGCTTAAGATCTATAGTTAGTTGGGCTAGCTTTCGGTCAAGTGGAGGCCCAAGGGGCTGGCCGAACTTTCCTTGTTATCTTTCCAGTTTATTAGGTCTTAGTCACGGCTATTAATAGCCTCAAGCCGCATGTTACATTCAGTTTTTGAGAGTATTGAATAAAATTTCCAGAATTTCGTCCATTCCTTGTGGCAAATTCCCTTAGCTTGTGAAAGCTAAGTTGAACATCCTAGAGTTGATCCTAGGCTGTTCTTGACTTATCAATCAAGCACACATACTTGATTGTGGCGTCCTCTACCGTTAAATCTGTTCTTGAGTGGTCCAAGTTCAGGTTCAACTCCATCCAATCTTCATCGTGTTCCTCTAGATCCGAAGTTGCTTCCGCGTCTCGCATCAGCTGGCATCAGAGCTGGTTAGAGGTATCACGAATATCCTTTTTTATTGTTTTTAGATCTGTTTTAGTCTTCTAAATTCGTAGCTCAAGTGCTCGGGTTTGTCAAGTCCTAAATCTATCTTGGTTGTTTCCTTGTCAGAAATCTGTCTTTGTTGTTTAGTTGTTGTCCGAAATTTTCTGTCCAGTTTTGTCTTGTGTTTATGTTCTGTTTAAATCCAAAAAAAAAAAAAACTATTGTGATGCATACCTTATTGTCATTCCCTTGAGTCGTTGCTGGAATTAATTTGCTGGGATGCCGAACCTGTTTGCACTTGTTTCTTGAACCTTTGTGTTGTTGCTTTGCAAAACTCGAACATCAAAACCTTATTGGGGAAGTCTTGAGCTTCTTGGATCAAAGAGGTTAATCTTGGTAGTCTTGAAACCTGAAATAAACCTTCAACCGTGTTCTTGTTTTCATGGAACTTTGATCTTGAAACCAAATCTGTCCAAGTTGTTTACGTTAATTGCTGTGAAATTCTGGTCTAAACTAGCTGGATATTGTGTGAAAACACCCCAACAGAAGTCAAAAAAAAAATTCTAAGAATGACGGCTCTAGTTTCCAATTTTTGACCAGCCTTCAAGTTTTACCAAATCTGATTCAAACTTGGACTTCCAAATCTGAACAACCTCCAATTCTTGACCAGCCTTCAAGTTTTACCAAATCTGATTCAAACTTGGACTTCCAAATCTGAATAGCCCTAGTCTTGGTCAACCTTCAAGCCACCAAATCTGATTCAAACTTGGACTTCCGAATCTGAACAACCTCCAATTCTTGACAGCCTACAAGTTTACCAAATTTGGTGCAAAATCTGACTTCCAAATCTGACCAGCCCCAAAATTTCGAATTTGAACCACTTGGGACTCCCAAATCTAACCAAACTCCAAGGTTTCCAATCCTTGGCAACCCCAAGTGTCCAAATCAGATCAAACTTTCCAATTTCCGAATCTTGAATTCTTGAATTTTCCTAAAACCGTTGGAGCAATTGTGACACCCGATTGGGCTGAGTTTTAGGTAGTAGAGTGCCCATTATTTGAGCAGCCTAAGGCCACCCAAAATACTCCAAAACCCTTACCAAAAAGACCACGGACCAGCAGCTCAACAAATTCCAGAAAATTGGGTTTCGGGTAGAGTTTTCTAGGATTTTCAAAATTTCAGCATTCAAGTTAATTGTCTTACTTTCTTTTGAGTTGTTAGTTATTGTCCAGCTATATTCTGAGTCTTGAGTCGTGTCTAGGTCTTAGTCATTAACCTCCATTTATTGCTACTAGCTTGTGTGTCACTTGTTGACTAGTCAAGAACGTACACTGCGGTGACGCCTGGTTTGTTCAACTCGAGCAACTAGCAAGCCAAGGAATTGCTTGGTAAGATAATTAGAGAGTGATACACTTGAGTGAAACACGAGTGTGAGTGACCTATACATTGTATTAAAAAAAAAAAAAAAAAGAGAGGAACTCGTTTTGTTTATTTGTTTTGCAGGTGGACTAAATATGTCTAGTGAAGTTGGTGAACAAACCATGGACATCAAACTACAGTTGGAAGCCATGATGAGGGAGTTCAAACGATTGCTTAAGAATGAAATTGAACCATTGCATGATCGAATTGATCAGTTGGAGAACTCGAAACCTCCACCTACCCCGAGTAAGGGCAAAGAATCGGCATACTCAAACGATGAAGAGGAAGCGTTTGAGGGGAGGCACCAAAATGATCAAAGGTTCCAACGTCGAGGAGACGACACCATTAAAGGTGTCAAACTCAAGATTCCCTCATTCCAAGGCAAGTCGGACCCCGAGGCGTACTTGGAATGGGAACGGAAAATTGAGTTAGTCTATGAATGCCACACCTATACGGAGGAGCAAAAGGTGAAACTAGCAGCCGTAGAATTCACTGACTACGCCTCCATTTGGTGGGACCAACTTAGACTAAGCCGAAGGAGAAATCGTGAGAGACCTGTGGAAACTTGGGAGGAAATGAGGAGTCTGATGAGAAAAAGATTCGTTCCGAGCTACTATAGCCGAGATCTACACCGTCGGCTACAAGCTCTCAACCAAGGGTCCATGTCAGTTGAGGATTATTACAAGGAGATGGAAATGGCCATCATGAAGGCGGATTTGCGTGAAGATGGAGAGGCCACGATGGCTCGTTTTCTACATGGATTGAGGCCCGAGATTGCTGAAGTAGTGGAACTCCAACACTACCTCGACATGAATGAAATGCTAGAGAAGGCGGTTACAATTGAACGGCGCCTCAAGAGGAGGGGTACTGCACGACAAAGCACTACTTATCAAGCTGGAAATTGGCGCACTTCTCAACCAAAAAGGGAGGAGAAGGCCGCAGCTCCTTCTTACCCTCCAAGGCCGAATGGCCTCCCTTCCAAGGCGACGCCCAAGCCTGACTTTAAGGCTAATAATGCAGCTTCCAAACCACGTGGCCGAGACACCAAGTGCTTTAAGTGTCAAGGATTTGGCCACATCGCTTCTCAATGCCCCAGCCAAAGGACCATGCTGATGTTGCCAAATGGGGAAATTGTATCAGATGAGGAAGAGGAGTACGAGGGGATGCCACCTCTAGAAGAGGAAGAGAATGAATCGAGTGAGGAGATACCTACGCATGAGGAGATTGGATGCCTAGTGGTTCGAAAGGTCCTCACTACCCGCGCCAAAGAGGAGGAAATGGAGGTACAACGGGACAACCTTTTCTACACAAGGTGTCATATCAAGGATAAGGTGTGTAGTGTTGTTATTGATAGTGGGAGTTGTGCCAATGTCGCTAGTCTACTCATGGTAGAAATGCTAGGGCTCCAAGTTATCAAACATCCAAGACCTTATCGCCTTCAATGGTTGAACAATGAAGGGGAAATACGTGTGTTTAGACAAGTGAAAGTGCCATTCCGAATTGGCAAGTATGAAGACGAGATTACTTGTGATGTCGTGCCAATGCAAGCAAGTCACCTCATTCTTGGACGGCCTTGGCAATATGATCGCGATGTCGAATTCAAGGGAAGAGCTAATAAATATGTCTTTACTCATTGCAATAGAAAGGTGACACTTGTACCTCTCACCCCAAAACAAGTGTATGAAGATCAAATGAGGCTCCAAAAGGAGTATGAGCTAGAACTTGAGAGGAAAAAGCGAGAGAAAAGTGAGGAAGAAAAAGGAGAGAGTAGGGCCGAACCCCTAGGGAAGAAAAAGGCAACAAGTGGGTCGGCTATGAGAGAAGAAAATAAGGGGAAGCTAAGTTTGCTAGCAAAAGCCAAGGATATAAGGCGAGCTTTGTCTTCCAACCAACTCTTACTTATGCTTGTGTGCAAGGAAGAGTTGGTCACTTCATCCATACCCACTGACTCCTTGCCTTCTACTATTTTACCTCTCTTGCAGGAATTTGAAGACATATTTCCTGAGGATGTACCTGATGGACTACCACCATTAAGGGGAATCGAGCACCAAATCGATCTCATTCCTGGAGCACCATTGCCTAACAAACCAGCCTATAGAATGGGTCCTGAGGAAACAAAGGAATTGCAAAGGCAAGTGGAGGAATTGCTAAGGAAAGGTTGGGCTAGAGAAAGTCTAAGTCCATGCGCTGTACCAGTGATTCTCGTGCCAAAGAAAGATGGAGCGTGGAGAATGTGCACCGACTGTCGAGCAGTCAATGCAATCACGGTAAAATATCGTCACCCTATCCCTAGGTTAGATGATATGTTAGATGAATTGCATGGTGCCATTATATTCACTAAAATTGATTTGAAAAGTGGTTACCACCAAATAAGAATGAAAGAGGGAGATGAGTGGAAAACCGCTTTCAAAACTAAACATGGTCTATACGAGTGGTTAGTAATGCCATTTGACTTAACTAATGCACCTAGTACCTTCATGCGTTTGATGAACCATGTTTTGAGACCTTTTCTTGGGAAATTTGTAGTGGTTTACTTTGATGATATTCTGATTTATAGTAGAAGCTTAGAGGAACACCTTGAGCACCTCAAAGCCATCTTTGCAGTACTTCGAAGGGAAAGGCTATATGCCAACCTTAAGAAGTGCACATTTTGCACTGATCGTGTTGTGTTTCTAGGATATGTTGTAAGTGCGCAGGGCATTCATGTAGATGAAGAGAAGATTAAGTCCATCCAGGAGTGGCCAACACCTACCTCTGTAAGTGATGTGCGCAGCTTTCATGGATTAGCAAGCTTCTACCGTCGCTTTGTGAAGGATTTTAGCACCATTGCTGCACCTCTTACCGCGATCATAAAGAAGAACGAGAAGTTCTTTTGGGGGGAAGCCCAAGATAAGGCTTTCCAATTGCTGAAACACAAACTCACACATGCACCACTCCTTGCAATACCTAATTTTGATCTGACTTTTGAAGTGGAATGTGATGCATCAGGTGTAGGAGTAGGAGCCGTACTCATGCAAGGAGGGAGACCGATTGCCTACTTTAGTGAGAAATTAAATGGCGCGGTCCTCAACTATTCAACTTATGACAAGGAGATGTTTGCCCTTGTACGTGCTCTGGAGACATGGCAACACTACCTACGTGCCCGGGAATTCGTCATCAAAACTGACCACGAGTCTCTCAAGCACCTAAAAGGACAACAAAAGCTGAGCAAACGGCATGCCCGATGGGTAGCCTTCATCGAGTCTTTTCCATACGTCATCAAATACAAAACAGGTAAGTCTAATGTAGTAGCTGACGCTTTATCTCGGAGACACATTTTGCTCACTGCCTTAGATGCTAAACTCCTAGGCTTTGAGCTCATGAAGGAGTTGTATCAGGATGACTTGGATTTTGCCAACGCTTATGCGAATTGGGGAAAATCTGACTTTGAAAAGTTCTTTGTACATGATGGGTTCTTATTTTATCTTACCAAGCTGTGCATTCCTCGAGGGTCCATACGTGACTTACTTATTCGGGAGTCACATAGTGGTGGACTAATGGGACACTTTGGTGTCACCAAGACATTAGCTGTATTGCAGGAACACTTCCATTGGCCTCGCATGCGCAAGGACGTGGAGAGGATTGTTGGAAGATGTGGTGTGTGCCACAAAGCTAAGTCTCGGGTCAACCCAAACGGTTTGTATACTCCTTTACCCATACCTCACCAACCTTGGGTTGACATCTCCATGGATTTCGTGCTTGGGTTACCTCGTTCAAAGCGTGGCCATGACTCAATATTTGTTGTGGTAGATAGGTTCTCCAAAATGGCTCACTTTATTGCATGTCATAAGACGGATGATGCTTTACACATTGCTGATTTATTCTTTAAAGAGGTTGTTCATTTGCATGGCATACCTAGGACAATAGTATCCGATAGAGATGTCAAGTTTTTGAGCTATTTCTGGAAATCTTTATGGGGTCGGTTGGGAACCAAACTGTTGTTCTCTACCTCTAGTCATCCTCAAACGGACGGACAAACTGAGGTAGTCAATAGGACTTTATCCACACTCCTACGTGCAATCATAAAGAAAAATATCAAGTCATGGGAGGAGTGTCTACCTCATGTTGAGTTTGCATACAATAGGGCTGTGCATAGTGCTACACAATTCTCGCCTTTTGAAGTTGTGTATGGTTTGAACCCCTTAACTCCCTTAGATTTGTTGCCATTACCTTCTTCTGAGCATATGAACTTAGATGGCAAGAAGAAAGCTGAGTTCGTGAGATCATTACATGACAAGGTTCGTACCAACATCGAGAGGAGGACGACCCAATATGTCCAACAAGCCAATAAGCACAGGCGCAAGCTTGTCTTTGAACCAGGTGATTGGGTCTGGTTACATTTGCGCAAGAAGAGGTTTCCAAAACAACGGCAAAGCAAGCTGTCACCACGAGGAGATGGGCCTTTTCAAGTCATTGAGCGCATCAACGACAACGCATACCGCTTAGATCTGCCTGGTGAGTATACTGTTAGTGCTACATTCAATGTTGCTGATCTAAGTCCATTTATTGCAGGGGACGAGTACGATTTGAGGGCAAATCCTTTTCAAGAGGAGGGGAATGATGCGGTTGAGCACGAGGCCCAAAGTGTACAAGTAGACCCTGTGAAGGTGCCCCAAGGCCCAGTGACACGAGGACGAGCTAAGAGATTCAAGGAGTCCCTCCAAGCCTTGGTACGTGCCATCCAAACCCAAGAGAAACCAGGCATTGAAGGAATTGAGTTGGAACATCCTTGCACGACTACTAAAATGCTGCTTACAATTGAAGATGCAAGTGTTCAAGCTCCAAACGGCGGGCTGAGCCGCAGTAAGTACCCTTGCTGAGCCGTATGGGGATCTCGCTGAGCCGGTGGGGGTTCGGGGGCAACGCCCCCGACGCTTAAGATCTATAGTTAGTTGGGCTAACTTTCGGTCAAGTGGAGGCCCAAGGGGCTGGCCGAACTTTCCTTGTTATCTTTCCAGTTTATTAGGTCTTAGTCACGGCTATTAATAGCCTCAAGCCGCATGTTACATTCAGTTTTTGAGAGTATTGAATAAAATTTCCAGAATTTCGTCCATTCCTTGTGGCAAATTCCCTTAGCTTGTGAAAGCTAAGTTGAACATCCTAGATTTGATCCTAGGCTGTTCTTGACTTATCAATCAAGCACACATACTTGATTGTGGCGTCCTCTACCGTTAAATCTGTTCTTGAGTGGTCCAAGTTCAGGTTCAACTCCATCCAATCTTCATCATGTTCCTCTAGATCCGAAGTTGCTTCCGCGTCTCGCATCAGGGCCTGGATCATGGTGTAGATGTTTTGCTTGTCTCCTTCTAGGCCTTCAATATCCCTATGGACTCCATGTTGGTCTTGGACCATTCGAACAAGGCCTGGGAGGGATTTCTTTAAGAGCTTGGCTCGTGCATGTGTGACTAGGCCCAATAGAACTCGGACCGGATCATTTTGTGGGCCATGATCCATGCACACATCACTGATACGGTCCTTGATAAACTCGTTACGACACACATAGCACGTTTGCTCAAGTATCTAGCGAGGTGATTCAACGCTTGGATTGCGGAACCCAGAATCAAACGGACAACACGATTTGATTATAGTGGGTAGAACGACGACTCCACAATAGTGATTATTCTAACAGATACGTCGGTAGAACAGTCTAGGATGAGACGCAAGATTGCTCACAACCCTTGCAAAGGCAAGTAAAAAGGCTCGACTCTCTCTTGACAAGAAGAATCGACATTAATCGAATTGTATTGATCCAACGCGTGTCCAAAACCCTTGCAAAGCAAGCCCTTTTATACGCTAGAGGTTTCTAAAACCCTAAAGGAGCAGTCGGCCATCTTGGTGTCCAAATTGGCTGACCCATGCTTCTATTACGCAGTTAATCAAACCCTAAGCAACATTAAAGCCTAAAGACCCAACTCGGCCCAATCACTTGGAGGCCCGCTTGACTCTCTATGGGCTTGGATCATGATATAGATTTTTTGCTTGTCTCCTTCTAGGCCTTCAATATCCCTATGGACTCCATGTTGGTCTTGGACCATTTGAACAAGGCCTTGGAGGGATTTCTTTAAGAGCTTGGCTCGTGCATGTGTGACTAGGCCCAAAGGAACTCGGACCAGATCATTTCGTGGGCCATGATCCATGCACACATTACTGATACGGTCCTTGATCAACTCGTTACGAGACACATAGCACGTTTGCTCAAGTATCTAGCGAAGTGGTCCAACGCTTGGATTGCGTAACCTAGAATCAAACGGACGACACGATTTGATTATAGGGGATAGAACGACGACTCCACAGTGGTGAGTACTCTAATAGATACGTCGGTAGAAAAATCTAGGACGAGACGCAATATTGCATACAACCCTTGCCAAAGCAAGTGAAAAGGCTCGAATATCTCTTAACAAGAAGAATCGACAATAATCAAATTGTATTGATCCAACTTGTGTCCAAAACCCATGCAAAGCAAGCCCTTTTATAGGCTAGAGGTTTCTAAAACCCTAAAGGAGCAGTCGCCATCTTGGTGTATAGATTGGCCGACCCATGCTTCTATTACGCAGTTAATCTAACCCTAAGCAACATTAAGGCCTAAAGACCCAACTCGGCCCAATCACTTGGTGGCTCGCTTGACTCTCCATGGGCCTGGATCATGGTGTAGATGTTTTGCTTGTCTCCTTCTAGGCCTTCAATATCCCTATGGACTCCATGTTGGTCTTGGACCATTCGAACAAGGCCTTGGAGGGATTTCTTTAAGAGCTTGGCTCGTGCATGTGTGACTAGGCCCAATAGAACTCGGACCGGATCATTTTGTGGGCCATGATCCATGCACACATCACTGATACGGTCCTTGATAAACTCGTTACGACACACATAGCACGTTTGCTCAAGTATCTAGCGAGGTGATTCAACGCTTGGATTGCGGAACCCAGAATCAAACGGACAACACGATTTGATTATAGTGGGTAGAACGACGACTCCACAATGGTGATCACTCTAACAGATACGTCGGTAGAACAGTGTAGGATGAGACGCAAGATTGCTCACAACCCTTGCAAAGGCAAGTAAAAAGGCTCGACTCTCTCTTGACAAGAAGAATCGAAATTTACCAAACTTTATTGATCCAACTTGTGTCCAAAACCCTTATAATGCAAGCCCTTTTATAGCCTAGAGGTAACTAAAACCCTACGAAAACCCTAAAAGAGCAGTCGGCCATCTTGTTATCAAGACGGGCCGGCCCATGCTTCTACTACGTAGTTAATCCAACCCTAAGCAACATTAAAGCCTAAAGATCCTACTCAGCCCAATAACTTGGGGGCCCGCTTGACTCTCCATAGGCTTGGATCATGGTGTAGATGATTTGCTTGCATCCTTCTTGGCCTTCAATATCCCTATGGACTCCATGTTGGTCTTGGACCATTCGAACAAGGCCTTGGAGGGATTCCTTGAAGAACTTGGCTCGTACACCTATGACTGGGCCCAATGCAACTCGGACCAGCTCATTGCGTGGGCCCTGATCTATACACACGTCACTAATACGGTCCTTGATCAACTCGTTTCGAGACACCTAGCACGTTTGCCCAAGGATCTAGCGAGGTGGTCCAACGCTTGGATTACGAAACCTAGAACCAAGCGGGACGATAAGATTTAATTATAGGTGTTAGAACGATGACTCCACAGAGGTGATTACTCGAATGGATAGGTCGGTAGAACAATCTAGGACGAGACGCAATATTGCTTACAACCCTTGCCAAAGCAAGTGAAAAGGCTCGAATATCTCTTAACAAGAAGAATCGACATTAATCAAATTGTATTGATCCAACTTGTGTCCAAAACCCTTGCAAAGCAAGCCCTTTTATAGGCTAGAGGTTTCTAAAACCCTAAAGGAGCAGTCGGCCATCTTGGTGTCTAGATTGGCTGACCCATGCTTCTATTAGGCATTTTATCAAACCCTAAGCACCATTAAGGCCTAAAGCCCCAACTCAGCACAATAACTTGGAGGCCCGCTTGACTCTCCATGGGCTTGGATCAATGTGTAGATGATTTGTTTGTATCCTTCTTGGCCTTCAATATCCCTATGGACTCCATGTTGGTCTTGGACCATTTGAACAAGGCCTTGGAGGGATTTCTTTAAGAGCTTGGCTCGTGCATGTGTGACTAGGCCCAATGGAACTCGGACCGGATCATTTCGTGGACCATGATCCATGCACACATTACTGATACGGTCCTTGATCAACTCGTTACGAGACACATAGCACGTTTGCACAAGTATCTAGCGAAGTGGTCCAATGCTTGGATAGCGTAACCTAGAATCAAAAGAACGACACGATTTGATTATAGGTGGTAGAACAACGACTCCACAGTGGTGAGTACTCTAATAGATACGTCGGTAGAAAAATCTAGGACGTGACGTAATATTGCATGCAACCCTTGCCAAAGCAGGTTAAAAGGCTCGAATATCTCTTAACAAGAAGAATCGACATTAATCGAATTGTATTGATCCAACGCGTGTCCAAAACCCTTGCAAAGCAAGCCCTTTTATACGCTAGAGGTTTCTAAAACCCTAAAGGAGCAGTCGGCCATCTTGGTGTCCAAATTGGCTGACCCATGCTTCTATTACGCAGTTAATCAAACCCTAAGCAACATTAAAGCCTAAAGACCCAACTCGGCCCAATCACTTGGAGGCCCGCTTGACTCTCCATGGTCTTGGATCATGATATATATGTTTTGCTTGTCTCCTTCTAGGCCTTCAATAACCCTATGGACTCCATGTTGGTCTTGGACCATTTGAACAAGGCCTGGGAGGGATTTCTTTAAGAGCTTGGCTCGTGCATGTGTGACTAGGCCCAATAGAACTCGGACCGGATCATTTTGTGGGCCATGATCCATGCACACATCACTGATACGGTCCTTGATAAACTCGTTACGACACACATAGCACGTTTGCTCAAGTATCTAGCGAGGTGATTCAACGCTTGGATTGCGGAACCCAGAATCAAACGGACAACACGATTTGATTATAGTGGGTAGAACGACGACTCCACAATAGTGATTATTCTAACAGATACGTCGGTAGAACAGTCTAGGATGAGACGCAAGATTGCTCACAACCCTTGCAAAGGCAAGTAAAAAGGCTCGACTCTCTCTTGACAAGAAGAATCGACATTAATCGAATTGTATTGATCCAACGCGTGTCCAAAACCCTTGCAAAGCAAGCCCTTTTATACGCTAGAGGTTTCTAAAACCCTAAAGGAGCAGTCGGCCATCTTGGTGTCCAAATTGGCTGACCCATGCTTCTATTACGCAGTTAATCAAACCCTAAGCAACATTAAAGCCTAAAGACCCAACTCGGCCCAATCACTTGGAGGCCCGCTTGACTCTCTATGGGCTTGGATCATGATATAGATTTTTTGCTTGTCTCCTTCTAGGCCTTCAATATCCCTATGGACTCCATGTTGGTCTTGGACCATTTGAACAAGGCCTTGGAGGGATTTCTTTAAGAGCTTGGCTCGTGCATGTGTGACTAGGCCCAAAGGAACTCGGACCAGATCATTTCGTGGGCCATGATCCATGCACACATTACTGATACGGTCCTTGATCAACTCGTTACGAGACACATAGCACGTTTGCTCAAGTATCTAGCGAAGTGGTCCAACGCTTGGATTGCGTAACCTAGAATCAAACGGACGACACGATTTGATTATAGGGGATAGAACGACGACTCCACAGTGGTGAGTACTCTAATAGATACGTCGGTAGAAAAATCTAGGACGAGACGCAATATTGCATACAACCCTTGCCAAAGCAAGTGAAAAGGCTCGAATATCTCTTAACAAGAAGAATCGACAATAATCAAATTGTATTGATCCAACTTGTGTCCAAAACCCATGCAAAGCAAGCCCTTTTATAGGCTAGAGGTTTCTAAAACCCTAAAGGAGCAGTCGCCATCTTGGTGTATAGATTGGCCGACCCATGCTTCTATTACGCAGTTAATCTAACCCTAAGCAACATTAAGGCCTAAAGACCCAACTCGGCCCAATCACTTGGTGGCTCGCTTGACTCTCCATGGGCCTGGATCATGGTGTAGATGTTTTGCTTGTCTCCTTCTAGGCCTTCAATATCCCTATGGACTCCATGTTGGTCTTGGACCATTCGAACAAGGCCTTGGAGGGATTTCTTTAAGAGCTTGGCTCGTGCATGTGTGACTAGGCCCAATAGAACTCGGACCGGATCATTTTGTGGGCCATGATCCATGCACACATCACTGATACGGTCCTTGATAAACTCGTTACGACACACATAGCACGTTTGCTCAAGTATCTAGCGAGGTGATTCAACGCTTGGATTGCGGAACCCAGAATCAAACGGACAACACGATTTGATTATAGTGGGTAGAACGACGACTCCACAATGGTGATCACTCTAACAGATACGTCGGTAGAACAGTGTAGGATGAGACGCAAGATTGCTCACAACCCTTGCAAAGGCAAGTAAAAAGGCTCGACTCTCTCTTGACAAGAAGAATCGAAATTTACCAAACTTTATTGATCCAACTTGTGTCCAAAACCCTTATAATGCAAGCCCTTTTATAGCCTAGAGGTAACTAAAACCCTACGAAAACCCTAAAAGAGCAGTCGGCCATCTTGTTATCAAGACGGGCCGGCCCATGCTTCTACTACGTAGTTAATCCAACCCTAAGCAACATTAAAGCCTAAAGACCCTACTCAGCCCAATAACTTGGAGGCCCGCTTGACTCTCCATAGGCTTGGATCATGGTGTAGATGATTTGCTTGCATCCTTCTTGGCCTTCAATATCCCTATGGACTCCATGTTGGTCTTGGACCATTCGAACAAGGCCTTGGAGGGATTCCTTGAAGAACTTGGCTCGTACACCTATGACTGGGCCCAATGCAACTCGGACCAGCTCATTGCGTGGGCCCTGATCTATACACACGTCACTAATACGGTCCTTGATCAACTCGTTTCGAGACACCTAGCACGTTTGCCCAAGGATCTAGCGAGGTGGTCCAACGCTTGGATTGCGGAACCTAGAACCAAACGGGACGATAAGATTTAATTATAGGCGTTAGAACGATGACTCCACAGAGGTGATTACTCGAATGGATAGGTCGGTAGAACAATCTAGGACGAGACGCAATATTGCTTACAACCCTTGCCAAAGCAAGTGAAAAGGCTCGAATATCTCTTAACAAGAAGAATCGACATTAATCAAATTGTATTGATCCAACTTGTGTCCAAAACCCTTGCAAAGCAAGCTCTTTTATAGGCTAGAGGTTTCTAAAACCCTAAAGGAGCAGTCGGCCATCTTGGTGTCTAGATTGGCCGACCCAGGCTTCTATTAGGCATTTTATCAAACCCTAAGCACCATTAAGGCCTAAAGCCCCAACTCAGCACAATAACTTGGAGGCCCGCTTGACTCTCCATGGGCTTGGATCAATGTGTAGATGATTTGTTTGTATCCTTCTTGGCCTTCAATATCCCTATGGACTCCATGTTGGTCTTGGACCATTTGAACAAGGCCTTGGAGGGATTTCTTTAAGAGCTTGGCTCGTGCATGTGTGACTAGGCCCAATGGAACTCGGACCGGATCATTTCGTGGACCATGATCCATGCACACATTACTGATACGGTCCTTGATCAACTCGTTACGAGACACATAGCACGTTTGCACAAGTATCTAGCGAAGTGGTCCAACGCTTGGATAGCGTAACCTAGAATCAAACGAACGACACGATTTGATTATAGGTGGTAGAACAACGACTCCACAGTGGTGAGTACTCTAATAGATACGTCGGTAGAAAAATCTAGGACGTGACGTAATATTGCATGCAACCCTTGCCAAAGCAGGTTAAAAGGCTCGAATATCTCTTAACAAGAAGAATCGACATTAATCGAATTGTATTGATCCAACGCGTGTCCAAAACCCTTGCAAAGCAAGCCCTTTTATACGCTAGAGGTTTCTAAAACCCTAAAGGAGCAGTCGGCCATCTTGGTGTCCAAATTGGCTGACCCATGCTTCTATTACGCAGTTAATCAAACCCTAAGCAACATTAAAGCCTAAAGACCCAACTCGGCCCAATCACTTGGAGGCCCGCTTGACTCTCCATGGTCTTGGATCATGATATAGATGTTTTGCTTGTCTCCTTCTAGGCCTTCAATAACCCTATGGACTCCATGTTGGTCTTGGACCATTTGAACAAGGCCTGGGAGGGATTTCTTTAAGAGCTTGGCTCGTGCATGTGTGACTAGGCCCAAAGGAACTCGGACCAGATCATTTCGTGGGCCATGATCCATGCACACATTACTGATACGGTCCTTGATCAACTCGTTATGAGAAACATAGCACGTTTGCTCAAGTATCTAGTGAAGTTGTCCAACGCTTGGATTGCGTAACCTAGAATCAAACGGACGACACGATTTGATTATAGGGGGTAGAACGACGACTCCACAGTGGTGAGTACTCTAATAGATACGTCGGTAGAAAAATCTAGGACGAGACGCAATATTGCTTACAACCCTTGCCAAAGCAAGTGAAAAGGCTCGAATATCTCTTAACAAGAAGAATCGACAATAATCAAATTGTATTGATCCAACTTGTGTCCAAAACCCATGCAAAGCAAGCCCTTTTATAGGCTAGAGGTTTCTAAAACCCTAAAGGAGCAGTCGCCATCTTGGTGTATAGATTGGCCGACCCATGCTTCTATTACGCAGTTAATCTAACCCTAAGCAACATTAAGGCCTAAAGACCCAACTCGGCCCAATCACTTGGTGGCTCGCTTGACTCTCCATGGGCCTGGATCATGGTGTAGATGTTTTGCTTGTCTCCTTCTAGGCCTTCAATATCCCTATGGACTCCATGTTGGTCTTGGACCATTCGAACAAGGCCTTGGAGGGATTTCTTTAAGAGCTTGGCTCGTGCATGTGTGACTAGGCCCAATAGAACTCGGACCGGATCATTTTGTGGGCCATGATCCATGCACACATCACTGATACGGTCCTTGATAAACTCGTTACGACACACATAGCACGTTTGCTCAAGTATCTAGCGAGGTGATTCAACGCTTGGATTGCGGAACCCAGAATCAAACGGACAACACGATTTGATTATAGTGGGTAGAACGACGACTCCACAATGGTGATCACTCTAACAGATACGTCGGTAGAACAGTGTAGGATGAGACGCAAGATTGCTCACAACCCTTGCAAAGGCAAGTAAAAAGGCTCGACTCTCTCTTGACAAGAAGAATCGAAATTTACCAAACTTTATTGATCCAACTTGTGTCCAAAACCCTTATAATG
The DNA here is from genome assembly GCF_036785885.1 of Coffea arabica. NCBI lineage: Eukaryota > Viridiplantae > Streptophyta > Magnoliopsida > Gentianales > Rubiaceae > Coffea > Coffea arabica. The sequence continues at coordinate 15,752,504 of NC_092330.1, forward strand.
CAAGCCCTTTTATAGCCTAGAGGTAACTAAAACCCTACGAAAACCCTAAAAGAGCAGTCGGCCATCTTGTTATCAAGACGGGGCCGGCCCATGCTTCTACTACGTAGTTAATCCAACCCTAAGCAACATTAAAGCCTAAAGACCCTACTCAGCCCAATAACTTGGAGGCCCGCTTGACTCTCCATAGGCTTGGATCATGGTGTAGATGATTTGCTTGCATCCTTCTTGGCCTTCAATATCCCTATGGACTCCATGTTGGTCTTGGACCATTCGAACAAGGCCTTGGAGGGATTCCTTGAAGAACTTGGCTCGTACACCTATGACTGGGCCCAATGCAACTCGGACCAGCTCATTGCGTGGGCCCTGATCTATACACACGTCACTAATACGGTCCTTGATCAACTCGTTTCGAGACACCTAGCACGTTTGCCCAAGGATCTAGCGAGGTGGTCCAACGCTTGGATTGCGGAACCTAGAACCAAGCGGGACGATAAGATTTAATTATAGGCGTTATAACGATGACTCCACAGAGGTGATTACTCGAATGGATAGGTCGGTAGAACAATCTAGGACGAGACGCAATATTGCTTACAACCCTTGCCAAAGCAAGTGAAAAGGCTCGAATATCTCTTAACAAGAAGAATCGACATTAATCAAATTGTATTGATCCAACTTGTGTCCAAAACCCTTGCAAAGCAAGCCCTTTTATAGGCTAGAGGTTTCTAAAACCCTAAAGGAGCAGTCGGCCATCTTGGTGTCTAGATTGGCCGACCCATGCTTCTATTAGGCATTTTATCAAACCCTAAGCACCATTAAGGCCTAAAGCCCCAACTCAGCACAATAACTTGGAGGCCCGCTTGACTCTCCATGGGCTTGGATCAATGTGTAGACGATTTGTTTGTATCCTTCTTGGCCTTCAATATCCCTATGGACTCCATGTTGGTCTTGGACCATTTGAACAAGGCCTTGGAGGGATTTCTTTAAGAGCTTGGCTCGTGCATGTGTGACTAGGCCCAATGGAACTCGGACCGGATCATTTCGTGGACCATGATCCATGCACACATTACTGATACGGTCCTTGATCAACTCGTTACGAGACACATAGCACGTTTGCACAAGTATCTAGCGAAGTGGTCCAACGCTTGGATAGCGTAACCTAGAATCAAACGAACGACACGATTTGATTATAGGTGGTAGAACAACGACTCCACAGTGGTGAGTACTCTAATAGATACGTCGGTAGAAAAATCTAGGACGTGACGTAATATTGCATGCAACCCTTGCCAAAGCAGGTTAAAAGCCTCGAATATCTCTTAACAAGAAGAATCGACATTAATCGAATTGTATTGATCCAACGCGTGTCCAAAACCCTTGCAAAGCAAGCCCTTTTATACGCTAGAGGTTTCTAAAACCCTAAAGGAGCAGTCGGCCATCTTGGTGTCCAAATTGGCTGACCCATGCTTCTATTACGCAGTTAATCAAACCCTAAGCAACATTAAAGCCTAAAGACCCAACTCGGCCCAATCACTTGGAGGCCCGCTTGACTCTCCATGGTCTTGGATCATGATATAGATGTTTTGCTTGTCTCCTTCTAGGCCTTCAATAACCCTATGGACTCCATGTTGGTCTTGGACCATTTGAACAAGGCCTGGGAGGGATTTCTTTAAGAGCTTGGCTCGTGCATGTATGACTAGGCCCAAAGGAAATCGGACCAGATCATTTCGTGGGCCATGATCCATGCACACATTACTGATACGGTCCTTGATCAACTCGTTACGAGACACATAGCACGTTTGCTCAAGTATCTAGCGAAGTTGTCCAACGCTTGGATTGCGTAACTTAGAATCAAACGGACGATACGATTTGATTATAGGGGGTAGAACGACGACTCCACAGTGGTGAGTACTCTAATAGATACGTCGGTAGAAAAATCTAGGACGAGACGCAATATTGCTTACAACCCTTGCCAAAGCAAGTGAAAAGGCTCGAATATCTCTTAACAAGAAGAATCGACAATAATCAAATTGTATTGATCCAACTTGTGTCCAAAACCCATGCAAAGCAAGCCGTTTTATAGGCTAGAGGTTTCTAAAACCCTAAAGGAGCAGTCGCCATCTTGGTGTATAGATTGGCCGACCCATGCTTCTATTACGCAGTTAATCTAACCCTAAGCAACATTAAGGCCTAAAGACCCAACTCGGCCCAATCACTTGGAGGCTCGCTTGACTCTCCATGGGTTTGGATCATGGTGTAGATGTTTTGCTTGTCTCCTTCTAGGCCTTCAATATCCCTATGGACTCCATGTTGGTCTTGGACCATTCGAACAAGGCCTTGGAGGGATTCCTTTAAGAGTTTGGATCGTGCATGTGTGACTAGGCCCAATAGACCTCGGACCGGATCATTTTGTGGGCCATGATCCATGCACACATCACTGATACGGTCCTTGATCAACTCGTTACGAGACACATAGCACGTTTGCTCAAGTATCTAGCGAGGTGATTCAACGCTTGGATTGCGGAACCCAGAATCAAACGGACAACACGATTTGATTATAGTGGGTAGAACGACGACTCCACAATGGTGATTACTCTAACAGATACGTCGGTAGAACAGTCTAGGATGAGACGCAAGATTGCTCACAACCCTTGCAAAGGCAAGTAAAAAGGCTCGACTCTCTCTTGACAAGAAGAATCGAAATTTACCAAACTTTATTGATCCAACTTGTGTCCAAAACCCTTATAATGCAATCCCTTTTATAGCCTAGAGGCAACTAAAACCCTACGAAAACCCTACGAAAACCCTAAAAGAGCAGTCGGCCATCTTGTTATCAAGACGGGCCGGCCCATGCTTCTACTACGTAGTTAATCCAACCCTAAGCAACATTAAAGCCTAAAGACCCTACTCAGCCCAATAACTTGGAGGCCCGCTTGACTCTCCATAGGCTTGGATCATGGTGTAGATGATTTGCTTGCATCCTTCTTGGCCTTCAATATCCCTATGGACTCCATGTTGGTCTTGGACCATTCGAACAAGGCCTTGGAGGGATTCCTTGAAGAACTTGGCTCGTACACCAATGACTGGGCCCAATGGAACTCGGACCAGCTCATTGCGTGGGCCCTGATCTATACACACGTCACTAATACAGTCCTTGATCAACTCGTTTCGAGACACCTAGCACGTTTGCCCAAGGATCTAGCGAGGTGGTCCAACGCTTGGATTGCGGAACCTAGAACCAAGCGGGACGATAAGATTTAATTATAGGCGTTAGAACGATGACTCCACAGAGGTGATTACTCGAATGGATAGGTCGGTAGAACAATCTAGGACGAGACGCAATATTGCTTACAACCCTTGCCAAAGCAAGTGAAAAGGCTCGAATATCTCTTAACAAGAGGAATCGACATTAATCAAATTGTATTGATCCAACTTGTGTCCAAAACCCTTGCAAAGCAAGCCCTTTTATAGGCTAGATGTTTCTAAAACCCTAAAGGAGCAGTCGGCCATCTTGGTGTCTAGATTGGCCGACCCATGCTTCTATTAGGCATTTTATCAAACCCTAAGCACCATTAAGGCCTAAAGCCCCAACTCAGCACAATAACTTGAAGGCCCGCTTGACTCTCCATGGGCTTGGATCAATGTGTAGATGATTTGTTTGTATCCTTCTTGGCCTTCAATATCCCTATGGACTCCATGTTGGTCTTGGACCATTTGAACAAGGCCTTGGAGGGATTTCTTTAAGAGCTTGGCTCGTGCATGTGTGACTAGGCCCAATGGAACTCGGACCGGATCATTTCGTGGACCATGATCCATGCACACATTACTGATACGGTCCTTGATCAACTCGTTACGAGACACATAGCACGTTTGCACAAGTATCTAGCGAAGTGGTCCAACGCTTGCATAGCGTAACCTAGAATCAAACGAACGACACGATTTGATTATAGGTGATAGAACAACGATTCCACAGTGGTGAGTACTCTAATAGATACGTCGGTAGAAAAATTTAGGACGTGACATAATATTGCATACAACCCTTGCCAAAGCAGGTGAAAAGGCTCGAATATCTCTTAACAAGAAGAATCGACATTAATCGAATTGTATTGATCCAACGCGTGTCCAAAACCCTTGCAAAGCAAGCCCTTTTATACGCTAGAGGTTTCTAAAACCCTAAAGGAGCAGTCGGCCATCTTGGTGTCCAAATTGGCTGACCCATGCTTCTATTACGCAGTTAATCAAACCCTAAGCAACATTAAAGCCTAAAGACCCAACTCGACCCAATCACTTGGAGGCCCGCTTGACTCTCCATGGGCTTGGATCATGATATAGATGTTTTGCTTGTCTCCTTCTAGGCCTTCAATATCCCTATGGACTCCATGTTGGTCTTGGACCATTTGAACAAGGCCTTGGAGGGATTTCTTTAAGAGCTTGGCTCGTGCATGTGTGACTAGACCCAATGCAACTCGGACCGGATCATTTCGTGGGCCAATCCATGCACACATTACTGATACGGTCTTTGATCAACTCGTTCTGAGACACATAGCACGTTTGCTCAAGTATCTAGCGAAGTGGTCCAACGCTTGGATTGGGTAACCTAGAATCAAACGGACGACACGATTTGATTATAGGGGGTAGAACGATGACTCCACAGTGGTGAGTACTCTAATAGATACGTCGGTAGAAAAATCTAGGACGAGACGCAGTATTGCTTACAACCCTTGCTAAAGCAAGTGAAAAGGCTCGAATATCTCTTAACAAGAAGAATCGACAATAATCAAATTGTATTGATCCAACTTGTGTCCAAAACCCATGCAAAGCAAGCCCTTTTATAGGCTAGAGGTTTCTAAAACCCTAAAGGAGCAGTCGCCATCTTGGTGTATAGATTGGCCGACCCATGCTTCTATTACGCAGTTAATCTAATCCTAAGCAACATTAAGGCCTAAAGACCCAACTCGGCCCAATCACTTGGTGGCTCGCTTGACTCTCTATGGGCCTGGATCATGGTGTAGATGTTTTCCTTGTCTCCTTCTGGGCCTTCAATATCCCTATGGACTCTATGATGGTCTTGGACCATTTGAACAAGGCCTTGGAGGGATTTCTTTAAGAGCTTGGCTCGTGCATGTGTGACTAGGCCCAGTGGAACTCGGACCGGATCATTTCGTGGACCATGATCCATGCACACATTACTGATACGGTCCTTGATCAACTCGTTACGAGACACATAGCACGTTTGCACAAGTATCTAGCGAAGTGGTCCAACGCTTGGATAGCGTAACCTAGAATCAAACGAACGACACGATTTGATTATAGGGGGTAGAACGACGACTCCACAGTGGTGAGTACTCTAATAGATACGTCGGTAGAAAAATCTAGGACGTGACGTAATATTGCATGCAACCCTTGCCAAAGCAGGTTAAAAGGCTCGAATATCTCTTAACAAGAAGAATCGACATTAATCGAATTGTATTGATCCAACGCGTGTCCAAAACCCTTGCAAAGCAAGCCCTTTTATACGCTAGAGGTTTCTAAAACCCTAAAGGAGCAGTCGGCCATCTTGGTGTCCAAATTGGCTGACCCATGCTTCTATTACGCAGTTAATCAAACCCTAAGCAACATTAAAGCCTAAAGGCCCAACTCGGCCCAATCACTTGGAGGCCCGCTTGACTCTCCATGGTCTTGGATCATGATATAGATGTTTTGCTTGTCTCCTTCTAGGCCTTCAATAACCCTATGGACTGCATGTTGGTCTTGGACCATTTGAACAAGGCCTTGGAGGGATTTCTTTAAGAGCTTGGCTCGTGCATGTGTGACTAGGCCCAAAGGAACTCGGACCAGATCATTTCGTGGGCCATAATCCATGCACACATTACTGATACGGTCCTTGATCAACTCGTTACGAGACACATAGCATGTTTGCTCAAGTATCTAGCGAAGTGGTCCAACGCTTGGATTACGTAACCTAGAATCAAACGGACGACACGATTTGATTATAGGGGGTAGAACGACGACTCCACAGTGGTGAGTACTCTAATGATACGTCGGTAGAAAAATCTAGGACGAGACGCAATATTGCTTACAACCCTTGCCAAAGCAAGTGAAAAGGCTCGAATATCTCTTAACAAGAAGAATCGACAATAATCAAATTGTATTGATCCAACTTGTGTCCAAAACCCATGCAAAGCAAGCCCTTTTATAGGCTAGAGGTTTCTAAAACCCTAAAGGAGCAGTCGCCATCTTGGTGTATAGATTGGCCGACCCATGCTTCTATTACGCAGTTAATCTAACCCTAAGCAACATTAAGGCCTAAAGACCCAACTCGGCCCAATCACTTGGAGGCTCGCTTGACTCTCCATGGGTTTGGATCATGGTGTAGATGTTTTGCTTGTCTCCTTCTAGGCCTTCAATATCCCTATGGACTCCATGTTGGTCTTGGACCATTCGAACAAGGCCTTGGAGGGATTTCTTTAAGAGCTTGGCTCGTGCATGTGTGACTAGGCCCAATAGAACTCTGACCGGATCATTTTGTGGGCCATGATCCATGCACACATTACTGATACGGTCCTTGATAAACTCGTTACGACACACATAGCACGTTTGCCCAAGTATCTAGCGAGGTGATTCAACGCTTGGATTGCGGAACCCAGAATCAAACGGACAACACGATTTGATTATAGTGGGTAGAACGACGACTCCACAATGGTGATTACTCTAACAGATACGTCGGTAGAACAGTCTAGGATGAGACGCAAGATTGCTCACAACCCTTGCAAAGGCAAGTAAAAAGGCTCGACTCTCTCTTGACAAGAAGAATCGAAATTTACCAAACTTTATTGATCCAACTTGTGTCCAAAACCCTTATAATGCAAGCCCTTTTATAGCCTAGAGGTAACTAAAACCCTACGAAAACCCTAAAAGAGCAGTCGGCCATCTTGTTATCAAGACGGGCCGGCCCATGCTTCTACTACGTAGTTAATCCAACCCTAAGCAACATTAAAGTCTAAAGACCCTACTCAGCCCAATAACTTGGAGGCCCGCTTGACTCTCCATAGGCTTGGATCATGGTGTAGATGATTTGCTTGCATCCTTCTTGGCCTTCAATATCCCTATGGACTCCATGTTGGTCTTGGACCATTCGAACAAGGCCTTGGAGGGATTCCTTGAAGAACTTGGCTCGTACACCTATGACTGGGCCCAATGGAACTCGGACCAGCTCATTGCGTGGGCCCTGATCTATACACACGTCACTAATACGGTCCTTGATCAACTCGTTTCGAGACACCTAGCACGTTTGCCCAAGGATCTAGCGAGGTAGTCCAACGCTTAGATTGCGGAACCTAGAACCAAGCGGGACGATAAGATTTAATTATAGGCGTTAGAACGATGACTCCACAGAGGTGATTACTCGAATGGATAGGCCGGTAGAACAATCTAGGACGAGACGCAATATTGCTTACAACCCTTGCCAAAGCAAGTGAAAAGGCTCTAATATCTCTTAACAAGAAGAATCGACATTAATCAAATTGTATTGATCCAACTTGTGTCCAAAACCCTTGCAAAGCAAGCCCTTTTATAGGCTAGAGGTTTCTAAAACCCTAAAGGAGCAGTCGGCCATCTTGGTGTCTAGATTGGCCGACCCATGCTTCTATTAGGCATTTTATCAAACCCTAAGCACCATTAAGGCCTAAAGCCCCAACTCAGCACAATAACTTGGAGGCCCGCTTGACTCTCCATGGGCTTGGATCAATGTGTAGATGATTTGTTTGTATCCTTCTTGGCCTTCAATATCCCTATGGACTCCATGTTGGTCTTGGACCATTTGAACAAGGCCTTGGAGGGATTTCTTTAAGAGCTTGGCTCGTGCATGTGTGACTAGGCCCAATGGAACTCGGACCGGATCATTTCGTGGACCATGATCCATGCACACATTACTGATACGGTCCTTGATCAACTCGTTACGAGACACATAGCACGTTTGCACAAGTATCTAGCGAAGTGGTCCAACGCTTGGATAGCGTAACCTAGAATCAAACGAACGACACGATTTGATTATAGGTGGTAGAACAACGACTCCACAGTGGTGAGTACTCTAATAGATACGTCGGTAGAAAAATTTAGGACGTGACATAATATTGCATACAACCCTTGCCAAAGCAGGTGAAAAGGCTCGAATATCTCGTAACAAGAAGAATCGACATTAATCGAATTGTATTGATCCAACGCGTGTCCAAAACCCTTGCAAAGCAAGCCCTTTTATACGCTAGAGGTTTCTAAAACCCTAAAGGAGCAGTCGGCCATCTTGGTGTCCAAATTGGCTGACCCATGCTTCTATTACGCAGTTAATCAAACCCTAAGCAACATTAAAGCATAAAGACCCAACTCGGCCCAATCACTTGGAGGCCCGCTTGACTCTCCATGGGCTTGGATCATGATATAGATGTTTTGCTTGTCTCCTTCTAGGCCTTCAATATCCCTATGGACTCCATGTTGGTCTTGGACCATTTGAACAAGGCCTTGGAGGGATTTCTTTAAGAGCTTGGCTCGTGCATGTGTGACTAGGCCCAATGCAACTCGGACCGGATCATTTCGTGGGCCAATCCATGCACACATTACTGATACGGTCCTTGATCAACTCGTTATGACACACATAGCACGTTTGCTCAAGTATCTAGCGAAGTGGTCCAACGCTTGGATTGCGTAACCTAGAATCAAACGGAAGACACGATTTGATTATAGGGGGTAGAACGACGACTCCACAGTGGTGAGTACTCTAATAGATACGTCGGTAGAAAAATCTAGGACGAGACGCAGTATTGCTTACAACCCTTGCTAAAGCAAGTGAAAAGGCTCGAATATCTCTTAACAAGAAGAATCGACAATAATCAAATTGTATTGATCCAACTTGTGTCCAAAACCCATGCAAAGCAAGCCCTTTTATAGGCTAGAGGTTTCTAAAACCCTAAAGGAGCAGTCGCCATCTTGGTGTATAGATTGGCCGACCCATGCTTCTATTACGCAGTTAATCTAACCCTAAGCAACATTAAGGCCTAAAGACCCAACTCGGCCCAATCACTTGGTGGCTCGCTTGACTCTCCATGGGCCTGGATCATGGTGTAGATGTTTTCCTTGTCTCCTTCTGGGCCTTCAATATCCCTATGGACTCCATGTTGGTCTTGGACCATTTGAACAAGGCCTTGGAGGGATTTCTTTAAGAGCTTGGCTCGTGCATGTGTGACTAGACCCAATGCAACTCGGACCGGATCATTTCGTGGGCCAATCCATGCACACATTACTGATACGGTCCTTGATCAACTCGTTATGAGACACATAGCACGTTTGCACAAGTATCTAGCGAAGTGGTCCAACGCTTGGATAGCGTAACCTAGAATCAAACGAACGACACGATTTGATTATAGGGGGTAGAACGACGACTCCACAGTGGTGAGTACTCTAATAGATACGTCGGTAGAAAAATCTAGGACGAGACGCAATATTGCGTGGGCCCTGATCTATACACACGTCACTAATACGGTCCTTGATCAACTCGTTTCGAGACACCTAGCACGTTTGCCCAAGGATCTAGCGAGGTGGTCCAACGCTTGGATTGCGGAACCTAGAACCAAGCGGGACGATAAGATTTAATTATAGGCGTTAGAACGATGACTCCACAGAGGTGATTACTCGAATGGATAGGTCGGTAGAACAATCTAGGACGAGACGCAATATTGCTTACAACCCTTGCCAAAGCAAGTGAAAAGGCTCGAATATCTCTTAACAAGAAGAATCGACATTAATCAAATTGTATTGATCCAACTTGTGTCCAAAACCCTTGCAAAGCAAGCCCTTTTATAGGCTAGATGTTTCTAAAACCCTAAAGGAGCAGTCGGCCATCTTGGTGTCTAGATTGGCCGACCCATGCTTCTATTAGGCATTTTATCAAACCCTAAGCACCATTAAGGCCTAAAGCCCCAACTCAGCACAATAACTTGAAGGCCCGCTTGACTCTCCATGGGCTTGGATCAATGTGTAGATGATTTGTTTGTATCCTTCTTGGCCTTCAATATCCCTATGGACTCCATGTTGGTCTTGGACCATTTGAACAAGGCCTTGGAGGGATTTCTTTAAGAGCTTGGCTCGTGCATGTGTGACTAGGCCCAATGGAACTCGGACCGGATCATTTCGTGGACCATGATCCATGCACACATTACTGATACGGTCCTTGATCAACTCGTTACGAGACACATAGCACGTTTGCACAAGTATCTAGCGAAGTGGTCCAACGCTTGCATAGCGTAACCTAGAATCAAACGAACGACACGATTTGATTATAGGTGATAGAACAACGATTCCACAGTGGTGAGTACTCTAATAGATACGTCGGTAGAAAAATTTAGGACGTGACATAATATTGCATACAACCCTTGCCAAAGCAGGTGAAAAGGCTCGAATATCTCTTAACAAGAAGAATCGACATTAATCGAATTGTATTGATCCAACGCGTGTCCAAAACCCTTGCAAAGCAAGCCCTTTTATACGCTAGAGGTTTCTAAAACCCTAAAGGAGCAGTCGGCCATCTTGGTGTCCAAATTGGCTGACCCATGCTTCTATTACGCAGTTAATCAAACCCTAAGCAACATTAAAGCCTAAAGACCCAACTCGACCCAATCACTTGGAGGCCCGCTTGACTCTCCATGGGCTTGGATCATGATATAGATGTTTTGCTTGTCTCCTTCTAGGCCTTCAATATCCCTATGGACTCCATGTTGGTCTTGGACCATTTGAACAAGGCCTTGGAGGGATTTCTTTAAGAGCTTGGCTCGTGCATGTGTGACTAGACCCAATGCAACTCGGACCGGATCATTTCGTGGGCCAATCCATGCACACATTACTGATACGGTCTTTGATCAACTCGTTATGAGACACATAGCACGTTTGCTCAAGTATCTAGCGAAGTGGTCCAACGCTTGGATTGGGTAACCTAGAATCAAACGGACGACACGATTTGATTATAGGGGGTAGAACGATGACTCCACAGTGGTGAGTACTCTAATAGATACGTCGGTAGAAAAATCTAGGACGAGACGCAGTATTGCTTACAACCCTTGCTAAAGCAAGTGAAAAGGCTCGAATATCTCTTAACAAGAAGAATCGACAATAATCAAATTGTATTGATCCAACTTGTGTCCAAAACCCATGCAAAGCAAGCCCTTTTATAGGCTAGAGGTTTCTAAAACCCTAAAGGAGCAGTCGCCATGTTGGTGTATAGATTGGCCGACCCATGCTTCTATTACGCAGTTAATCTAATCCTAAGCAACATTAAGGCCTAAAGACCCAACTCGGCCCAATCACTTGGTGGCTCGCTTGACTCTCTATGGGCCTGGATCATGGTGTAGATGTTTTCCTTGTCTCCTTCTGGGCCTTCAATATCCCTATGGACTCTATGATGGTCTTGGACCATTTGAACAAGGCCTTGGAGGGATTTCTTTAAGAGCTTGGCTCGTGCATGTGTGACTAGGCCCAGTGGAACTCGGACCGGATCATTTCGTGCACCATGATCCATGCACACATTACTGATACGGTCCTTGATCAACTCGTTACGAGACACATAGCACGTTTGCACAAGTATCTAGCGAAGTGGTCCAACGCTTGGATAGCGTAACCTAGAATCAAACGAACGACACGATTTGATTATAGGGGGTAGAACGACGACTCCACAGTGGTGAGTACTCTAATAGATACGTCGGTAGAAAAATCTAGGACGTGACGTAATATTGCATGCAACCCTTGCCAAAGCAGGTTAAAAGGCTCGAATATCTCTTAACAAGAAGAATCGACATTAATCGAATTGTATTGATCCAACGCGTGTCCAAAACCCTTGCAAAGCAAGCCCTTTTATACGCTAGAGGTTTCTAAAACCCTAAAGGAGCAGTCGGCCATCTTGGTGTCCAAATTGGCTGACCCATGCTTCTATTACGCAGTTAATCAAACCCTAAGCAACATTAAAGCCTAAAGACCCAACTCGGCCCAATCACTTGGAGGCCCGCTTGACTCTCCATGGTCTTGGATCATGATATAGATGTTTTGCTTGTCTTGACAAACAAGATCAAGATGTTGCGGAGACAGGATTTGAACCCGTGACCTCAAGGTTATGAGCCTTGCGAGCTACCAAACTGCTCTACCCCGCGCTGAGGAGAAAAACCGAAAACTTCTAGGCCTTCAATAACCCTATGGACTCCATGTTGGTCTTGGACCATTTGAACAAGGCCTTGGAGGGATTTCTTTAAGAGCTTGGCTCGTGCATGTGTGACTAGGCCCAAAGGAACTCGGACCAGATCATTTCGTGGGCCATGATCCATGCACACATTACTGATACGGTCCTTGATCAACTCGTTACGAGACACATAGCATGTTTGCTCAAGTATCTAGCGAAGTGGTCCAACGCTTGGATTACGTAACCTAGAATCAAACGGACGACACGATTTGATTATAGGGGGTAGAACGACGACTCCACAGTGGTGAGTACTCTAATGATACGTCGGTAGAAAAATCTAGGACGAGACGCAATATTGCTTACAACCCTTGCCAAAGCAAGTGAAAAGGCTCGAATATCTCTTAACAAGAAGAATCGACAATAATCAAATTGTATTGATCCAACTTGTGTCCAAAACCCATGCAAAGCAAGCCCTTTTATAGGCTAGAGGTTTCTAAAACCCTAAAGGAGCAGTCGCCATCTTGGTGTATAGATTGGCCGACCCATGCTTCTATTACGCAGTTAATCTAACCCTAAGCAACATTAAGGCCTAAAGACCCAACTCGGCCCAATCACTTGGAGGCTCGCTTGACTCTCCATGGGTTTGGATCATGGTGTAGATGTTTTGCTTGTCTCCTTCTAGGCCTTCAATATCCCTATGGACTCCATGTTGGTCTTGGACCATTCGAACAAGGCTTTGGAGGGATTTCTTTAAGAGCTTGGCTCGTGCATGTGTGACTAGGCCCAATAGAACTCGGACCGGATCATTTTGTGGGCCATGATCCATGCACACATCACTGATACGGTCCTTGATAAACTCGTTACGACACACATAGCACGTTTGCCCAAGTATCTAGCGAGGTGATTCAACGCTTGGATTGCGGAACCCAGAATCAAACGGACAACACGATTTGATTATAGTGGGTAGAACGACGACTCCACAATGGTGATTACTCTAACAGATACGTCGGTAGAACAGTCTAGGATGAGACGCAAGATTGCTCACAACCCTTGCAAAGGCAAGTAAAAAGGCTCGACTCTCTCTTGACAAGAAGAATCGAAATTTACCAAACTTTATTGATCCAACTTGTGTCCAAAACCCTTATAATGCAAGCCCTTTTATAGCCTAGAGGTAACTAAAACCCTACGAAAACCCTAAAAGAGCAGTCGGCCATCTTGTTATCAAGACGGGCCGGCCCATGCTTCTACTACGTAGTTAATCCAACCCTAAGCAACATTAAAGTCTAAAGACCCTACTCAGCCCAATAACTTGGAGGCCCGCTTGACTCTCCATAGGCTTGGATCATGGTGTAGATGATTTGCTTGCCTCCTTCTTGGCCTTCAATATCCCTATGGACTCCATGTTGGTCTTGGACCATTCGAACAAGGCCTTGGAGGGATTCCTTGAAGAACTTGGCTCGTACACCTATGACTGGGCCCAATGGAACTCGGACCAGCTCATTGCGTGGGCCCTGATCTATACACACGTCACTAATACGGTCCTTGATCAACTCGTTTCGAGACACCTAGCACGTTTGCCCAAGGATCTAGCGAGTTAGTCCAACGCTTAGATTGCGGAACCTAGAACCAAGCGGGACGATAAGATTTAATTATAGGCGTTAGAACGATGACTCCACAGAGGTGATTACTCGAATGGATAGGTCGGTAGAACAATCTAGGACGAGACGCAATATTGCTTACAACCCTTGCCAAAGCAAGTGAAAAGGCTCTAATATCTCTTAACAAGAAGAATCGACATTAATCAAATTGTATTGATCCAACTTGTGTCCAAAACCCTTGCAAAGCAAGCCCTTTTATAGGCTAGAGGTTTCTAAAACCCTAAAGGAGCAGTCGGCCATCTTGGTGTCTAGATTGGCCGACCCATGCTTCTATTAGGCATTTTATCAAACCCTAAGCACCATTAAGGCCTAAAGCCCCAACTCAGCACAATAACTTGGAGGCCCGCTTGACTCTCCATGGGCTTGGATCAATGTGTAGATGATTTGTTTGTATCCTTCTTGGCCTTCAATATCCCTATGGACTCCATGTTGGTCTTGGACCATTTGAACAAGGCCTTGGAGGGATTTCTTTAAGAGCTTGGCTCGTGCATGTGTGACTAGGCCCAATGGAACTCGGACCGGATCATTTCGTGGACCATGATCCATGCACACATTACTGATACGGTCCTTGATCAACTCGTTACGAGACACATAGCACGTTTGCACAAGTATCTAGCGAAGTGGTCCAACGCTTGGATAGCGTAACCTAGAATCAAACGAACGACACGATTTGATTATAGGTGGTAGAACAACGACTCCACAGTGGTGAGTACTCTAATAGATACGTCGGTAGAAAAATTTAGGACGTGACATAATATTGCATACAACCCTTGCCAAAGCAGGTGAAAAGGCTCGAATATCTCGTAACAAGAAGAATCGACATTAATCGAATTGTATTGATCCAACGCGTGTCCAAAACCCTTGCAAAGCAAGCCCTTTTATACGCTAGAGGTTTCTAAAACCCTAAAGGAGCAGTCGGCCATCTTGGTGTCCAAATTGGCTGACCCATGCTTCTATTACGCAGTTAATCAAACCCTAAGCAACATTAAAGCATAAAGACCCAACTCGGCCCAATCACTTGGAGGCCCGCTTGACTCTCCATGGGCTTGGATCATGATATAGATGTTTTGCTTGTCTCCTTCTAGGCCTTCAATATCCCTATGGACTCCATGTTGGTCTTGGACCATTTGAACAAGGCCTTGGAGGGATTTCTTTAAGAGCTTGGCTCGTGCATGTGTGACTAGGCCCAATGCAACTCGGACCGGATCATTTCGTGGGCCAATCCATGCACACATTACTGATACGGTCCTTGATCAACTCGTTATGACACACATAGCACGTTTGCTCAAGTATCTAGCGAAGTGGTCCAACGCTTGGATTGCGTAACCTAGAATCAAACGGAAGACACGATTTGATTATAGGGGGTAGAACGACGACTCCACAGTGGTGAGTACTCTAATAGATACGTCGGTAGAAAAATCTAGGACGAGACGCAGTATTGCTTACAACCCTTGCTAAAGCAAGTGAAAAGGCTCGAATATCTCTTAACAAGAAGAATCGACAATAATCAAATTGTATTGATCCAACTTGTGTCCAAAACCCATGCAAAGCAAGCCCTTTTATAGGCTAGAGGTTTCTAAAACCCTAAAGGAGCAGTCGCCATCTTGGTGTATAGATTGGCCGACCCATGCTTCTATTACGCAGTTAATCTAACCCTAAGCAACATTAAGGCCTAAAGACCCAACTCGGCCCAATCACTTGGTGGCTCGCTTGACTCTCCATGGGCCTGGATCATGGTGTAGATGTTTTCCTTGTCTCCTTCTGGGCCTTCAATATCCCTATGGACTCCATGTTGGTCTTGGACCATTTGAACAAGGCCTTGGAGGGATTTCTTTAAGAGCTTGGCTCGTGCATGTGTGACTAGACCCAATGCAACTCGGACCGGATCATTTCGTGGGCCAATCCATGCACACATTACTGATACGGTCCTTGATCAACTCGTTATGAGACACATAGCACGTTTGCACAAGTATCTAGCGAAGTGGTCCAACGCTTGGATAGCGTAACCTAGAATCAAACGAACGACACGATTTGATTATAGGGGGTAGAACGACGACTCCACAATGGTGAGTACTCTAATAGATACGTCGGTAGAAAAATCTAGGACGTGACGTAATATTGCATGCAACCCTTGCCAAAGCAGGTGAAAAGGCTCGAATATCTCTTAACAGGAAGAATCGACATTAATCGAATTGTATTGATCCAACGCGTGTCCAAAACCCTTGCAAAGCAAGCCCTTTTATACGCTAGAGGTTTCTAAAACCCTAAAGGAGCAGTCGGCCATCTTGGTGTCCAAATTGGCTGACCCATGCTTCTATTACGCAGTTAATCAAACCCTAAGCAACATTAAAGCCTAAAGACCCAACTCGGCCCAATCACTTGGAGGCCCGCTTGACTCTCCATGGGCTTGGATCATGATATAGATGTTTTGCTTGTCTCCTTCTAGGCCTTCAATATCCCTATGGACTCCATGTTGGTCTTGGACCATTTGAACAAGGCCTTGGAGGGATTTCTTTAAGAGCTTGGCTCGTGCATGTGTGACTAGACCCAATGCAACTCGGACCGGATCATTTCGTGGGCCAATCCATGCACACATTACTGATACGGTCCTTGATCAACTCGTTATGAGACACATAGCACGTTTGCTCAAGTATCTAGCGAAGTGGTCCATTGCTTGGATTGGGTAACCTAGAATCAAACGGACGACACGATTTGATTATAGGGGGTAGAACGATGACTCCACAGTGGTGAGTACTCTAATAAATACGTCGGTAGAAAAATCTAGGACGAGACGCAGTATTGCTTACAACCCTTGCTAAAGCAAGTGAAAAGGCTCGAATATCTCTTAACAAGAAGAATCGACAATAATCAAATTGTATTGATCCAACTTGTGTCCAAAACTGATACGTTCCTCGATCCACGGTCGAGACACGTAGCACGTTTGCCCAAGGATCTAGCGAGGTTGTCCAACGCTTGGGTTGCGGAACCTAGAGTCAAACGGACAACACGATTTGACGTAGGTGGTAGACGACACTCCGATGAAGGTGAATACTCCAGGGGAATAGGTCGGTGGAACAATCAAGGACGATCACGAGATTGCTCAAGAACCCTTGCCAATGCAAGTAACGGAATTGTACTCTCCATCCAAGAGAAACAAGAACAAGTTTATTATCATCAAACGGCTTTTCTTAAACCTTACAAAGCAAGCCTTTATATAGGCAAATACTAATGAAACCCTAAACCCTAATATCGAAAAGCTAGATGGTTGGCCACTCCTTGGACAAGGTGGGCCGATCCATGGACTCAATAAAGAAGGGCCTAGCGGTTCGGCCATCCTTAGACAAAGGTGGGCCGAATCCATGGCTAACAAAAGGACTAATCTAAACTTAAGACTCCTAACACTAAGGCCTAATCGGCCATAGCCCACTTGGCTCTTCACGGGCTCTCTTCATGGGCTTGGATCATCGTGTAGACAACTGGGTTATCACCTTCTAAGCCTTCAATGTCTCGATGAACTCATTGTTGGTCTTGAACATTCCGTACAAGGGCTTGGAGTGATTCCCTGAATTGCTTGGCCCGTGCACATGTGACTGGGCCCAATGGAACTCGGATTGGGCCATTACGTGAGCCAAGGTCCGTGCACACATCAGTCCCTTCCTCTTGAGAAGGATTTGTCCTCAAATCTGGATGGAGATGAATGATACTAATGAGAGTGGGTAGTGTGACACCCAAGTCTCCACATATTGGCCCTCTTAGATTGAAGGATACTTGCATATGTTATGATTAAGATAATTTGGTGCACATGTCTCTTAGTCAGCTTCAAAGGGTTCTCAAACAAGGACATTCTCCAAGGTAGGAAAGAACGTGTATAAGGCTTGTGAACGTTCCAGGTTGCAACCCAAAGCTCAGTAATTAGCCTTCGCACCCGGACATTCACATGCACTTCATAACGATGTTCATTGAAACTAGAAAAGCCTCGAACCTGGTTGTGCAAGGTGGTGTAATTCAGCCCTAGGCACTGAATCGGCGCAACTTGCCATTCTGGAGGTGGGACACTAAGCCACCCGTGTTGCACATCCATAGAAACACGAACCAGTGCGGGAAGAACAACACTCGGATCTTGATTGACACCCTTGCGGCCATCACCCAACATAAGCGACAGGAATGAAGTGAAGTCTACCCCATACGAATCACATGCATTTACAAGCATGAAATCAGGTTGTAACTCTTTAGTCGTTGTGGGAAAATTTTGGACAGTTTTACAATACTTCTCATCAAAATAATGGGCTCGAATGACTCCTCCAATGACGCGGACAGGTTTGAATGCAGGTTGTTCCATGGATTGATACCAAAGAGATTTAGCTCCTAGGAGACAAACTCCATGGAAGCTCGCAAAGTGTCCAAGTGACTTCGGAATGGAACATGCCATGACCAGCTCTACTTGACTTTGTGTAACCTGCACAAAAGAAGAGATGCTAAACAAAACAAAGGTAAGTTCGTTAGGAAAATAATAGACCCTCATATTCTTGCTCAAAATCAGCCCACTTTCTCTCTTCTTTTCCTTTTTGCCACCCATCTCATCAGATTTTTCCATTTCTTTTTCTAGTTTAATAGCTGCCCCTTTGATCTCATTGCTTTCAACTCCCTCGGATTTTACCTCTTCAGGCTCAAATCCCTCATCTCGGTTTTTCTCCATCCTATAACGCTCAAGCTCACTTTTCATGCGTGCTAGATCAATACAAAGCTGGTCATAAGTAAGTGATACTAGTCCAAGACGACGACCATTAAATAAGAAGGAATACTTATTAGTATGTCCATGATATTTAACTTCTCGCCTTGACATCCATGCTTTGCCCAACAACACATGTGTCACTTGAATTGGGACTACATCACACAACACCTCATCCACGTATTTGCTGATTTGAATAGGTACAAGTGTGTGCTTAGTAACCCAAACTTCACCATGAGTGCTCGCCAACTTGTACGGTTGAAGATGATCAATGGTTGGAAGATTTAATTTCTCAACCATGATAGCACTTGCAAGGTTGACTTCACAACTCCCATCAATGGCCAAGCTACAAATTTTATCTTTGACACCGCAACGGGTATAAAACCAACCAAGCAACTGAGATTTGACGATGTCCAATTGCTCATCTACACCACGTAATGCCACTTCTTTGACTCCCTTAGGATCAAGAAGACAATGTTGTGAGCTAGCTTTTATGTGTCTTGTACTCACCATGAATGTATGAGGGAACCTGCAAAAAGTTAGCAACGAAACCGAAGATATTGCCTTTCACGCTCCCTTACGTGTATTCACTCGCACTCGTGTATATAGATGTCACTCCAATGGACTTACCAAATATCTTTACCTGTTGGGTAGTTGAGAAATGCCGCTCAAGTCCAATAATTGTCACCAACTTTTTCCACAAGAGTAACCAAGAAGGTAAGACACAAATGTGGGTGCAAAATGAAGTGGAAATGGACGAATTTGGAAGGCCAATAGTGGCGGACAGAAATGGAAGTGCGCCAATGAGAACACAAAAGAAAGAAACCCTAACTTCCTAAAATGTAGGAGGGGGTTCCTAGAATGTAGGAGAGTACTCCTAAAATGTAGGAGAGAATGTAGGAGAGGGTTCCTAAAATATAGGAGAGAATGTAGGAGCGTGTTCCTAAAATGTAGGAGAGAATGCCTAAAATGTAGGAGGGAATGTAGGAGAGTATTCCTAAAATGTAGGAGGATGTAGGAGAGAGTTCCTAAAATGTAGGAGAGAATGTAAGAGAGTGCCCTAAAATATAGGAGAGAATGTAGGTGAGTATTCCTAAAATGTAGGAGAGGATGTAGGAGAGTGCCCTAAAATATAGGAGAGAATGTAGGTGAGTATTCCTAAAATGTAGGAGAGGATGTAGGAGAGAGTTCCTAAAATGTAGGAGAGTGTTCCTAGAATGTAGGAGAGAATATAGGAGAGTGTCCAAGTGAAAGCAAAGAAACCCTAACGCAAATGAAACCCTAGTGCAAATGAAACCCTAGCTGCACAAATGAAATCCTAGCCGCACAAAGGGAACCCTAGCCGCCACAAGGAAACCCTAGCCGTCAGGAAACCCTAGCCGCCAAGAAACCCTAGCCGCCAAGCAAAACCCTAGCCGCCAAAAAACCCTAGCCGCCAAGCAAAACCCTAGCCACCAAGAGCCCTAGCCGTCGCGTCCTTATTTTCTTGTTGCTTCGACTAATGACTTGGACAGAATTTGGTAGTCATGTTGGAACACCAACGACCAGAAATTTCGATGCAACAAACGACTCTATACCACGGAACAACACCCACGGACAAATTGGGCACAACTTTGACCAGAAATTGGACGCAACAACGAAGTACTAAACAGCGGACAGATTTACAACGCAAGGAAACACACGAACAGAATTTTTTGACGCAACAAATGACTCAAACGCAAGAAACAAGTTGTGGATAGAAATTATCAACAAACTAGACACAACACAAAGGA
This sequence comes from Coffea arabica, assembly GCF_036785885.1. Taxonomy (NCBI): domain Eukaryota; kingdom Viridiplantae; phylum Streptophyta; class Magnoliopsida; order Gentianales; family Rubiaceae; genus Coffea; species Coffea arabica. The sequence continues at coordinate 15,772,868 of NC_092330.1, forward strand.
GATAACACACCAAAAGATTTTGTGTTCGGATGAACAGTACCGTGAACAGTGATGGTGAACAGTGCCGTGAACAGTACGATGAACAGTGATTTTTTTTTTTTTTTTTTTTTAACAAGGCAGGCACAAACGGACAGATTTGGACTCGACTTCAACAACAAACAATGACCAGAAATTTTTTTTTTTTTTGAAACAAGTGCAGCGGAAATAAGGAAAACTAAGAAAAAACTACGGATATAACGGAAGATACCTCCACCAAAGCTCTGAAGCCAACTGACACGTTCCTCGATCCACGGTCGAGACACGTAGCACGTTTGCCCAAGGATCTAGCGAGGTTGTCCAACGCTTGGGTTGCGGAACCTAGAGTCAAACGGACAACACGATTTGACGTAGGTGGTAGACGACACTCCGATGAAGGTGAATACTCCAGGGGAATAGGTCGGTGGAACAATCAAGGACGATCACGAGATTGCTCAAGAACCCTTGCCAATGCAAGTAACGGAATTGTACTCTCCATCCAAGAGAAACAAGAACAAGTTTATTATCATCAAACGGCTTTTCTTAAACCTTACAAAGCAAGCCTTTATATAGGCAAATACTAATGAAACCCTAAACCCTAATATCGAAAAGCTAGATGGTTGGCCACTCCTTGGACAAGGTGGGCCGATCCATGGACTCAATAAAGAAGGGCCTAGCGGTTCGGCCATCCTTAGACAAAGGTGGGCCGAATCCATGGCTAACAAAAGGACTAATCTAAACTTAAGACTCCTAACACTAAGGCCTAATCGGCCATAGCCCACTTGGCTCTTCACGGGCTCTCTTCATGGGCTTGGATCATCGTGTAGACAACTGGGTTATCACCTTCTAAGCCTTCAATGTCTCGATGAACTCATTGTTGGTCTTGAACATTCCGTACAAGGGCTTGGAGTGATTCCCTGAATTGCTTGGCCCGTGCACATGTGACTGGGCCCAATGGAACTCGGATTGGGCCATTACGTGAGCCAAGGTCCGTGCACACATCAAAAACCCATGCAAAGCAAGCCCTTTTATAGGCTAGAGGTTTCTAAAACCCTAAAGGAGCAGTCGCCATGTTGGTGTATAGATTGGCCGACCCATGCTTCTATTACGCAGTTAATCTAATCCTAAGCAACATTAAGGCCTAAAGAACCAACTCGGCCCAATCACTTGGTGGCTCGCTTGACTCTCCATGGGCCTGGATCATGGTGTAGATGTTTTCCTTGTCTCCTTCTGGGCCTTCAATATCCCTATGGACTCTATGATGGTCTTGGACCATTTGAACAAGGCCTTGGAGGGATTTCTTTAAGAGCTTGGCTCGTGCATGTGTGACTAGGCCCAGTGGAACTCGGACCGGATCATTTCGTGGACCATGATCCATGCACACATTACTGATACGGTCCTTGATCAACTCGTTACGAGACACATAGCACGTTTGCACAAGTATCTAGCGAAGTGGTCCAACGCTTGGATAGCGTAACCTAGAATCAAACGAACAACACGATTTGATTATAGGGGGTAGAACGACGACTCCACAGTGGTGAGTACTCTAATAGATACGTCGGAAGAAAAATCTAGGACGTGACGTAATATTGCATGCAACCCTTGCCAAAGCAGGTTAAAAGGCTCGAATATCTCTTAACAAGAAGAATCGACATTAATCGAATTGTATTGATCCAACGCGTGTCCAAAACCCTTGCAAAGCAAGCCCTTTTATACGCTAGAGGTTTCTAAAACCCTAAAGGAGCAGTCGGCCATCTTGGTGTCCAAATTGGCTGACCCATGCTTCTATTACGCAGTTAATCAAACCCTAAGCAACATTAAAGCCTAAAGACCCAACTCGGCGCAATCACTTGGAGGCCCGCTTGACTCTCCATGGTCTTGGATCATGATATAGACGTTTTGCTTGTCTCCTTCTAGGCCTTCAATAACCCTATGGACTCCATGTTGGTCTTGGACCATTTGAACAAGGCCTTGGAGGGATTTCTTTAAGAGCTTGGCTCGTGCATGTGTGACTAGGCCCAAAGGAACTCGGACCAGATCATTTCGTGGGCCATGATCCATGCACACATTACTGATACGGTCCTTGATCAACTCGTTACGAGACACATAGCACGTTTGCCCAAGTATCTAGCGAAGTGGTCCAACGCTTGGATTGCGTAACCTAGAATCAAACGGACGACACGATTTGATTATAGGGGGTAGAACGATGACTCCACAGTGGTGAGTACTCTAATAGATACGTCGGTAGAAAAATCTTGGACGAGATGCAATATTGCTTACAACCCTTGCCAAAGCAAGTGAAAAGGCTCGAATATCTCTTAACAAGAAGAATCGACAATAATCAAATTGTATTGATCCAACTTGTGTCCAAAACCCATGCAAAGCAAGCCCTTTTATAGGCTAGAGGTTTCTAAAACCCTAAAGGAGCAGTCGCCATCTTGGTGTATAGATTGGCAGACCCATGCTTCCATTACGCAGTTAATCTAACCATAAGCAACATTAAGGCCTAAAGACCCAACTCGGCCCAATCACTTGGAGGCTCGCTTGACTCTCCATGGGTTTGGATCATGGTGTAGATGTTTTGCTTGTCTCCTTCTAGGCCTTCAATATCCCTATGGACTCCATGTTGGTCTTGGACCATTCGAACAAGGCCTTGGAGGGATTTCTTTAAGAGCTTGGCTCGTGCATGTGTGACTAGGCCCAATAGAACTCGGACCGGATCATTTTGTGGGCCATGATCCATGCACACATCACTGATACGGTCCTTGATAAACTCGTTACGACACACATAGCACGTTTGCTCAAGTATCTAGCGAGGTGATTCAACGCTTGGATTGCGGAACCCAGAATCAAACGGACAACACGATTTGATTATAGTGGGTAGAACGACGACTCCACAATGGTGATTACTCTAACAGATACGTCGGTAGAACAGTCTAGGATGAGACGCAAGATTGCTCACAACCCTTGCAAAGGCAAGTAAAAAGGCTCGACTCTCTCTTGACAAGAAGAATCGAAATTTACCAAACTTTATTGATCCAACTTGTGTCCAAAACCCTTATAATGCAAGCCCTTTTATAGCCTAGAGGTAACTAAAACCCTACGAAAACCCTAAAAGAGCAGTCGGCCATCTTGTTATCAAGACGGGCCGGCCCATGCTTCTACTACGTAGTTAATCCAACCCTAAGCAACATTAAAGCCTAAAGACCCTACTCAGCCCAATAACTTGGAGGCCCGCTTGACTCTCCATAGGCTTGGATCATGGTGTAGATGATTTGCTTGCATCCTTCTTGGCCTTCAATATCCCTATGGACTCCATGTTGGTCTTGGACCATTCGAACAAGGCCTTGGAGGGATTCCTTGAAGAACTTGGCTCGTACACCTATGACTGGGCCCAATGGAACTCGGACCAGCTCATTGCGTGGGCCCTGATCTATACACACGTCACTAATACGGTCCTTGATCAACTCGTTTCGAGACACCTAGCACGTTTGCCCAAGGATCTAGCGAGGTGGTCCAACGCTTGGATTGCGGAACCTAGAACCAAGCGGGACGATAAGATTTAATTATAGGCGTTAGAACGATGACTCCACAGAGGTGATTACTCGAATGGATAGGTCGGTAGAACAATCTAGGACGAGACGCAATATTGCTTACAACCCTTGCCAAAGCAAGTGAAAAGGCTCTAATATCTCTTAACAAGAAGAATCGACATTAATCAAATTGTATTGATCCAACTTGTGTCCAAAACCCTTGCAAAGCAAGCCCTTTTATAGGCTAGAGGTTTCTAAAACCCTAAAGGAGCAGTCGGCCATCTTGGTGTCTAGATTGGCCGACCCATGCTTCTATTAGGCATTTTATCAAACCCTAAGCACCATTAAGGCCTAAAGCCCCAACTCAGCACAATAACTTGGAGGCCCGCTTGACTCTCCATGGGCTTGGATCAATGTGTAGATGATTTGTTTGTATCCTTCTTGGCCTTCAATATCCCTATGGACTCCATGTTGGTCTTGGACCATTTGAACAAGGCCTTGGAGGGATTTCTTTAAGAGCTTGGCTCGTGCATGTGTGACTAGGCCCAATGGAACTCGGACCGGATCATTTCGTGGACCATGATCCATGCACACATTACTGATACGGTCCTTGATCAACTCGTTACGAGACACATAGCACGTTTGCACAAGTATCTAGCGAAGTGGTCCAACGCTTGGATAGCGTAACCTAGAATCAAACGAACGACACCATTTGATTATAGGTGGTAGAACAACGACTCCACAGTGGTGAGTACTCTAATAGATACGTCGGTAGAAAAATTTAGGACGTGACATAATATTGCATACAACCCTTGCCAAAGCAGGTGAAAAGGCTCGAATATCTCTTAACAAGAAGAATCGACATTAATCGAATTGTATTGATCCAACGCGTGTCCAAAACCCTTGCAAAGCAAGCCCTTTTATACGCTAGAGGTTTCTAAAACCCTAAAGGAGCAGTCGGCCATCTTGGTGTCCAAATTGGCTGACCCATGCTTCTATTACGCAGTTAATCAAACCCTAAGCAACATTAAAGCATAAAGACCCAACTCGGCCCAATCACTTGGAGGCCCGCTTGACTCTCCATGGGCTTGGATCATGATATAGATGTTTTGCTTGTCTCCTTCTAGGCCTTCAATATCCCTATGGACTCCATGTTGGTCTTGGACCATTTGAACAAGGCCTTGGAGGGATTTCTTTAACAGCTTGGCTCGTGCATGTGTGACTAGGCCCAATGCAACTCGGACCGGATCATTTCGTGGGCCAATCCATGCACACATTACTGATACGGTCCTTGATCAACTCGTTATGACACACATAGCACGTTTGCTCAAGTATCTAGCGAAGTGGTCCAACGCTTGGATTGCGTAACCTAGAATCAAACGGAAGACACGATTTGATTATAGGGGGTAGAACGACGACTCCACAGTGGTGAGTACTCTAATAGATACGTCGGTAGAAAAATCTAGGACGAGACGCAGTATTGCTTACAACCCTTGCTAAAGCAAGTGAAAAGGCTCGAATATCTCTTAACAAGAAGAATCGACAATAATCAAATTGTATTGATCCAACTTGTGTCCAAAACCCATGCAAAGCAAGCCCTTTTATAGGCTAGAGGTTTCTAAAACCCTAAAGGAGCAGTCGCCATCTTGGTGTATAGATTGGCCGACCCATGCTTCTATTACGCAGTTAATCTAACCCTAAGCAACATTAAGGCCTAAAGACCCAACTCGGCCCAATCACTTGGTGGCTCGCTTGACTCTCCATGGGCCTGGATCATGGTGTAGATGTTTTCCTTGTCTCCTTCTGGGCCTTCAATATCCCTATGGACTCCATGTTGGTCTTGGACCATTTGAACAAGGCCTTGGAGGGATTTCTTTAAGAGCTTGGCTCGTGCATGTGTGACTAGACCCAATGCAACTCGGACGGGATCATTTCGTGGGCCAATCCATGCACACATTACTGATACGGTCCTTGATCAACTCGTTATGAGACACATAGCACGTTTGCTCAAGTATCTAGCGAAGTGGTCCAACGCTTGGATTGGGTAACATAGAATCAAACGGACGACACGATTTGATTATAGGGGGTAGAACGATGACTCCACAGTGGTGAGTACTCTAATAGATACGTCGGTAGAAAAATCTAGGACGAGACGCAGTATTGCTTGCAACCCTTGCTAAAGCAAGTGAAAAGGCTCGAATATCTCTTAACAAGAAGAATCGACAATAATCAAATTGTATTGATCCAACTTGTGTCCAAAACCCATGCAAAGCAAGCCCTTTTATAGGCTAGAGGTTTCTAAAACCCTAAAGGAGCAGTCGCTATGTTGGTGTATAGATTGGCCGACCCATGCTTCTATTACGCAATTAATCTAATCCTAAGCAACATTAAGGCCTAAAGACCCAACTCGGCCCAATCACTTGGTGGCTCGCTGGACTCTCTATGGGCCTGGATCATGGTGTAGATGTTTTCCTTGTCTCCTTCTGGGCCTTTAATATCCCTATGGACTCTATGATGGTCTTGGACCATTTGAACAAGGCCTTGGAGGGATTTCTTTAAGAGCTTGGCTCTTGCATGTGTGACTAGGCCCAGTGGAACTCGGACCGGATCATTTCGTGGACCATGATCCATTCACACATTACTGATACGGTCCTTGATCAACTCGTTACGAGACACATAGCACGTTTGCACAAGTATCTAGCGAAGTGGTCCAACGCTTGGATAGCGTAACCTAGAATCAAACGAACGACACGATTTGATTATAGGGGGTAGAACGACGACTCCACAGTGGTGAGTACTCTAATAGATACGTCGGTAGAAAAATCTAGGACGTGACGTAATATTGCATGCAACCCTTGCCAAAGCAGGTTAAAAGGCTCGAATATCTCTTAACAAGAAGAATCGACATTAATCGAATTGTATTGATCCAACGCGTGTCCAAAACCCTTGCAAAGCAAGCCCTTTTATACGCTAGAGGTTTCTAAAACCCTAAAGGAGCAGTCGGCCATCTTGGTGTCCAAATTGGCTGACCCATGCTTCTATTACGCAGTTAATCAAACCCTAAGCAACATTAAAGCCTAAAGACCCAACTCGACGCAATCACTTGGAGGCCCGCTTGACTCTCCATGGTCTTGGATCATGATATAGATGTTTTGCTTGTCTCCTTCTAGGCCTTCAATAACCCTATGGACTCCATGTTGGTCTTGGACCATTTGAACAAGGCCTTGGAGGGATTTCTTTAAGAGCTTGGCTCGTGCATGTGTGACTAGGCCCAAAGGAACTCGGACCAGATCATTTCGTGGGCCATGATCCATGCACACATTACTGATACGGTCCTTGATCAACTCGTTACGAGACACATAGCACGTTTGCTCAACTATCTAGCGAAGTGGTCCAACGCTTGGATTGCGTAACCTAGAATCAAACGGACGACACGATTTGATTATAGGGGGTAGAACGACGACTCCACAGTGGTGAGTACTCTAATAGATACGTCGGTAGAAAAATCTAGGACGAGACGCAATATTGCTTACAACCCTTGCCAAAGCAAGTGAAAAGGCTCGAATATCTCTTAACAAGAAGAATCGACAATAATCAAATTGTATTGATCCAACTTGTGTCCAAAACCCATGCAAAGCAAGCCCTTTTATAGGCTAGAGGTTTCTAAAACCCTAAAGGAGCAGTCGCCATCTTGGTGTATAGATTGGCAGACCCATACTTCCATTACGCAGTTAATCTAACCATAAGCAACATTAAGGCCTAAAGACCCAACTCGGCCCAATCACTTGGAGGCTCGCTTGACTCTCCATGGGTTTGGATCATGGTGTAGATATTTTGCTTGTCTCCTTCTAGGCCTTCAATATCCCTATGGACTCCATGTTGGTCTTGGACCATTCGAACAAGGCTTTGGAGGGATTTCTTTAAGAGCTTGGCTCGTGCATGTGTGACTAGGCCCAATAGAACTCGGACCGGATCATTTTGTGGGCCATGATCCATGCACACATCACTGATACGGTCCTTGATAAACTCGTTACGACACACATAGCACGTTTGCTCAAGTATCTAGCGAGGTGATTCAACGCTTGGATTGCGGAACCCAGAATCAAACGGACAACACGATTTGATTATAGTGGGTAGAACGACGACTCCACAATGGTGATTACTCTAACAGATACGTCGGTAGAACAGTCTAGGATGAGACGCAAGATTGCTCACAACCCTTGCAAAGGCAAGTAAAAAGGCTCGACTCTCTCTTGACAAGAAGAATCGAAATTTACCAAACTTTATTGATCCAACTTGTGTCCAAAACCCTTATAATGCAAGCCCTTTTATAGCCTAGAGGTAACTAAAACCCTACGAAAACCCTAAAAGAGCAGTCGGCCATCTTGTTATCAAGACGGGCCGGCCTATGCTTCTACTACGTAGTTAATCCAACCCTAAGCAACATTAAAGCCTAAAGACCCTACTCAGCCCAATAACTTGGAGGCCCGCTTGACTCTCCATAGGCTTGGATCATGGTGTAGATGATTTGCTTGCATCCTTCTTGGCCTTCAATATCCCTATGGACTCCATGTTGGTCTTGGACCATTCGAACAAGGCCTTGGAGGGATTCCTTGAAGAACTTGGCTCGTACACCTATGACTGGGCCCAATGGAACTCGGACCAGCTCATTGCGTGGGCCCTGATCTATACACACGTCACTAATACGGTCCTTGATCAACTCGTTTCGAGACACCTAGCACGTTTGCCCAAGGATCTAGCGAGGTGGTCCAACGCTTGGATTGCGGAACCTAGAACCAAGCGGGACGATAAGATTTAATTATAGGCGTTAGAACGATGACTCCACAGAGGTGATTACTCGAATGGATAGGTCGGTAGAACAATCTAGGACGAGACGCAATATTGCTTACAACCCTTGCCAAAGCAAGTGAAAAGGCTCTAATATCTCTTAACAAGAAGAATCGACATTAATCAAATTGTATTGATCCAACTTGTGTCCAAAACCCTTGCAAAGCAAGCCCTTTTATAGGCTAGAGGTTTCTAAAACCCTAAAGGAGCAGTCGGCCATCTTGGTGTCTAGATTGGCCGACCCATGCTTCTATTAGGCATTTTATCAAACCCTAAGCACCATTAAGGCCTAAAGCCCCAACTCAGCACAATAACTTGGAGGCCCGCTTGACTCTCCATGGGCTTGGATCAATGTGTAAATGATTTGTTTGTATCCTTCTTGGCCTTCAATATCCCTATGGACTCCATGTTGGTCTTGGACCATTTGAACAAGGCCTTGGAGGGATTTCTTTAAGAGCTTGGCTCGTGCATGTGTGACTAGGCCCAATGGAACTCGGACCGGATCATTTCGCGGACCATGATCCATGCACACATTACTCATACGGTCCTTGATCAACTCGTTACGAGACACATAGCACGTTTGCACAAGTATCTAGCGAAGTGGTCCAACGCTTGGATAGCGTAACCTAGAATCAAACGAACGACACGATTTGATTATAGGTGGTGGAACAACGACTCCACAGTGGTGAGTACTCTAATAGATACGTCGGTAGAAAAATTTAGGACGTGACATAATATTGCATACAACCCTTGCCAAAGCAGGTGAAAAGGCTCGAATATCTCTTAACAAGAAGAATCGACATTAATCGAATTGTATTGATCCAACGCGTGTCCAAAACCCTTGCAAAGCAAGCCCTTTTATACGCTAGAGGTTTCTAAAACCCTAAAGGAGCAGTCGGCCATCTTGGTGTCCAAATTGGCTGACCCATGCTTCTATTACGCAGTTAATCAAACCCTAAGCAACATTAAAGCATAAAGACCCAACTCGGCCCAATCACTTGGAGGCCCGCTTGACTCTCCATGGGCTTGGATCATGATATAGATGTTTTGCTTGTCTCCTTCTAGGCCTTCAATATCCCTATGGACTCCATGTTGGTCTTGGACCATTTGAACAAGGCCTTGGAGGGATTTCTTTAAGAGCTTGGCTCGTGCATGTGTGACTAGGCCCAATGCAACTCGGACCGGATCATTTCGTGGGCCAATCCATGCACACATTACTGATACGGTCCTTGATCAACTCGTTATGTGACACATAGCACGTTTGCTCAAGTATCTAGCGAAGTGGTCCAACGCTTGGATTACGTAACCTAGAATCAAACGGAAGACACGATTTGATTATAGGGGGTAGAACGACGACTCCACAGTGGTGAGTACTCTAATAGATACGTCGGTAGAAAAATCTAGGACGAGACGCAGTATTGCTTACAACCCTTGCTAAAGCAAGTGAAAAGGCTCGAATATCTCTTAACAAGAAGAATCGACAATAATCAAATTGTATTGATCCAACTTGTGTCCAAAACCCATGCAAAGCAAGCCCTTTTATAGGCTAGAGGTTTCTAAAACCCTAAAGGAGCAGTCGCCATCTTGGTGTATAGATTGGCCGACCCATGCTTCTATTACGCAGTTAATCTAACCCTAAGCAACATTAAGGCCTAAAGACCCAACTCGGCCCAATCACTTGGTGGCTCGCTTGACTCTCCATGGGCCTGGATCATGGTGTAGATGTTTTCCTTGTCTCCTTCCGGGCCTTCAATATCCCTGTGGACTCTATGATGGTCTTGGACCATTTGAACAAGGCCTTGGAGGGATTTCTTTAAGAGCTTGGCTCGTGCATGTGTGACTAGGCCCAATGGAACTCGGACCGGATCATTTCGTGGACCATGATCCATGCACACATTACTGATACGGTCCTTGATCAACTCGTTACGAGACACATAGCACGTTTGCACAAGTATCTAGCGAAGTGGTCCAACGCTTGGATAGCGTAACCTAGAATCAAACGAACGACACGATTTGATTATAGGGGGTAGAACGACGACTCCACAGTGGTGAGTACTCTAATAGATACGTCGGTAGAAAAATCTAGGACGTGACGTAATATTGCATACAACCCTTGCCAAAGCAGGTGAAAAGGCTCGAATATCTCTTAACAAGAAGAATCGACATTAATCGAATTGTATTGATCCAACGCGTGTCCAAAACCCTTGCAAAGCAAGCCCTTTTATACGCTAGAGATTTCTGAAACCCTAAAGGAGCAGTCGGCCATCTTGGTGTCCAAATTGGCTGACCCATGCTTCTATTACGCAGTTAATCAAAGCCTAAGCAACATTAAAGCCTAAAGACCCAACTCGGCCCAATCACTTGGAGGCCCGCTTGACTCTCCATGGGCTTGGATCATGATATAGATGTTTTGCTTGTCTCCTTCTAGGCCTTCAATATCCCTATGGACTCCATGTTTGATACGAGTTAAGCTATGCCATTGGATTACACGAGCTCGAGCAGTTCATTCAGCTTCATCGCAGCAAAGTCATTATAAGGCGTGGGCACGCTTTATAAGCTCAAGTCGTCTGCCCATCTAATCACAATTATGGTTTTAGTTAAGTCGTTTGTAATAAGGGCTTTATGGTCCATAGCCTTGCTTTATTTACCTAAGCGATGACCTCATAAGGTTATTTTCCTAAGCAATGACCTCATAAGGTTTGGTCAAGCCCACAATTTTTAGTCTTATGGAAATCGTCAAGCCTACAATTGTTAGTCTTAGTCAAGACCACAACTCAAGACTAGTTCCACATTTAGTTGTTCATCTCTATGTAAGGCTATAAATAGCCCACACTTCCAATGGTTTTAGGCATTCAATCAATAAATCAGATTTTGAGAGTTTTCTTGGTTTCTCCAAGGCTTCTTGAATACCTTAGAATTTCTCTAGGTGTTCGTGACTTATCAATCTAGAATCGCACTAGGTTGTGGCGTCTTCTACCATTATACCAAGGTTCGTTAACCACGTGATTAACGGGTTGAGGTCATCCGCTTCAAACTTGGTGTCCTCTTGTCGATCCTGAAGCTAATCTTTTACGGGTTTCGTCACAAGGTTGGCGACGTTCGTATCAGTTGGTTTCAGAGCTAATTAAGAGGTATCACGTTATATCCTTTTTTTTATTTGCTTTTCGAGTCAAGTTGTCGAAAATTCTGTTTTCGTGTTCTAAGTTGCTATCCGCAATTTCCAGATTTGTTACTTCGTGTTCTTGCGTTATTTTTCCAGATTTGTTACGACATGAACTTGTGTCTAGTTGTTGTTAATTGCTGTGGTTAGCCTTGTTTGGTCCAGCCTTTTTTTTTTGTGTCTTATTCTTGATTCTTTGTTTGAGTCTTGTTTCTATCCTGTTATATCCATTCAATTCCAGTCTTTTGTTCTATTTGATCATTCGAGGTTACTGTTCATCCGAAAAAATCAGTTTGTAGCAAGGGTTTTAGAGTCCTATCTAGTTATTATCTTGTGTTCTTGTTTACATACAAAAAAAAAAAAAATAGCTAGCTAACCTTACAAAACTTGATCAAAAATTCCTGCAAATCTGTCTTGATCAAAACTTGGGTTTCTTGAAGTTTCTGATTGTTTAAACCCACAATCTTGAAGTTCTTGGAACTTTAGTTGGGATTCTTGAAGACAACCAAAATCTGTCTTGATCAAATCGTGAAATCTTGTATTGTTTGGGGAGGAAATCATCTTCAATTTCATGTTTCTTGAATTCTGGAAATTAACATCTTGAATTCTTGAAAGAATCTTGAAGTTTCTGGGTTTTGGGAACCAAATCTTGGTAAACAACAAGGCAACAAAATTCCAGCTGCCAAAATCCTTGTCTTCACCACAACAATCTTCTTTCTTGACTAAGAACATTTTAGCCACGAAATTTGACTCTTCTTGGCTGATTATAAAACAAAAACAAAGGAAGAAGAAGAACATTCAGCCTATTCAAGTCAAATTTCCCAACCTATTCAAGTCAAATTTTCCAACCTGTTCAAGTCAAATTTTCCACCCTTGTTCCCAAAAACAACCAAATCAATTCCAATCTTGAACTTGACCTTAGAATTCATGAGAACCAGTAAATAGGAAGACTAATCCTCATTTCCAAAGGATTAAGGAAGAAAAGCCAGCCTTGGGTTTCCAAAACAGTCCTACCGCAACACAAATTCATCTTCCATTCGGATTCCATCTTTGCAACCATTGGGGATTTCTGTCCAATCATGAATTCTGGAAATTTTTGTGCATCATTAGGTCAGTTTTAAGTGTCATTCTGAATCCTCTAAGTGTCCATTTATCTACCAAAACATTGCCCAAAAATGCAGCAACCAGCAGCTCAAAATTCCAGTTTTGGGTAGAGTTTTGTCTAGGATCCTTAAAATTCAACTTTGAGTCAATCTTTGAGTCCTGGTCAGTCCCTTCATCCTTTATTTTTTTTTTTCGTTCAAAGTGCTACAATCTTGTGACCCTGGTTGGTAAGTCGATCCACACTAGAAGGAGTTCTAACTTGTTCGAGGAGTTGACCGAGGAGCCTTGAAAATACCTTGGTGAGTTAATTAGAGTGTTTTAAACACTTGAGTGATACACGAGTGACGAGTGTAAACATTTGAGCTTGTGTGGCGAGGAAAAATATCTTTTGTTTCACTAATTTTTTGCAAGTTTCCTCATACATCATGGCGAATACGAGGCATTTAAAAGCTAGCTTACAACATCTTCTTCTTGATCCTAAGGGAGTCAAAGAAGTAGCATTACGTGGTGTAGATGAGCAATTGGATATCGTCAAATCTCAGTTGCATGATTGGTTTTATACTCGTTGTGGTGTCAAAGATAAAACATGCAGCTTGGCCATTGATAAGAGTTGTGAAATCAATCTTGCAAGCGCTATCATGGTTCACAAATTAAATCTTCCAACTATTGATCATCTTCAACCGTATAAGTTGCCGAGTGCTCATGGTGATGTTTGGGTTACTAAGCACACACTTGTACCTATTCAAATTGGCAAGTATGTGGATGAGGTGTTGTGTGATGTAGTCCCAATTCAAATGACACATGTGTTGCTGGGCAAGGCGTGGATGTTGAGGCGAGAAGTTAAATATGATGGACATACTAATAAGTATTCCTTCTTATTTAATGGTCGTCGTTCTGCACTTGTACCACTTATTTATGACCAACTTTGTACTGATCTAGCATACATGAAAAGTGAGCATGAGCATTATAGTATGAAAAAAGAGCTAGATGAGGAAATTGTGACTGATGAGGTAAAATCCGAGGGAGTTGAAAAGGAGAAAGAGGTTGAAAATAATGAGAGGAAAAAGACAGCTATTGAGCATGAGAAAGAGATTGAAACATCCAAAGTATTGACTGAGATTTTAAGTTTCAACAAAAATGAGAGTGAGGGGGTTTATTGCCACCTTAACATTGCTCTGTCTAGTGTTCCTTGTTTTGTGCAGGTTAAGCAAAGTGCAATCGCTTTGATCTTACAATGTTCCATCCCAAAGTCACTTGTACAATTTGCGAGTTTCCATGGAGTTTGTCTTCTAGGAGTTAGATCAATTTGGTTCCCATTCATGGAATCGGATGATTTCAACGCTGTTCACGTCTTTGGAGGATCAAACTATGTGTACCCTTAAGACATTAGAATCGACCACGTTCCACGAGTTTACACAAGGAGTAAGGTCTTCAATGGTCACTACAATACCTATGTTCATCTTGTACCTAGTCCACTTGAAGCTCCAACTTCACCAAGTCAGCTTCCATACTTTGCAAGCTTATTCAAGTTTGAGGAGTCTGATTTCATAGGATCTACATCGCATCACTTTGAGGATCCTTACCACATGATCATAAGCGATCAAGTTGGGCATACATTGAAACTGGTTCGTGAGATTCAAAGTTCAACAAGGTTTACTTTCCAGCTTAGCAAGTGGTTTATGCATTGGAAGAAACTTGTGGTAATCATAACAAAATTGACTCGACGGCATGTAACTTTTCTTATCATCATTCATGTTTCAATTTGTGGGCAAATTGCTTTCAAGAGGTGGGGAATGATACGAGTTAAGCTATGCCATTGGATTACACGAGCTCGAGCAGTTCATTCAGCTTCATCGCAGCAAAGTCATTATAAGGCGTGGGCACGCTTTATAAGCTCAAGTCGTCTGCCCATCTAATCACAATTATTGTTTTAGTTAAGTCGTTTGTAATAAGGGCTTTATGGTCCATAGCCTTGCTTTATTTACCTAAGCGATGACCTCATAAGGTTATTTACCTAAGCAATGACCTCATAAGGTTTGGTCAAGCCCACAATTTTTAGTCTTATGGAAATAGTCAAGCCTACAATTGTTAGTCTTAGTCAAGACCACAACTCAAGACTAGTTCCACATTTAGTTGTTCATCTCTATGTAAGGCTATAAATAGCCCACACTTCCAATGGTTTTAGGCATTCAATCAATAAATCAGATTTTGAGAGTTTTCTTGGTTTCTCCAAAGCATCTTGAATACCTTAGAATTTCTCTAGGTGTTCGTGACTTATCAATCTAGAATCGCACTAGGTTGTGGCGTCTTCTACCATTATACCAAGGTTCGTTAACCACGTGATTAACGGGTTGAGGTAATCCGCTTCAAACTTGGTGTCCTCTTGTCGATCCTGAAGCTAATCTTTTACGGGTTTCGTCACAAGGTTGGCGACGTTCGTATCAATGTTGGTCTTCGACCATTTGAACAAGGCCTTGGAGGGATTTCTTTAAGAGTTTGGCTCGTGCATGTGTGACTAGGCCCAAAGGAACTCGGACCGGATCATTTCGTGGGCCATGATCCATGCACACATTACTGATACGGTCCTTGATCAACTCGTTACGAGACACATAGCACGTTTGCTCAAGTATCTAGCGAAGTGGTCCAACGCTTGGATTGCGTAACCTAGAATCAAACGGACGACACGATTTCATTATAGGGGGTAGAACGACGACTCCACAGTGGTGAGTATTCAAATAGATACGTCGGTAGAAAAATCTAGGACGAGACGCAATATTGCTTACAACCCTTGCCAAAGCAAGTGAAAAGGCTCGAATATCTCTTAACAAGAAGAATCGACAATAATCAAATTGTATTGATCCAACTTGTGTCCAAAACCCATGCAAAGCAAGCCCTTTTATAGGCTAGAGGTTTCTAAAACCCTAAAGGAGCAGTCACCATCTTGGTGTATAGATTGGCCGACCCATGCTTCCATTACGCAGTTAATCTAACCCTAAGCAACATTAAGGCCTAAAGACCCAACTCGGCCCAATCACTTGGAGGCTCGCTTGACTCTCCATGGGTTTGGATCATGGTGTAGATGTTTTGCTTGTCTCCTTCTAGGCCTTCAATATCCCTATGGACTCCATGTTGGTCTTGGACCATTCGAACAAGGCCTTGGAGGGATTTCTTTAAGAGCTTGGCTCGTGCATGTGTGACTAGGCCCAATAGAACTCGGACCGGATCATTTTGTGGGCCATGATCCATGCACACATCACTGATACGGTCCTTGATAAACTCGTTACGACACACATAGCACGTTTGCTCAAGTATCTAGCGAGGTGATTCAACGCTTGGATTGCGGAACCCAGAATCAAACGGACAACACGATTTGATTATAGTGGGTAGAACGACGACTCCACAATGGTGATTACTCTAACAGATACGTCGGTAGAACAGTCTAGGATGAGACGCAAGATTGCTCACAACCCTTGCAAAGGCAAGTAAAAAGGCTCGACTCTCTCTTGACAAGAAGAATCGAAATTTATCAAACTTTATTGATCCAACTTGTGTCCAAAACCCTTATAATGCAAGCCCTTTTATAGCCTAGAGGTAACTAAAACCCTACGAAAACCCTAAAAGAGCAGTCGGCCATCTTGTTATCAAGACGGGCCGGCCCATGCTTCTACTACGTAGTTAATCCAACCCTAAGCAACATTAAAGCCTAAAGACCCTACTCAGCCCAATAACTTGGAGGCCCGCTTGACTCTCCATAGGCTTGGATCATGGTGTAGATGATTTGCTTGCATCCTTCTTGGCCTTCAATATCCCTATGGACTCTATGTTGGTCTTGGACCATTCGAACAAGGCCTTGGAGGGATTCCTTGAAGAACTTGGCTCGTACACCTATGACTGGGCCCAATGGAACTCGGACCAGCTCATTGCGTGGGCCCTGATCTATACACACGTCACTAATACGGTCCTTGATCAACTCGTTTCGAGACACCTAGCACGTTTGCCCAAGGATCTAGCGAGGTGGTCCAACGCTTGGATTGCGGAACCTAGAACCAAGCGGGACGATAAGATTTAATTATAGGCGTTAGAACGATGACTCCACAGAGGTGATTACTCGAATGGATAGGTCGGTAGAACAATCTAGGACGAGACGCAATATTGCTTACAACCCTTGCCAAAGCAAGTGAAAAGGCACGAATATCTCTTAACAAGAAGAATCGACATTAATCAAATTGTATTGATCCAACTTGTGTCCAAAACCCTTGCAAAGCAAGCCCTTTTATAGGCTAGAGGTTTCTAAAACCCTAAAGGAGCAGTCGGCCATCTTGGTGTCTAGATTGGGCGACCCATGCTTCTATTAGGCATTTTATCAAACCCTAAGCACCATTAAGGCCTAAAGCCCCAACTCAGCACAATAACTTGGAGGCCCGCTTGACTCTCCATGGGCTTGGATCAATGTGTAGATGATTTGTTTGTATCCTTCTTGGCCTTCAATATCCCTATTGACTCCATGTTGGTCTTGGACCATTTGAACAAGGCCTTGGAGGGATTTCTTTAAGAGCTTGGCTCGTGCATGTGTGACTAGGCCCAATGGAATTCGGACCGGATCATTTCGTGGACCATGATCCATGCACACATTACTGATACGGTCCTTGATCAACTCGTTATGAGACACATAGCATGTTTCCACAAGTATCTAGCGAAGTGGTCCAACGCTTGGATAGCGTAACCTAGAATCAAACGAACGACACGATTTGATTATAAGTGGTAGAACAACGACTCCACAGTGGTGAGTACTCTAATAGATACGTCGGTAGAAAAATTTAGGACGTGACATAATATTGCATACAACCCTTGCCAAAGCAGGTGAAAAGGCTCGAATATCTCTTAACAAGAAGAATCGACAATAATCAAATTGTATTGATCCAACTTGTGTCCAAAACCCATGCAAAGCAAGCCCTTTTATAGGCTAGAGGTTTCTAAAACCCTAAAGGAGCAGTCGCCATCTTGGTGTATAGATTGGCCGACCCATGCTTCTATTACGCAGTTAATCTAACCCTAAGCAACATTAAGGCCTAAAGACCAAACTCGGCCCAATCACTTGGAGGCTCGCTTGACTCTCCATGGGCCTGGATCATGGTGTAGATGTTTTCCTTGTCTCCTTCTGGGCCTTCAATTTCCCTATGGACTCTATGATGGTCTTGGACCATTTGAACAAGGCCTTGGAGGGATTTCTTTAAGAGCTTGGCTCGTGCATGTGTGACTAGGCCCAATGGAACTCGGACCGGATCATTTCGTGGACCATGATCCATGCACACATTACTGATACGGTCCTTGATCAACTCGTTACGAGACACATAGCACGTTTGCACAAGTATCTAGCGAAGTGGTCCAACGCTTGGATAGCGTAACCTAGAATCAAACGAACGACACGATTTGATTATAGGGGGTAGAACGACGACTCCACAGTGGTGAGTACTCTAATAGATACGTCGGTAGAAAAATCTAGGACGTGACGTAATATTGCATACAACCCTTGCCAAAGCAGGTGAAAAGGCTCGAATATCTCTTAACAAGAAGAATCGACATTAATCGAATTGTATTGATCTAACGCGTGTCCAAAACCCTTGCAAAGCAAGCCCTTTTATACGCTAGAGGTTTCTAAAACCCTAAAGGAGCAGTCGGCCATCTTGGTGTCCAAATTGGCCGACCCATGCTTCTATTACGCAGTTAATCTAACCCTAAGCAACATTAAGGCCTAAAGACCCAACTCGGCCCAATCACTTGGAGGCTCGCTTGACTCTCCATGGGTTTGGATCATGGTGTAGATGTTTTGCTTGTCTCCTTCTAGGCCTTCAATATCCCTATGGACTCCATGTTGGTCTTGGACCATTCGAACAAGGCCTTGGAGGGATTTCTTTAAGAGCTTGGCTCGTGCATGTGTGACTAGGCCCAATAGAACTCGGACCGGATCATTTTGTGGGCCATGATCCATGCACACATCACTGATACGGTCCTTGATAAACTCGTTACGACACACATAGCACGTTTGCTCAAGTATCTAGCGAGGTGATTCAACGCTTGGATTGCGGAACCCAGAATCAAACGGACAACACGATTTGATTATAGTGGGTAGAACGACGACTCCACAATGGTGATTACTCTAACAGATACGTCGGTAGAACAGTCTAGGATGAGACGCAAGATTGCTCACAACCCTTGCAAAGGCAAGTAAAAAGGCTCGACTCTCTCTTGACAAGAAGAATCGAAATTTACCAAACTTTATTGATCCAACTTGTGTCCAAAACCCTTATGATGCAAGCCCTTTTATAGCCTAGAGGTAACTAAAACCCTACGAAAACCCTAAAAGAGCAGTCGGCCATCTTGTTATCAAGACGGGCCGGCCCATGCTTCTACTACGTAGTTAATCCAACCCTAAGCAACATTAAGGCCTAAAGACCCTACTCAGCCCAATAACTTGGAGGCCCGCTTGACTCTCCATAGGCTTGGATCATGGTGTAGATGATTTGCTTGTATCCTTCTTGGCCTTCAATATCCCTATGGACTCCATGTTGGTCTTGGACCATTCGAACAAGGCCTTGGAGGGATTCCTTGAAGAACTTGGCTCGTACACCTATGACTGGGCCCAATGGAACTCGGACCAGCTCATTGCGTGGGCCCTGATCTATACACACGTCACTAATACGGTCCTTGATCAACTCGTTTCGAGACACCTAGCACGTTTGCCCAAGGATCTAGCGAGGTGGTCCAACGCTTGGATTGCGGAACCTAGAACCAAGCGGGACGATAAGATTTAATTATAGGCGTTAGAACGATGACTCCACAGAGGTGATTACTCGAATGGATAGGTCGGTAGAACAATCTAGGACGAGACGCAATATTGCTTACAACCCTTGCCAAAGCAAGTGAAAAGGCACGAATATCTCTTAACAAGAAGAATCGACATTAATCAAATTGTATTGATCCAACTTGTGTCCAAAACCCTTGCAAAGCAAGCCCTTTTATAGGCTAGAGGTTTCTAAAACCCTAAAGGAGCAGTCGGCCATCTTGGTGTCTAGATTGGCCGACCCATGCTTCTATTAGGCATTTTATCAAACCCTAAGCACCATTAAGGCCTAAAGCCCCAACTCAGCACAATAACTTGGAGGCCCGCTTGACTCTCCATGGGCTTGGATCAATGTGTAGATGATTTGTTTGTATCCTTCTTGGCCTTCAATATCCCTATTGACTCCATGTTGGTCTTGGACCATTTGAACAAGGCCTTGGAGGGATTTCTTTAAGAGCTTGGCTCGTGCATGTGTGACTAGGCCCAATGGAATTCGGACCGGATCATTTCGCGGACCATGATCCATGCACACATTACTCATACGGTCCTTGATCAACTTGTTACGAGACACATAGCACGTTTGCACAAGTATCTAGCGAAGTGGTCCAACGCTTGGATAGCGTAACCTAGAATCAAACGAACGACACGATTTGATTATAGGTGGTGGAACAACGACTCCACAGTGGTGAGTACTCTAATAGATACGTCGGTAGAAAAATTTAGGACGTGACATAATATTGCATACAACCCTTGCCAAAGCAGGTGAAAAGGCTCGAATATCTCTTAACAAGAAGAATCGACATTAATCGAATTGTATTGATCCAACGCGTGTCCAAAACCCTTGCAAAGCAAGCCCTTTTATACGCTAGAGGTTTCTAAAACCCTAAAGGAGCAGTCGGCCATCTTGGTGTCCAAATTGGCTGACCCATGCTTCTATTACGCAGTTAATCAAACCCTAAGCAACATTAAAGCATAAAGACCCAACTCGGCCCAATCACTTGGAGGCCCGCTTGACTCTCCATGGGCTTGGATCATGATATAGATGTTTTGCTTGTCTCCTTCTAGGCCTTCAATATCCCTATGGACTCCATGTTGGTCTTGGACCATTTGAACAAGGCCTTGGAGGGATTTCTTTAAGAGCTTGGCTCGTGCATGTGTGACTAGGCCCAATGCAACTCGGACCGGATCATTTCGTGGGCCAATCCATGCACACATTACTGATACGGTCCTTGATCAACTCGTTATGAGACACATAGCACGTTTGCTCAAGTATCTAGCGAAGTGGTCCAACGCTTGGATTGCGTGACCTAGAATCAAACGGAAGACACGATTTGATTATAGGGGGTAGAACGACGACTCCACAGTGGTGAGTACTCTAATAGATACGTCGGTAGAAAAATCTAGGACGTGACGTAATATTGCATACAACCCTTGCCAAAGCAGGTGAAAAGGCTCGAATATCTCTTAACAAGAAGAATCGACATTAATCGAATTGTATTGATCTAACGCGTGTCCAAAACCCTTGCAAAGCAAGCCCTTTTATACGCTAGAGGTTTCTAAAACCCTAAAGGAGCAGTCGGCCATCTTGGTGTCCAAATTGGCCGACCCATGCTTCTATTACGCAGTTAATCTAACCCTAAGCAACATTAAGGCCTAAAGACCCAACTCGGCCCAATCACTTGGAGGCTCGCTTGACTCTCCATGGGTTTGGATCATGGTGTAGATGTTTTGCTTGTCTCCTTCTAGGCCTTCAATATCCCTATGGACTCCATGTTGGTCTTGGACCATTCGAACAAGGCCTTGGAGGGATTTCTTTAAGAGCTTGGCTCGTGCATGTGTGACTAGGCCCAATAGAACTCGGACCGGATCATTTTGTGGGCCATGATCCATGCACACATCACTGATACGGTCCTTGATAAACTCGTTACGACACACATAGCACGTTTGCTCAAGTATCTAGCGAGGTGATTCAACGCTTGGATTGCGGAACCCAGAATCAAACGGACAACACGATTTGATTATAGTGGGTAGAACGACGACTCCACAATGGTGATTACTCTAACAGATACGTCGGTAGAACAGTCTAGGATGAGACGCAAGATTGCTCACAACCCTTGCAAAGGCAAGTAAAAAGGCTCGACTCTCTCTTGACAAGAAGAATCGAAATTTACCAAACTTTATTGATCCAACTTGTGTCCAAAACCCTTATGATGCAAGCCCTTTTATAGCCTAGAGGTAACTAAAACCCTACGAAAACCCTAAAAGAGCAGTCGGCCATCTTGTTATCAAGACGGGCCGGCCCATGCTTCTACTACGTAGTTAATCCAACCCTAAGCAACATTAAGGCCTAAAGACCCTACTCAGCCCAATAACTTGGAGGCCCGCTTGACTCTCCATAGGCTTGGATCATGGTGTAGATGATTTGCTTGTATCCTTCTTGGCCTTCAATATCCCTATGGACTCCATGTTGGTCTTGGACCATTTGAACAAGGCCTTGGAGGGATTTCTTTAAGAGCTTGGCTCGTGCATGTGTGACTAGGCCCAATGCAACTCGGACCGGATCATTTCGTGGGCCAATCCATGCACACATTACTGATACGGTCCTTGATCAACTCGTTATGAGACACATAGCACGTTTGCTCAAGTATCTAGCGAAGTGGTCCAACGCTTGGATTGCGTGACCTAGAATCAAACGGAAGACACGATTTGATTATAGGGGGTAGAACGACGACTCCACAGTGGTGAGTACTCTAATAGATACGTCGGTAGAAAAATCTAGGACGAGACGCAGTATTGCTTACAACCCTTGCTAAAGCAAGTGAAAAGGCTCGAATATCTCTTAACAAGAAGAATCGACAATAATCAAATTGTATTGATCCAACATGTGTCCAAAACCCATGCAAAGCAAGCCCTTTTATAGGCTAGAGGTTTCTAAAACCCTAAAGGAGCAGTCGCCATCTTGGTGTATAGATTGGCCGACCCATGTTTCTATTACGCAGTTAATCTAACCCTAAGCAACATTAAGGCCTAAAGACACAACTCGGCCCAATCACTTGGTGGCTCGCTTGACTATCCATGGGCCTGGATCATGGTGTAGATGTTTTCCTTGTCTCCTTCTGGGCCTTCAATATCCCTATGGACTCTATGATGGTCTTGGACCATTTGAACAAGGCCTTGGAGGGATTTCTTTAAGAGCTTGGCTCGTGCATGTGTGACTAGGCCCAATGGAACTCGGACCGGATCATTTCGTGGACCATGATCCATGCACACATTACTGATACGGTCTTTGATCAACTCGTTACGAGACACATAGCACGTTTGCACAAGTACCTAGCGAAGTGGTCCAACGCTTGGATAGCGTAACCCAGAATCAAACGAACGACACGATTTGATTATAGGGGGTAGAACGACGACTCCACAGTGGTGAGTACTCTAATAGATACGTCGGTAGAAAAATCTAGGACGAGACGCAGTATTGCTTACAACCCTTGCTAAAGCAAGTGAAAAGGCTCGAATATCTCTTAACAAGAAGAATCGACAATAATCAAATTGTATTGATCCAACATGTGTCCAAAACCCATGCAAAGCAAGCCCTTTTATAGGCTAGAGGTTTCTAAAACCCTAAAGGAGCAGTCGCCATCTTGGTGTATAGATTGGCCGACCCATGCTTCTATTACGCAGTTAATCTAACCCTAAGCAACATTAAGGCCTAAAGACCCAACTCGGCCCAATCACTTGGAGGCTCGCTTGACTCTCCATGGGTTTGGATCATGGTGTAGATGTTTTGCTTGTCTCCTTCTAGGCCTTCAATATCCCTATGGACTCCATGTTGGTCTTGGACCATTCGAACAAGGCCTTGGAGGGATTTCTTTAAGAGCTTGGCTCGTGCATGTGTGACTAGGCCCAATAGAACTCGGACCGGATCATTTTGTGGGCCATGATCCATGCACACATCACTGATACGGTCCTTGATAAACTCGTTACGACACACATAGCACGTTTGCTCAAGTATCTAGCGAGGTGATTCAACGCTTGGATTGCGGAACCCAGAATCAAACGGACAACATGATTTGATTATAGTGGGTAGAACGACGACTCCACAATGGTGATTACTCTAACAGATACGTCGGTAGAACAGTCTAGGATGAGACGCAAGATTGCTCACAACCCTTGCAAAGGCAAGTAAAAAGGCTCGACTCTCTCTTGACAAGAAGAATCGAAATTTACCAAACTTTATTGATCCAACTTGTGTCCAAAACCCTTATGATGCAAGCCCTTTTATAGCCTAGAGGTAACTAAAACCCTACGAAAACCCTAAAAGAGCAGTCGGCCATCTTGTTATCAAGACGGGCCGGCCCATGCTTCTACTACGTAGTTAATCCAACCCTAAGCAACATTAAGGCCTAAAGACCCTACTCAGCCCAATAACTTGGAGGCCCGCTTGACTCTCCATAGGCTTGGATCATGGTGTAGATGATTTGCTTGTATCCTTCTTGGCCTTCAATATCCCTATGGACTCCATGTTGGTCTTGGACCATTCGAACAAGGCCTTGGAGGGATTCCTTGAAGAACTTGGCTCGTACACCTATGACTGGGCCCAATGGAACTCCGACCAGCTCATTGCGTGGGCCCTGATCTATACACACGTCACTAATACGGTCCTTGATCAACTCGTTTCGAGACACCTAGCACGTTTGCCCAAGGATCTAGCGAGGTGGTCCAACGCTTGGATTGCGGAACCTAGAACCAAGCGGGACGATAAGATTTAATTATAGGCGTTAGAACGATGACTCCACAGAGGTGATTACT
The DNA here is from genome assembly GCF_036785885.1 of Coffea arabica. Lineage (NCBI taxonomy): Eukaryota > Viridiplantae > Streptophyta > Magnoliopsida > Gentianales > Rubiaceae > Coffea > Coffea arabica. The sequence goes on from NC_092330.1 coordinate 15,797,178, forward strand.
CGAATGGATAGGTCGGTAGAACAATCTAGGGCGAGAGGCAATATTGCTTACAACCCTTGCCAAAGCAAGTGAAAAGGCTCGAATATCTCTTAACAAGAAGAATCGACATTAATCAAATTGTATTGATCCAACTTTTGTCCAAAACCCTTGCAAAGCAAGCCCTTTTATAGGCTAGAGGTTTCTAAAACCCTAAAGGAGCAGTCGGCCATCTTGGTGTCTAGATTGGCCGACCCATGCTTCTATTAGGCATTTTATCAAACCCTAAGCACCATTAAGGCCTAAAGCCCCAACTCAGCACAATAACTTGGAGGCCCGCTTGACTCTCCATGGGCTTGGATCAATGTGTAGATGATTTGTTTGTATCCTTCTTGGCCTTCAATATCCCTATTGACTCCATGTTGGTCTTGGACCATTTGAACAAGGCCTTGGAGGGATTTCTTTAAGAGCTTGGCTCGTGCATGTGTGACTAGGCCCAATGGAATTCGGACCGGATCATTTCGTGGACCATGATCCATGCACACATTACTGATACGGTCCTTGATCAACTCGTTACGAGACACATAGCATGTTTCCACAAGTATCTAGCGAAGTGGTCCAACGCTTGGATAGCGTAACCTAGAATCAAACGAACGACACGATTTGATTATAAGTGGTAGAACAACGACTCCACAGTGGTGAGTACTCTAATAGATACGTCGGTAGAAAAATTTAGGACGTGACATAATATTGCATACAACCCTTGCCAAAGCAGGTGAAAAGGCTCGAATATCTCTTAACAAGAAGAATCGACATTAATCGAATTGTATTGATCCAACGCGTGTCCAAAACCCTTGCAAAGCAAGCCCTTTTATACGCTAGAGGTTTCTAAAACCCTAAAGGAGCAGTCGGCCATCTTGGTGTCCAAATTGGCTGACCCATGCTTCTATTACGCAGTTAATCAAACCCTAAGCAACATTAAAGCATAAAGACCCAACTCGGCCCAATCACTTGGAGGCCCGCTTGACTCTCCATGGGCTTGGATCATGATATAGATGTTTTGCTTGTCTCCTTCTAGGCCTTCAATATCCCTATGGACTCCATGTTGGTCTTGGACCATTTGAACAAGGCCTTGGAGGGATTTCTTTAAGAGCTTGGCTCGTGCATGTGTGACTAGGCCCAATGCAACTCGGACCGGATCATTTCGTGGGCCAATCCATGCACACATTACTGATACGGTCCTTGATCAACTCGTTATGAGACACATAGCACGTTTGCTCAAGTATCTAGCGAAGTGGTCCAGCGCTTGGATTGCGTGACCTAGAATCAAACGGAAGACACGATTTGATTATAGGGGGTAGAACGACGACTCCACAGTGGTGAGTACTCTAATAGATACGTCGGTAGAAAAATCTAGGACGAGACGCAGTATTGCTTACAACCCTTGCTAAAGCAAGTGAAAAGGCTCGAATATCTCTTAACAAGAAGAATCGACAATAATCAAATTGTATTGATCCAACATGTGTCCAAAACCCATGCAAAGCAAGCCCTTTTATAGGCTAGAGGTTTCTAAAACCCTAAAGGAGCAGTCGCCATCTTGGTGTATAGATTGGCCGACCCATGTTTCTATTACGCAGTTAATCTAACCCTAAGCAACATTAAGGCCTAAAGACACAACTCGGCCCAATCACTTGGTGGCTCGCTTGACTCTCCATGGGCCTGGATCATGGTGTAGATGTTTTCCTTGTCTCCTTCTGGGCCTTCAATATCCCTATGGACTCTATGATGGTCTTGGACCATTTGAACAAGGCCTTGGAGGGATTTCTTTAAGAGCTTGGCTCGTGCATGTGTGACTAGGCCCAATGGAACTCGGACCGGATCATTTCGTGGACCATGATCCATGCACACATTACTGATACGGTCTTTGATCAACTCGTTACGAGACACATAGCACGTTTGCACAAGTACCTAGCGAAGTGGTCCAACGCTTGGATAGCGTAACCTAGAATCAAACGAACGACACGATTTGATTATAGGGGGTAGAACGACGACTCCACAGTGGTGAGTACTCTAATAGATACGTCGGTAGAAAAATCTAGGACGAGACGCAGTATTGCTTACAACCCTTGCTAAAGCAAGTGAAAAGGCTCGAATATCTCTTAACAAGAAGAATCGACAATAATCAAATTGTATTGATCCAACATGTGTCCAAAACCCATGCAAAGCAAGCCCTTTTATAGGCTAGAGGTTTCTAAAACCCTAAAGGAGCAGTCGCCATCTTGGTGTATAGATTGGCCGACCCATGCTTCTATTACGCAGTTAATCTAACCCTAAGCAACATTAAGGCCTAAAGACCCAACTCGGCCCAATCACTTGGAGGCTCGCTTGACTCTCCATGGGTTTGGATCATGGTGTAGATGTTTTGCTTGTCTCCTTCTAGGCCTTCAATATCCCTATGGACTCCATGTTGGTCTTGGACCATTCGAACAAGGCCTTGGAGGGATTTCTTTAAGAGCTTGGCTCGTGCATGTGTGACTAGGCCCAATAGAACTCGGACCGGATCATTTTGTGGGCCATGATCCATGCACACATCACTGATACGGTCCTTGATAAACTCGTTACGACACACATAGCACGTTTGCTCAAGTATCTAGCGATGTGATTCAACGCTTGGATTGCGGAACCCAGAATCAAACGGACAACATGATTTGATTATAGTGGGTAGAACGACGACTCCACAATGGTGATTACTCTAACAGATACGTCGGTAGAACAGTCTAGGATGAGACGCAAGATTGCTCACAACCCTTGCAAAGGCAAGTAAAAAGGCTCGACTCTCTCTTGACAAGAAGAATCGAAATTTACCAAACTTTATTGATCCAACTTGTGTCCAAAACCCTTATGATGCAAGCCCTTTTATAGCCTAGAGGTAACTAAAACCCTACGAAAACCCTAAAAGAGCAGTCGGCCATCTTGTTATCAAGACGGGCCGGCCCATGCTTCTACTACGTAGTTAATCCAACCCTAAGCAACATTAAGGCCTAAAGACCCTACTCAGCCCAATAACTTGGAGGCCCGCTTGACTCTCCATAGGCTTGGATCATGGTGTAGATGATTTGCTTGTATCCTTCTTGGCCTTCAATATCCCTATGGACTCCATGTTGGTCTTGGACCATTCGAACAAGGCCTTGGAGGGATTCCTTGAAGAACTTGGCTCGTACACCTATGACTGGGCCCAATGGAACTCGGACCAGCTCATTGCGTGGGCCCTGATCTATACACACGTCACTAATACGGTCCTTGATCAACTCGTTTCGAGACACCTAGCACGTTTGCCCAAGGATCTAGCGAGGTGGTCCAACGCTTGGATTGCGGAACCTAGAACCAAGCGGGACGATAAGATTTAATTATAGGCGTTAGAACGATGACTCCACAGAGGTGATTACTCGAATGGATAGGTCGGTAGAACAATCTAGGGCGAGACGCAGTATTGCTTACAACCCTTGCCAAAGCAAGTGAAAAGGCTCGAATATCTCTTAACAAGAAGAATCGACATTAATCAAATTGTATTGATCCAACTTTTGTCCAAAACCCTTGCAAAGCAAGCCCTTTTATAGGCTAGAGGTTTCTAAAACCCTAAAGGAGCAGTCGGCCATCTTGGTGTCTAGATTGGCCGACCCATGCTTCTATTAGGCATTTTATCAAACCCTAAGCACCATTAAGGCCTAAAGCCCCAACTCAGCACAATAACTTGGAGGCCCGCTTGACTCTCCATGGGCTTGGATCAATGTGTAGATGATTTGTTTGTATCCTTCTTGGCCTTCAATATCCCTATTGACTCCATGTTGGTCTTGGACCATTTGAACAAGGCCTTGGAGGGATTTCTTTAAGAGCTTGGCTCGTGCATGTGTGACTAGGCCCAATGGAATTCGGACCGGATCATTTCGTGGACCATGATCCATGCACACATTACTGATACGGTCCTTGATCAACTCGTTACGAGACACATAGCATGTTTCCACAAGTATCTAGCGAAGTGGTCCAACGCTTGGATAGCGTAACCTAGAATCAAACGAACGACACGATTTGATTATAAGTGGTAGAACAACGACTCCACAGTGGTGAGTACTCTAATAGATACGTCGGTAGAAAAATTTAGGACGTGACATAATATTGCATACAACCCTTGCCAAAGCAGGTGAAAAGGCTCGAATATCTCTTAACAAGAAGAATCGACATTAATCGAATTGTATTGATCCAACGCGTGTCCAAAACCCTTGCAAAGCAAGCCCTTTTATACGCTAGAGGTTTCTAAAACCCTAAAGGAGCAGTCGGCCATCTTGGTGTCCAAATTGGCTGACCCATGCTTCTATTACGCAGTTAATCAAACCCTAAGCAACATTAAAGCATAAAGACCCAACTCGGCCCAATCACTTGGAGGCCCGCTTGACTCTCCATGGGCTTGGATCATGATATAGATGTTTTGCTTGTCTCCTTCTAGGCCTTCAATATCCCTATGGACTCCATGTTGGTCTTGGACCATTTGAACAAGGCCTTGGAGGGATTTCTTTAAGAGCTTGGCTCGTGCATGTGTGACTAGGCCCAATGCAACTCGGACCGGATCATTTCGTGGGCCAATCCATGCACACATTACTGATACGGTCCTTGATCAACTCGTTATGAGACACATAGCACGTTTGCTCAAGTATCTAGCGAAGTGGTCCAGCGCTTGGATTGCGTGACCTAGAATCAAACGGAAGACACGATTTGATTATAGGGGGTAGAACGACGACTCCACAGTGGTGAGTACTCTAATAGATACGTCGGTAGAAAAATCTAGGACGAGACGCAGTATTGCTTACAACCCTTGCTAAAGCAAGTGAAAAGGCTCGAATATCTCTTAACAAGAAGAATCGACAATAATCAAATTGTATTGATCCAACATGTGTCCAAAACCCATGCAAAGCAAGCCCTTTTATAGGCTAGAGGTTTCTAAAACCCTAAAGGAGCAGTCGCCATCTTGGTGTATAGATTGGCCGACCCATGTTTCTATTACGCAGTTAATCTAACCCTAAGCAACATTAAGGCCTAAAGACACAACTCGGCCCAATCACTTGGTGGCTCGCTTGACTCTCCATGGGCCTGGATCATGGTGTAGATGTTTTCCTTGTCTCCTTCTGGGCCTTCAATATCCCTATGGACTCTATGATGGTCTTGGACCATTTGAACAAGGCCTTGGAGGGATTTCTTTAAGAGCTTGGCTCGTGCATGTGTGACTAGGCCCAATGGAACTCGGACCGGATCATTTCGTGGACCATGATCCATGCACACATTACTGATACGGTCTTTGATCAACTCGTTACGAGACACATAGCACGTTTGCACAAGTACCTAGCGAAGTGGTCCAACGCTTGGATAGCGTAACCTAGAATCAAACGAACGACACGATTTGATTATAGGGGGTAGAACGACGACTCCACAGTGGTGAGTACTCTAATAGATACGTCGGTAGAAAAATCTAGGACGAGACGCAGTATTGCTTACAACCCTTGCTAAAGCAAGTGAAAAGGCTCGAATATCTCTTAACAAGAAGAATCGACAATAATCAAATTGTATTGATCCAACATGTGTCCAAAACCCATGCAAAGCAAGCCCTTTTATAGGCTAGAGGTTTCTAAAACCCTAAAGGAGCAGTCGCCATCTTGGTGTATAGATTGGCCGACCCATGCTTCTATTACGCAGTTAATCTAACCCTAAGCAACATTAAGGCCTAAAGACCCAACTCGGCCCAATCACTTGGAGGCTCGCTTGACTCTCCATGGGTTTGGATCATGGTGTAGATGTTTTGCTTGTCTCCTTCTAGGCCTTCAATATCCCTATGGACTCCATGTTGGTCTTGGACCATTCGAACAAGGCCTTGGAGGGATTTCTTTAAGAGCTTGGCTCGTGCATGTGTGACTAGGCCCAATAGAACTCGGACCGGATCATTTTGTGGGCCATGATCCATGCACACATCACTGATACGGTCCTTGATAAACTCGTTACGACACACATAGCACGTTTGCTCAAGTATCTAGCGATGTGATTCAACGCTTGGATTGCGGAACCCAGAATCAAACGGACAACATGATTTGATTATAGTGGGTAGAACGACGACTCCACAATGGTGATTACTCTAACAGATACGTCGGTAGAACAGTCTAGGATGAGACGCAAGATTGCTCACAACCCTTGCAAAGGCAAGTAAAAAGGCTCGACTCTCTCTTGACAAGAAGAATCGAAATTTACCAAACTTTATTGATCCAACTTGTGTCCAAAACCCTTATGATGCAAGCCCTTTTATAGCCTAGAGGTAACTAAAACCCTACGAAAACCCTAAAAGAGCAGTCGGCCATCTTGTTATCAAGACGGGCCGGCCCATGCTTCTACTACGTAGTTAATCCAACCCTAAGCAACATTAAGGCCTAAAGACCCTACTCAGCCCAATAACTTGGAGGCCCGCTTGACTCTCCATAGGCTTGGATCATGGTGTAGATGATTTGCTTGTATCCTTCTTGGCCTTCAATATCCCTATGGACTCCATGTTGGTCTTGGACCATTCGAACAAGGCCTTGGAGGGATTCCTTGAAGAACTTGGCTCGTACACCTATGACTGGGCCCAATGGAACTCGGACCAGCTCATTGCGTGGGCCCTGATCTATACACACGTCACTAATACGGTCCTTGATCAACTCGTTTCGAGACACCTAGCACGTTTGCCCAAGGATCTAGCGAGGTGGTCCAACGCTTGGATTGCGGAACCTAGAACCAAGCGGGACGATAAGATTTAATTATAGGCGTTAGAACGATGACTCCACAGAGGTGATTACTCGAATGGATAGGTCGGTAGAACAATCTAGGGCGAGACGCAGTATTGCTTACAACCCTTGCCAAAGCAAGTGAAAAGGCTCGAATATCTCTTAACAAGAAGAATCGACATTAATCAAATTGTATTGATCCAACTTTTGTCCAAAACCCTTGCAAAGCAAGCCCTTTTATAGGCTAGAGGTTTCTAAAACCCTAAAGGAGCAGTCGGCCATCTTGGTGTCTAGATTGGCCGACCCATGCTTCTATTAGGCATTTTATCAAACCCTAAGCACCATTAAGGCCTAAAGCCCCAACTCAGCACAATAACTTGGAGGCCCGCTTGACTCTCCATGGGCTTGGATCAATGTGTAGATGATTTGTTTGTATCCTTCTTGGCCTTCAATATCCCTATTGACTCCATGTTGGTCTTGGACCATTTGAACAAGGCCTTGGAGGGATTTCTTTAAGAGCTTGGCTCGTGCATGTGTGACTAGGCCCAATGGAATTCGGACCGGATCATTTCGTGGACCATGATCCATGCACACATTACTGATACGGTCCTTGATCAACTCGTTACGAGACACATAGCATGTTTCCACAAGTATCTAGCGAAGTGGTCCAACGCTTGGATAGCGTAACCTAGAATCAAACGAACGACACGATTTGATTATAAGTGGTAGAACAACGACTCCACAGTGGTGAGTACTCTAATAGATACGTCGGTAGAAAAATTTAGGACGTGACATAATATTGCATACAACCCTTGCCAAAGCAGGTGAAAAGGCTCGAATATCTCTTAACAAGAAGAATCGACATTAATCGAATTGTATTGATCCAACGCGTGTCCAAAACCCTTGCAAAGCAAGCCCTTTTATACGCTAGAGGTTTCTAAAACCCTAAAGGAGCAGTCGGCCATCTTGGTGTCCAAATTGGCTGACCCATGCTTCTATTACGCAGTTAATCAAACCCTAAGCAACATTAAAGCATAAAGACCCAACTCGGCCCAATCACTTGGAGGCCCGCTTGACTCTCCATGGGCTTGGATCATGATATAGATGTTTTGCTTGTCTCCTTCTAGGCCTTCAATATCCCTATGGACTCCATGTTGGTCTTGGACCATTTGAACAAGGCCTTGGAGGGATTTCTTTAAGAGCTTGGCTCGTGCATGTGTGACTAGGCCCAATGCAACTCGGACCGGATCATTTCGTGGGCCAATCCATGCACACATTACTGATACGGTCCTTGATCAACTCGTTATGAGACACATAGCACGTTTGCTCAAGTATCTAGCGAAGTGGTCCAGCGCTTGGATTGCGTGACCTAGAATCAAACGGAAGACACGATTTGATTATAGGGGGTAGAACGACGACTCCACAGTGGTGAGTACTCTAATAGATACGTCGGTAGAAAAATCTAGGACGAGACGCAGTATTGCTTACAACCCTTGCTAAAGCAAGTGAAAAGGCTCGAATATCTCTTAACAAGAAGAATCGACAATAATCAAATTGTATTGATCCAACATGTGTCCAAAACCCATGCAAAGCAAGCCCTTTTATAGGCTAGAGGTTTCTAAAACCCTAAAGGAGCAGTCGCCATCTTGGTGTATAGATTGGCCGACCCATGTTTCTATTACGCAGTTAATCTAACCCTAAGCAACATTAAGGCCTAAAGACACAACTCGGCCCAATCACTTGGTGGCTCGCTTGACTCTCCATGGGCCTGGATCATGGTGTAGATGTTTTCCTTGTCTCCTTCTGGGCCTTCAATATCCCTATGGACTCTATGATGGTCTTGGACCATTTGAACAAGGCCTTGGAGGGATTTCTTTAAGAGCTTGGCTCGTGCATGTGTGACTAGGCCCAATGGAACTCGGACCGGATCATTTCGTGGACCATGATCCATGCACACATTACTGATACGGTCTTTGATCAACTCGTTACGAGACACATAGCACGTTTGCACAAGTACCTAGCGAAGTGGTCCAACGCTTGGATAGCGTAACCTAGAATCAAACGAACGACACGATTTGATTATAGGGGGTAGAACGACGACTCCACAGTGGTGAGTACTCTAATAGATACGTCGGTAGAAAAATCTAGGACGAGACGCAGTATTGCTTACAACCCTTGCTAAAGCAAGTGAAAAGGCTCGAATATCTCTTAACAAGAAGAATCGACAATAATCAAATTGTATTGATCCAACATGTGTCCAAAACCCATGCAAAGCAAGCCCTTTTATAGGCTAGAGGTTTCTAAAACCCTAAAGGAGCAGTCGCCATCTTGGTGTATAGATTGGCCGACCCAAGTTTCTATTACGCAGTTAATCTAACCCTAAGCAACATTAAGGCCTAAAGACACAACTCGGCCCAATCACTTGGTGGCTCGCTTGACTCTCCATGGGCCTGGATCATGGTGTAGATGTTTTCCTTGTCTCCTTCTGGGCCTTCAATATCCCTATGGACTCTATGATGGTCTTGGACCATTTGAACAAGGCCTTGGAGGGATTTCTTTAAGAGCTTGGCTCGTGCATGTGTGACTAGGCCCAATGGAACTCGGACCGGATCATTTCGTGGACCATGATCCATGCACACATTACTGATACGGTCTTTGATCAACTCGTTACGAGACACATAGCACGTTTGCACAAGTACCTAGCGAAGTGGTCCAACGCTTGGATAGCGTAACCTAGAATCAAACGAACGACACGATTTGATTATAGGGGGTAGAACGACGACTCCACAGTGGTGAGTACTCTAATAGATACGTCGGTAGAAAAATCTAGGACGAGACGCAGTATTGCTTACAACCCTTGCTAAAGCAAGTGAAAAGGCTCGAATATCTCTTAACAAGAAGAATCGACAATAATCAAATTGTATTGATCCAACATGTGTCCAAAACCCATGCAAAGCAAGCCCTTTTATAGGCTAGAGGTTTCTAAAACCCTAAAGGAGCAGTCGCCATCTTGGTGTATAGATTGGCCGACCCATGCTTCTATTACGCAGTTAATCTAACCCTAAGCAACATTAAGGCCTAAAGACCCAACTCGGCCCAATCACTTGGAGGCTCGCTTGACTCTCCATGGGTTTGGATCATGGTGTAGATGTTTTGCTTGTCTCCTTCTAGGCCTTCAATATCCCTATGGACTCCATGTTGGTCTTGGACCATTCGAACAAGGCCTTGGAGGGATTTCTTTAAGAGCTTGGCTCGTGCATGTGTGACTAGGCCCAATAGAACTCGGACCGGATCATTTTGTGGGCCATGATCCATGCACACATCACTGATACGGTCCTTGATAAACTCGTTACGACACACATAGCACGTTTGCTCAAGTATCTAGCGAGGTGATTCAACGCTTGGATTGCGGAACCCAGAATCAAACGGACAACATGATTTGATTATAGTGGGTAGAACGACGACTCCACAATGGTGATTGCTCTAACAGATACGTCGGTAGAACAGTCTAGGATGAGACGCAAGATTGCTCACAACCCTTGCAAAGGCAAGTAAAAAGGCTCGACTCTCTCTTGACAAGAAGAATCGAAATTTACCAAACTTTATTGATCCAACTTGTGTCCAAAACCCTTATGATGCAAGCCCTTTTATAGCCTAGAGGTAACTAAAACCCTACGAAAACCCTAAAAGAGCAGTCGGCCATCTTGTTATCAAGACGGGCCGGCCTATGCTTCTACTACGTAGTTAATCCAACCCTAAGCAACATTAAGGCCTAAAGACCCTACTCAGCCCAATAACTTGGAGGCCCGCTTGACTCTCCATAGGCTTGGATCATGGTGTAGATGATTTGCTTGTATCCTTCTTGGCCTTCAATATCCCTATGGACTCCATGTTGGTCTTGGACCATTCGAACAAGGCCTTGGAGGGATTCCTTGAAGAACTTGGCTCGTACACCTATGACTGGGCCCAATGGAACTCCGACCAGCTCATTGCGTGGGCCCTGATCTATACACACGTCACTAATACGGTCCTTGATCAACTCGTTTCGAGACACCTAGCACGTTTGCCCAAGGATCTAGCGAGGTGGTCCAACGCTTGGATTGCGGAACCTAGAACCAAGCGGGACGATAAGATTTAATTATAGGCGTTAGAACGATGACTCCACAGAGGTGATTACTCGAATGGATAGGTCGGTAGAACAATCTAGGGCGAGACGCAATATTGCTTACAACCCTTGCCAAAGCAAGTGAAAAGGCTCGAATATCTCTTAACAAGAAGAATCGACATTAATCAAATTGTATTGATCCAACTTTTGTCCAAAACCCTTGCAAAGCAAGCCCTTTTATAGGCTAGAGGTTTCTAAAACCCTAAAGGAGCAGTCGGCCATCTTGCTGTCCAAATTGGCTGACCCATGCTTCTATTGCGCAGTTAATCAAACCGTAAGCAACATTAAAGCCTAAAGACCCAACTCGGCCCAATCACTTGGAGGCCCGCTTGACTCTCCATGGGCTTGGATCATGATATAGATGTTTTGCTTGTCTCCTTCTAGGCCTTCAATATCCCTATGGACTCCATGTTGGTCTTGGACCATTTGAACAAGGCCTTGGAGGGATTTCTTTAAGAACTTCGCTCGTGCATGTGTGACTAGGCCCAATGCAACTCGGACCGGATCATTTCGTGGGCCAATCCATGCACACATTACTGATACGGTCCTTGATCAACTCGTTATGAGACACATAGCACGTTTGCTCAAGTATCCAGCGAAGTGGTCCAACGCTTGGATTGCGTAACCTAGAATGAAACGGACGACACGATTTGATTATAGGGGGTAGAACGACGACTCCACAGTGGTGAGTACTCTAATAGATACGTCGGTAGAACAATCTAGGGCGAGACGCAATATTGCTTACAACCCTTGCCAAAGCAAGTGAAAAGGCTCGAATATCTCTTAACAAGAAGAATCGACAATAATCAAATTGTATTGATCCAACTTGTGTCCAAAACCCATGCAAAGCAAGCCCTTTTATAGGCTAGAGGTTTCTAAAACCCTAAAGGAGCAGTCGCCATCTTGGTGTATAGATTGGCCGACCCATGCTTCTATTACGCAGTTAATCTAACCCTAAGCAACATTAAGGCCTAAAGACCAAACTCGGCCCAATCACTTGGAGGCTCGCTTGACTCTCCATGGGCCTGGATCATGGTGTAGATGTTTTCCTTGTCTCCTTCTGGGCCTTCAATATCCCTATGGACTCTATGATGGTCTTGGACCATTTGAACAAGGCCTTGGAGGGATTTCTTTAAGAGCTTGGCTCGTGCATGTGTGACTAGGCCCAATGGAACTCGGACCGGATCATTTCGTGGACCATGATCCATGCACACATTACTGATACGGTCCTTGATCAACTCGTTACGAGACACATAGCACGTTTGCACAAGTATCTAGCGAAGTGGTCCAACGCTTGGATAGCGTAACCTAGAATCAAACGAACGACACGATTTGATTATAGGGGGTAGAACGACGACTCCACAGTGGTGAGTACTCTAATAGATACGTCGGTAGAAAAATCTAGGACGTGACGTAATATTGCATACAACCCTTGCCAAAGCAGGTGAAAAGGCTCGAATATCTCTTAACAAGAAGAATCGACATTAATCGAATTGTATTGATCCAACGCGTGTCCAAAACCCTTGCAAAGCAAGCCCTTTTATACGCTAGAGGTTTCTAAAACCCTAAAGGAGCAGTCGGCCATCTTGGTGTCCAAATTGGCCGACCCATGCTTCTATTACGCAGTTAATCTAACCCTAAGCAACATTAAGGCCTAAAGACCCAACTCGGCCCAATCACTTGGAGGCTCGCTTGACTCTCCATGGGTTTGGATCATGGTGTAGATGTTTTGCTTGTCTCCTTCTAGGCCTTCAATATCCCTATGGACTCCATGTTGGTCTTGGACCATTCGAACAAGGCCTTGGAGGGATTTCTTTAAGAGCTTGGCTCGTGCATGTGTGACTAGGCCCAATAGAACTCGGACCGGATCATTTTGTGGGCCATGATCCATGCACACATCACTGATACGGTCCTTGATAAACTCGTTACGACACACATAGCACGTTTGCTCAAGTATCTAGCGAGGTGATTCAACGCTTGGATTGCGGAACCCAGAATCAAACGGACAACACGATTTGATTATAGTGGGTAGAACGACGACTCCACAATGGTGATTACTCTAACAGATACGTCGGTAGAACAGTCTAGGATGAGACGCAAGATTGCTCACAACCCTTGCAAAGGCAAGTAAAAAGGCTCGACTCTCTCTTGACAAGAAGAATCGAAATTTACCAAACTTTATTGATCCAACTTGTGTCCAAAACCCTTATGATGCAAGCCCTTTTATAGCCTAGAGGTAACTAAAACCCTACGAAAACCCTAAAAGAGCAGTCGGCCATCTTGTTATCAAGACGGGGCCGGCCCATGCTTCTACTACGTAGTTAATCCAACCCTAAGCAACATTAAGGCCTAAAGACCCTACTCAGCCCAATAACTTGGAGGCCCGCTTGACTCTCCATAGGCTTGGATCATGGTGTAGATGATTTGCTTGTATCCTTCTTGGCCTTCAATATCCCTATGGACTCCATGTTGGTCTTGGGCCATTCGAACAAGGCCTTGGAGGGATTCCTTGAAGAACTTGGCTCGTACACCTATGACTGGGCCCAATGGAACTCGGACCAGCTCATTGCGTGGGCCCTGATCTATACACACGTCACTAATACGGTCCTTGATCAACTCGTTTCGAGACACCTAGCACGTTTGCCCAAGGATCTAGCGAGGTGGTCCAACGCTTGGATTGCGGAACCTAGAACCAAGCGGGACGATAAGATTTAATTATAGGCGTTAGAACGATGACTCCACAGAGGTGATTACTCGAATGGATAGGTCGGTAGAACAATCTAGGACGAGACGCAATATTGCTTACAACCCTTGCCAAAGCAAGTGAAAAGGCACGAATATCTCTTAACAAGAAGAATCGACATTAATCAAATTGTATTGATCCAACTTGTGTCCAAAACCCTTGCAAAGCAAGCCCTTTTATAGGCTAGAGGTTTCTAAAACCCTAAAGGAGCAGTCGGCCATCTTGGTGTCTAGATTGGCCGACCCATGCTTCTATTAGGCATTTTATCAAACCCTAAGCACCATTAAGGCCTAAAGCCCCAACTCAGCACAATAACTTGGAGGCCCGCTTGACTCTCCATGGGCTTGGATCAATGTGTAGATGATTTGTTTGTATCCTTCTTGGCCTTCAATATCCCTATTGACTCCATGTTGGTCTTGGACCATTTGAACAAGGCCTTGGAGGGATTTCTTTAAGAGCTTGGCTCGTGCATGTGTGACTAGGCCCAATGGAATTCGGACCGGATCATTTCGTGGACCATGATCCATGCACACATTACTGATACGGTCCTTGATCAACTCGTTACGAGACACATAGCATGTTTCCACAAGTATCTAGCGAAGTGGTCCAACGCTTGGATAGCGTAACCTAGAATCAAACGAACGACACGATTTGATTATAAGTGGTAGAACAACGACTCCACAGTGGTGAGTACTCTAATAGATACGTCGGTAGAAAAATTTAGGACGTGACATAATATTGCATACAACCCTTGCCAAAGCAGGTGAAAAGGCTCGAATATCTCTTAACAAGAAGAATCGACATTAATCGAATTGTATTGATCCAACGCGTGTCCAAAACCCTTGCAAAGCAAGCCCTTTTATACGCTAGAGGTTTCTAAAACCCTAAAGGAGCAGTCGGCCATCTTGGTGTCCAAATTGGCTGACCCATGCTTCTATTACGCAGTTAATCAAACCCTAAGCAACATTAAAGCATAAAGACCCAACTCGGCCCAATCACTTGGAGGCCCGCTTGACTCTCCATGGGCTTGGATCATGATATAGATGTTTTGCTTGTCTCCTTCTAGGCCTTCAATATCCCTATGGACTCCATGTTGGTCTTGGACCATTTGAACAAGGCCTTGGAGGGATTTCTTTAAGAACTTCGCTCGTGCATGTGTGACTAGGCCCAATGCAACTCGGACCGGATCATTTCGTGGGCCAATCCATGCACACATTACTGATACGGTCCTTGATCAACTCGTTATGAGACACATAGCACGTTTGCTCAAGTATCCAGCGAAGTGGTCCAACGCTTGGATTGCGTAACCTAGAATGAAACGGACGACACGATTTGATTATAGGGGGTAGAACGACGACTCCACAGTGGTGAGTACTCTAATAGATACGTCGGTAGAAAAATCTAGGACGAGACGCAATATTGCTTACAACCCTTGCCAAAGCAAGTGAAAAGGCTCGAATATCTCTTAACAAGAAGAATCGACAATAATCAAATTGTATTGATCCAACTTGTGTCCAAAACCCATGCAAAGCAAGCCCTTTTATAGGCTAGAGGTTTCTAAAACCCTAAAGGAGCAGTCGCCATCTTGGTGTATAGATTGGCCGACCCATGCTTCTATTACGCAGTTAATCTAACCCTAAGCAACATTAAGGCCTAAAGACCAAACTCGGCCCAATCACTTGGAGGCTCGCTTGACTCTCCATGGGCCTGGATCATGGTGTAGATGTTTTCCTTGTCTCCTTCTGGGCCTTCAATTTCCCTATGGACTCTATGATGGTCTTGGACCATTTGAACAAGGCCTTGGAGGGATTTCTTTAAGAGCTTGGCTCGTGCATGTGTGACTAGGCCCAATGGAACTCGGACCGGATCATTTCGTGGACCATGATCCATGCACACATTACTGATACGGTCCTTGATCAACTCGTTACGAGACACATAGCACGTTTGCACAAGTATCTAGCGAAGTGGTCCAACGCTTGGATAGCGTAACCTAGAATCAAACGAACGACACGATTTGATTATAGGGGGTAGAACGACGACTCCACAGTGGTGAGTACTCTAATAGATACGTCGGTAGAAAAATCTAGGACGTGACGTAATATTGCATACAACCCTTGCCAAAGCAGGTGAAAAGGCTCGAATATCTCTTAACAAGAAGAATCGACATTAATCGAATTGTATTGATCCAACGCGTGTCCAAAACCCATGCAAAGCAAGCCCTTTTATAGGCTAGAGGTTTCTAAAACCCTAAAGGGGCAGTCGCCATCTTGGTGTATAGATTGGCCGACCCATGCTTCTATTACGCAGTTAATCTAACCCTAAGCAACATTAAGGCCTAAAGACCCAACTCGGCCCAATCACTTGGAGGCTCGCTTGACTCTCCATGGGTTTGGATCATGGTGTAGATGTTTTGCTTGTCTCCTTCTAGGCCTTCAATATCCCTATGGACTCCATGTTGGTCTTGGACCATTCGAACAAGGCCTTGGAGGGATTTCTTTAAGAGCTTGGCTCGTGCATGTGTGACTAGGCCCAATAGAACTCGGACCGGATCATTTTGTGGGCCATGATCCATGCACACATCACTGATACGGTCCTTGATAAACTCGTTACGACACACATAGCACGTTTGCTCAAGTATCTAGCGAGGTGATTCAACGCTTGGATTGCGGAACCCAGAATCAAACGGACAACACGATTTGATTATAGTGGGTAGAACGACGACTCCACAATGGTGATTACTCTAATAGATACGTCGGTAGAACAGTCTAGGATGAGACGCAAGATTGCTCACAACCCTTGCAAAGGCAAGTAAAAAGGCTCGACTCTCTCTTGACAAGAAGAATCGAAATTTACCAAACTTTATTGATCCAACTTGTGTCCAAAACCCTTATGATGCAAGCCCTTTTATAGCCTAGAGGTAACTAAAACCCTACGAAAACCCTAAAAGAGCAGTCGGCCATCTTGTTATCAAGACGGGGCCGGTCAATGCTTCTACTACGTAGTTAATCCAACCCTAAGCAACATTAAGGCCTAAAGACCCTACTCAGCCCAATAACTTGGAGTCCCGCTTGACTCTCCATAGGCTTGGATCATGGTGTAGATGATTTGCTTGTATCCTTCTTGGCCTTCAATATCCCTATGGACTCCATGTTGGTCTTGGACCATTCGAACAAGGCCTTGGAGGGATTCCTTGAAGAACTTGGTTCGTACACCTATGACTGGGCCCAATGGAACTCCGACCAGCTCATTGCGTGGGCCCTGATCTATACACACGTCACTAATACGGTCCTTGATCAACTCGTTTCGAGACACCTAGCACGTTTGCCCAAGGATCTAGCGAGGTGGTCCAACGCTTGGATTGCGGAACCTAGAACCAAGCGGGACGATAAGATTTAATTATAGGCGTTAGAACGATGACTCCACAGAGGTGATTACTCGAATGGATAGGTCGGTAGAACAATCTAGGGCGAGACGCAATATTGCTTACAACCCTTGCTAAAGCAAGTGAAAAGGCTCGAATATCTCTTAACAAGAAGAATCGACATTAATCAAATTGTATTGATCCAACTTTTGTCCAAAACCCTTGCAAAGCAAGCCCTTTTATAGGCTAGAGGTTTCTAAAACCCTAAAGGAGCAGTCGGCCATCTTGCTGTCCAAATTGGCTGACCCATGCTTCTATTGCGCAGTTAATCAAACCGTAAGCAACATTAAAGCCTAAAGACCCAACTCGGCCCAATCACTTGGAGGCCCGCTTGACTCTCCATGGGCTTGGATCCTGATATAGATGTTTTGCTTGTCTCCTTCTAGGCCTTCAATATCCCTATGGACTCCATGTTGGTCTTGGACCATTTGAACAAGGCCTTGGAGGGATTTCTTTAAGAGCTTGGCTCGTGCATGTGTGACTAGGCCCAAAGGAACTCGGACCGGATCATTTCGTGGGCCATGATCCATGCACACATTACTGATACGGTCCTTGATCAACTCGTTACGAGACACATAGCACGTTTGCTCAAGTATCTAGCGAAGTGGTCCAACGCTTGGATTGCATAACCTAGAATCAAACGGACGACACGATTTACTTATAGGGGGTAGAACGACGACTCCACAGTGGTGAGTACTCTAATAGATACGTCGGTAGAAAAATCTAGGACGAGACGCAATATTGCTTACAACCCTTGCCAAAGCAAGTGAAAAGGCTCGAATATCTCTTAACAAGAAGAATCGACAATAATCAAATTGTATTGATCCAACTTGTGTCCAAAACCCATGCAAAGCAAGCCCTTTTATAGGCTAGAGGTTTCTAAAACCCTAAAGGGGCAGTCGCCATCTTGGTGTATAGATTGGCCGACCCATGCTTCTATTACGCAGTTAATCTAACCCTAAGCAACATTAAGGCCTAAAGACCCAACTCGGCCCAATCACTTGGAGGCTCGCTTGACTCTCCATGGGTTTGGATCATGGTGTAGATGTTTTGCTTGTCTCCTTCTAGGCCTTCAATATCCCTATGGACTCCATGTTGGTCTTGGACCATTCGAACAAGGCCTTGGAGGGATTTCTTTAAGAGCTTGGCTCGTGCATGTGTGACTAGGCCCAATAGAACTCGGACCGGATCATTTTGTGGGCCATGATCCATGCACACATCACTGATACGGTCCTTGATAAACTCGTTACGACACACATAGCACGTTTGCTCAAGTATCTAGCGAGGTGATTCAACGCTTGGATTGCGGAACCCAGAATCAAACGGACAACACGATTTGATTATAGTGGGTAGAACGACGACTCCACAATGGTGATTACTCTAACAGATACGTCGGTAGAACAGTCTAGGATGAGACGCAAGATTGCTCACAACCCTTGCAAAGGCAAGTAAAAAGGCTCGACTCTCTCTTGACAAGAAGAATCGAAATTTACCAAACTTTATTGATCCAACTTGTGTCCAAAACCCTTATGATGCAAGCCCTTTTATAGCCTAGAGGTAACTAAAACCCTACGAAAACCCTAAAAGAGCAGTCGGCCATCTTGTTATCAAGACGGGCCGGCCCATGCTTCTACTACGTAGTTAATCCAACCCTAAGCAACATTAAGGCCTAAAGACCCTACTCAGCCCAATAACTTGGAGGCCCGCTTGACTCTCCATAGGCTTGGATCATGGTGTAGATGATTTGCTTGTATCCTTCTTGGCCTTCAATATCCCTATGGACTCCATGTTGGTCTTGGACCATTCGAACAAGGCCTTGGAGGGATTCCTTGAAGAACTTGGCTCGTACACCTATGACTGGGCCCAATGGAACTCCGACCAGCTCATTGCGTGGGCCCTGATCTATACACACGTCACTAATACGGTCCTTGATCAACTCGTTTCGAGACACCTAGCACGTTTGCCCAAGGATCTAGCGAGGTGGTCCAACGCTTGGATTGCGAAAACCTAGAACCAAGCAGGACGATAAGATTTAATTATAGGCGTTAGAACGATGACTCCACAGAGGTGATTACTCGAACGGATAGGTCGGTAGAACAATCTAGGGCGAGACGCAATATTGCTTAGAACCCTTGCCAAAGCAAGTGAAAAGGCTCGAATATCTCTTAACAAGAAGAATCGACATTAATCAAATTGTATTGATCCAACTTTTGTCCAAAACCCTTGCAAAGCAAGCCCTTTTATAGGCTAGAGGTTTCTAAAACCCTAAAGGAGCAGTCGGCCATCTTGCTGTCCAAATTGGCTGACCCATGCTTCTATTGCGCAGTTAATCAAACCGTAAGCAACATTAAAGCCTAAAGACCCAACTCGGCCCAATCACTTGGAGGCCCGCTTGACTCTCCATGGGCTTGGATCATGATATAGATGTTTTGCTTGTCTCCTTCTAGGCCTTCAATATCCCTATGGACTCCATGTTGGTCTTGGACCATTTGAACAAGGCCTTGGAGGGATTTCTTTAAGAGCTTGGCTCGTGCATGTGTGACTAGGCCCAAAGGAACTCGGACCGGATCATTTCGTGGGCCATGATCCATGCACACATTACTGATACGGTCCTTGATCAACTCGTTACGAGACACATAGCACGTTTGCTCAAGTATCTAGCGAAGTGGTCCAACGCTTGGATTGCGTAACCTAGAATCAAACGGACGACACGATTTACTTATAGGGGGTAGAACGACGACTCCACAGTGGTGAGTACTCTAATAGATACGTCGGTAGAAAAATCTAGGACGAGACGCAATATTGCTTACAACCCTTGCCAAAGCAAGTGAAAAGGCTCGAATATCTCTTAACAAGAAGAATCGACAATAATCAAATTGTATTGATACAACTTGTGTCCAAAACCCATGCAAAGCAAGCCCTTTTATAGGCTAGAGGTTTCTAAAACCCTAAAGGGGCAGTCGCCATCTTGGTGTATAGATTGGCCGACCCATGCTTCTATTACGCAGTTAATCTAACCCTAAGCAACATTAAGGCCTAAAGACCCAACTCGGCCCAATCACTTGGAGGCTCGCTTGACTCTCCATGGGTTTGGATCATGGTGTAGATGTTTTGCTTGTCTCCTTCTAGGCCTTCAATATCCCTATGGACTCCATGTTGGTCTTGGACCATTCGAACAAGGCCTTGGAGGGATTTCTTTAAGAGCTTGGCTCGTGCATGTGTGACTAGGCCCAATAGAACTCGGACCGGATCATTTTGTGGGCCATGATCCATGCACACATCACTGATACGGTCCTTGATAAACTCGTTACGACACACATAGCACGTTTGCTCAAGTATCTAGCGAGGTGATTCAACGCTTGGATTGCGGAACCCAGAATCAAACGGACAACACGATTTGATTATAGTGGGTAGAACGACGACTCCACAATGGTGATTACTCTAACAGATACGTCGGTAGAACAGTCTAGGATGAGACGCAAGATTGCTCACAACCCTTGCAAAGGCAAGTAAAAAGGCTCGACTCTCTCTTGACAAGAAGAATCGAAATTTACCAAACTTTATTGATCCAACTTGTGTCCAAAACCCTTATGATGCAAGCCCTTTTATAGCCTAGAGGTAACTAAAACCCTACGAAAACCCTAAAAGAGCAGTCGGCCATCTTGTTATCAAGACGGGCCGGCCCATGCTTCTACTACGTAGTTAATCCAACCCTAAGCAACATTAAGGCCTAAAGACCCTACTCAGCCCAATAACTTGGAGGCCCGCTTGACTCTCCATAGGCTTGGATCATGGTGTAGATGATTTGCTTGTATCCTTCTTGGCCTTCAATATCCCTATGGACTCCATGTTGGTCTTGGGCCATTCGAACAAGGCCTTGGAGGGATTCCTTGAAGAACTTGGCTCGTACACCTATGACTGGGCCCAATGGAACTCGGACCAGCTCATTGCGTGGGCCCTGATCTATACACACGTCACTAATACGGTCCTTGATCAACTCGTTTCGAGACACCTAGCACGTTTGCCCAAGGATCTAGCGAGGTGGTCCAACGCTTGGATTGCGGAACCTAGAACCAAGCGGGACGATAAGATTTAATTATAGGCGTTAGAACGATGACTCCACAGAGGTGATTACTCGAATGGATAGGTCGGTAGAACAATCTAGGACGAGACGCAATATTGCTTACAACCCTTGCCAAAGCAAGTGAAAAGGCACGAATATCTCTTAACAAGAAGAATCGACATTAATCAAATTGTATTGATCCAACTTGTGTCCAAAACCCTTGCAAAGCAAGCCCTTTTATAGGCTAGAGGTTTCTAAAACCCTAAAGGAGCAGTCGGCCATCTTGGTGTCTAGATTGGCCGACCCATGCTTCTATTAGGCATTTTATCAAACCCTAAGCACCATTAAGGCCTAAAGCCCCAACTCAGCACAATAACTTGGAGGCCCGCTTGACTCTCCATGGGCTTGGATCAATGTGTAGATGATTTGTTTGTATCCTTCTTGGCCTTCAATATCCCTATTGACTCCATGTTGGTCTTGGACCATTTGAACAAGGCCTTGGAGGGATTTCTTTAAGAGCTTGGCTCGTGCATGTGTGACTAGGCCCAATGGAATTCGGACCGGATCATTTCGTGGACCATGATCCATGCACACATTACTGATACGGTCCTTGATCAACTCGTTACGAGACACATAGCATGTTTCCACAAGTATCTAGCGAAGTGGTCCAACGCTTGGATAGCGTAACCTAGAATCAAACGAACGACACGATTTGATTATAAGTGGTAGAACAACGACTCCACAGTGGTGAGTACTCTAATAGATACGTCGGTAGAAAAATTTAGGACGTGACATAATATTGCATACAACCCTTGCCAAAGCAGGTGAAAAGGCTCGAATATCTCTTAACAAGAAGAATCGACATTAATCGAATTGTATTGATCCAACGCGTGTCCAAAACCCTTGCAAAGCAAGCCCTTTTATACGCTAGAGGTTTCTAAAACCCTAAAGGAGCAGTCGGCCATCTTGGTGTCCAAATTGGCTGACCCATGCTTCTATTACGCAGTTAATCAAACCCTAAGCAACATTAAAGCATAAAGACCCAACTCGGCCCAATCACTTGGAGGCCCGCTTGACTCTCCATGGGCTTGGATCATGATATAGATGTTTTGCTTGTCTCCTTCTAGGCCTTCAATATCCCTATGGACTCCATGTTGGTCTTGGACCATTTGAACAAGGCCTTGGAGGGATTTCTTTAAGAACTTCGCTCGTGCATGTGTGACTAGGCCCAATGCAACTCGGACCGGATCATTTCGTGGGCCAATCCATGCACACATTACTGATACGGTCCTTGATCAACTCGTTATGAGACACATAGCACGTTTGCTCAAGTATCCAGCGAAGTGGTCCAACGCTTGGATTGCGTAACCTAGAATGAAACGGACGACACGATTTGATTATAGGGGGTAGAACGACGACTCCACAGTGGTGAGTACTCTAATAGATACGTCGGTAGAAAAATCTAGGACGAGACGCAATATTGCTTACAACCCTTGCCAAAGCAAGTGAAAAGGCTCGAATATCTCTTAACAAGAAGAATCGACAATAATCAAATTGTATTGATCCAACTTGTGTCCAAAACCCATGCAAAGCAAGCCCTTTTATAGGCTAGAGGTTTCTAAAACCCTAAAGGAGCAGTCGCCATCTTGGTGTATAGATTGGCCGACCCATGCTTCTATTACGCAGTTAATCTAACCCTAAGCAACATTAAGGCCTAAAGACCAAACTCGGCCCAATCACTTGGAGGCTCGCTTGACTCTCCATGGGCCTGGATCATGGTGTAGATGTTTTCCTTGTCTCCTTCTGGGCCTTCAATTTCCCTATGGACTCTATGATGGTCTTGGACCATTTGAACAAGGCCTTGGAGGGATTTCTTTAAGAGCTTGGCTCGTGCATGTGTGACTAGGCCCAATGGAACTCGGACCGGATCATTTCGTGGACCATGATCCATGCACACATTACTGATACGGTCCTTGATCAACTCGTTACGAGACACATAGCACGTTTGCACAAGTATCTAGCGAAGTGGTCCAACGCTTGGATAGCGTAACCTAGAATCAAACGAACGACACGATTTGATTATAGGGGGTAGAACGACGACTCCACAGTGGTGAGTACTCTAATAGATACGTCGGTAGAAAAATCTAGGACGTGACGTAATATTGCATACAACCCTTGCCAAAGCAGGTGAAAAGGCTCGAATATCTCTTAACAAGAAGAATCGACATTAATCGAATTGTATTGATCCAACGCGTGTCCAAAACCCATGCAAAGCAAGCCCTTTTATAGGCTAGAGGTTTCTAAAACCCTAAAGGGGCAGTCGCCATCTTGGTGTATAGATTGGCCGACCCATGCTTCTATTACGCAGTTAATCTAACCCTAAGCAACATTAAGGCCTAAAGACCCAACTCGGCCCAATCACTTGGAGGCTCGCTTGACTCTCCATGGGTTTGGATCATGGTGTAGATGTTTTGCTTGTCTCCTTCTAGGCCTTCAATATCCCTATGGACTCCATGTTGGTCTTGGACCATTCGAACAAGGCCTTGGAGGGATTTCTTTAAGAGCTTGGCTCGTGCATGTGTGACTAGGACCAATAGAACTCGGACCGGATCATTTTGTGGGCCATGATCCATGCACACATCACTGATACGGTCCTTGATAAACTCGTTACGACACACATAGCACGTTTGCTCAAGTATCTAGCGAGGTGATTCAACGCTTGGATTGCGGAACCCAGAATCAAACGGACAACACGATTTGATTATAGTGGGTAGAACGACGACTCCACAATGGTGATTACTCTAATAGATACGTCGGTAGAACAGTCTAGGATGAGACGCAAGATTGCTCACAACCCTTGCAAAGGCAAGTAAAAAGGCTCGACTCTCTCTTGACAAGAAGAATCGAAATTTACCAAACTTTATTGATCCAACTTGTGTCCAAAACCCTTATGATGCAAGCCCTTTTATAGCCTAGAGGTAACTAAAACCCTACGAAAACCCTAAAAGAGCAGTCGGCCATCTTGTTATCAAGACGGGGCCGGTCAATGCTTCTACTACGTAGTTAATCCAACCCTAAGCAACATTAAGGCCTAAAGACCCTACTCAGCCCAATAACTTGGAGTCCCGCTTGACTCTCCATAGGCTTGGATCATGGTGTAGATGATTTGCTTGTATCCTTCTTGGCCTTCAATATCCCTATGGACTCCATGTTGGTCTTGGACCATTCGAACAAGGCCTTGGAGGGATTCCTTGAAGAACTTGGTTCGTACACCTATGACTGGGCCCAATGGAACTCCGACCAGCTCATTGCGTGGGCCCTGATCTATACACACGTCACTAATACGGTCCTTGATCAACTCGTTTCGAGACACCTAGCACGTTTGCCCAAGGATCTAGCGAGGTGGTCCAACGCTTGGATTGCGGAACCTAGAACCAAGCGGGACGATAAGATTTAATTATAGGCGTTAGAACGATGACTCCACAGAGGTGATTACTCGAATGGATAGGTCGGTAGAACAATCTAGGGCGAGACGCAATATTGCTTACAACCCTTGCTAAAGCAAGTGAAAAGGCTCGAATATCTCTTAACAAGAAGAATCGACATTAATCAAATTGTATTGATCCAACTTTTGTCCAAAACCCTTGCAAAGCAAGCCCTTTTATAGGCTAGAGGTTTCTAAAACCCTAAAGGAGCAGTCGGCCATCTTGCTGTCCAAATTGGCTGACCCATGCTTCTATTGCGCAGTTAATCAAACCGTAAGCAACATTAAAGCCTAAAGACCCAACTCGGCCCAATCACTTGGAGGCCCGCTTGACTCTCCATGGGCTTGGATCCTGATATAGATGTTTTGCTTGTCTCCTTCTAGGCCTTCAATATCCCTATGGACTCCATGTTGGTCTTGGACCATTTGAACAAGGCCTTGGAGGGATTTCTTTAAGAGCTTGGCTCGTGCATGTGTGACTAGGCCCAAAGGAACTCGGACCGGATCATTTCGTGGGCCATGATCCATGCACACATTACTGATACGGTCCTTGATCAACTCGTTACGAGACACATAGCACGTTTGCTCAAGTATCTAGCGAAGTGGTCCAACGCTTGGATTGCATAACCTAGAATCAAACGGACGACACGATTTACTTATAGGGGGTAGAACGACGACTCCACAGTGGTGAGTACTCTAATAGATACGTCGGTAGAAAAATCTAGGACGAGACGCAATATTGCTTACAACCCTTGCCAAAGCAAGTGAAAAGGCTCGAATATCTCTTAACAAGAAGAATCGACAATAATCAAATTGTATTGATCCAACTTGTGTCCAAAACCCATGCAAAGCAAGCCCTTTTATAGGCTAGAGGTTTCTAAAACCCTAAAGGGGCAGTCGCCATCTTGGTGTATAGATTGGCCGACCCATGCTTCTATTACGCAGTTAATCTAACCCTAAGCAACATTAAGGCCTAAAGACCCAACTCGGCCCAATCACTTGGAGGCTCGCTTGACTCTCCATGGGTTTGGATCATGGTGTAGATGTTTTGCTTGTCTCCTTCTAGGCCTTCAATATCCCTATGGACTCCATGTTGGTCTTGGACCATTCGAACAAGGCCTTGGAGGGATTTCTTTAAGAGCTTGGCTCGTGCATGTGTGACTAGGCCCAATAGAACTCGGACCGGATCATTTTGTGGGCCATGATCCATGCACACATCACTGATACGGTCCTTGATAAACTCGTTACGACACACATAGCACGTTTGCTCAAGTATCTAGCGAGGTGATTCAACGCTTGGATTGCGGAACCCAGAATCAAACGGACAACACGATTTGATTATAGTGGGTAGAACGACGACTCCACAATGGTGATTACTCTAACAGATACGTCGGTAGAACAGTCTAGGATGAGACGCAAGATTGCTCACAACCCTTGCAAAGGCAAGTAAAAAGGCTCGACTCTCTCTTGACAAGAAGAATCGAAATTTACCAAACTTTATTGATCCAACTTGTGTCCAAAACCCTTATGATGCAAGCCCTTTTATAGCCTAGAGGTAACTAAAACCCTACGAAAACCCTAAAAGAGCAGTCGGCCATCTTGTTATCAAGACGGGCCGGCCCATGCTTCTACTACGTAGTTAATCCAACCCTAAGCAACATTAAGGCCTAAAGACCCTACTCAGCCCAATAACTTGGAGGCCCGCTTGACTCTCCATAGGCTTGGATCATGGTGTAGATGATTTGCTTGTATCCTTCTTGGCCTTCAATATCCCTATGGACTCCATGTTGGTCTTGGACCATTCGAACAAGGCCTTGGAGGGATTCCTTGAAGAACTTGGCTCGTACACCTATGACTGGGCCCAATGGAACTCCGACCAGCTCATTGCGTGGGCCCTGATCTATACACACGTCACTAATACGGTCCTTGATCAACTCGTTTCGAGACACCTAGCACGTTTGCCCAAGGATCTAGCGAGGTGGTCCAACGCTTGGATTGCGAAAACCTAGAACCAAGCAGGACGATAAGATTTAATTATAGGCGTTAGAACGATGACTCCACAGAGGTGATTACTCGAACGGATAGGTCGGTAGAACAATCTAGGGCGAGACGCAATATTGCTTAGAACCCTTGCCAAAGCAAGTGAAAAGGCTCGAATATCTCTTAACAAGAAGAATCGACATTAATCAAATTGTATTGATCCAACTTTTGTCCAAAACCCTTGCAAAGCAAGCCCTTTTATAGGCTAGAGGTTTCTAAAACCCTAAAGGAGCAGTCGGCCATCTTGCTGTCCAAATTGGCTGACCCATGCTTCTATTGCGCAGTTAATCAAACCGTAAGCAACATTAAAGCCTAAAGACCCAACTCGGCCCAATCACTTGGAGGCCCGCTTGACTCTCCATGGGCTTGGATCATGATATAGATGTTTTGCTTGTCTCCTTCTAGGCCTTCAATATCCCTATGGACTCCATGTTGGTCTTGGACCATTTGAACAAGGCCTTGGAGGGATTTCTTTAAGAGCTTGGCTCGTGCATGTGTGACTAGGCCCAAAGGAACTCGGACCGGATCATTTCGTGGGCCATGATCCATGCACACATTACTGATACGGTCCTTGATCAACTCGTTACGAGACACATAGCACGTTTGCTCAAGTATCTAGCGAAGTGGTCCAACGCTTGGATTGCGTAACCTAGAATCAAACGGACGACACGATTTACTTATAGGGGGTAGAACGACGACTCCACAGTGGTGAGTACTCTAATAGATACGTCGGTAGAAAAATCTAGGACGAGACGCAATATTGCTTACAACCCTTGCCAAAGCAAGTGAAAAGGCTCGAATATCTCTTAACAAGAAGAATCGACAATAATCAAATTGTATTGATACAACTTGTGTCCAAAACCCATGCAAAGCAAGCCCTTTTATAGGCTAGAGGTTTCTAAAACCCTAAAGGGGCAGTCGCCATCTTGGTGTATAGATTGGCCGACCCATGCTTCTATTACGCAGTTAATCTAACCCTAAGCAACATTAAGGCCTAAAGACCCAACTCGGCCCAATCACTTGGAGGCTCGCTTGACTCTCCATGGGTTTGGATCATGGTGTAGATGTTTTGCTTGTCTCCTTCTAGGCCTTCAATATCCCTATGGACTCCATGTTGGTCTTGGACCATTCGAACAAGGCCTTGGAGGGATTTCTTTAAGAGCTTGGCTCGTGCATGTGTGACTAGGCCCAATAGAACTCGGACCGGATCATTTTGTGGGCCATGATCCATGCACACATCACTGATACGGTCCTTGATAAACTCGTTACGACACACATAGCACGTTTGCTCAAGTATCTAGCGAGGTGATTCAACGCTTGGATTGCGGAACCCAGAATCAAACGGACAACACGATTTGATTATAGTGGGTAGAACGACGACTCCACAATGGTGATTACTCTAACAGATACGTCGGTAGAACAGTCTAGGATGAGACGCAAGATTGCTCACAACCCTTGCAAAGGCAAGTAAAAAGGCTCGACTCTCTCTTGACAAGAAGAATCGAAATTTACCAAACTTTATTGATCCAACTTGTGTCCAAAACCCTTATGATGCAAGCCCTTTTATAGCCTAGAGGTTTCTAAAACCCTAAAGGGGCAGTCGCCATCTTGGTGTATAGATTGGCCGACCCATGCTTCTATTACGCAGTTAATCTAACCCTAAGCAACATTAAGGCCTAAAGACCCAACTCGGCCCAATCACTTGGAGGCTCGCTTGACTCTCCATGGGTTTGGATCATGGTGTAGATGTTTTGCTTGTCTCCTTCTAGGCCTTCAATATCCCTATGGACTCCATGTTGGTCTTGGACCATTCGAACAAGGCCTTGGAGGGATTTCTTTAAGAGCTTGGCTCGTGCATGTGTGACTAGGACCAATAGAACTCGGACCGGATCATTTTGTGGGCCATGATCCATGCACACATCACTGATACGGTCCTTGATAAACTCGTTACGACACACATAGCACGTTTGCTCAAGTATCTAGCGAGGTGATTCAACGCTTGGATTGCGGAACCCAGAATCAAACGGACAACACGATTTGATTATAGTGGGTAGAACGACGACTCCACAATGGTGATTACTCTAATAGATACGTCGGTAGAACAGTCTAGGATGAGACGCAAGATTGCTCACAACCCTTGCAAAGGCAAGTAAAAAGGCTCGACTCTCTCTTGACAAGAAGAATCGAAATTTACCAAACTTTATTGATCCAACTTGTGTCCAAAACCCTTATGATGCAAGCCCTTTTATAGCCTAGAGGTAACTAAAACCCTACGAAAACCCTAAAAGAGCAGTCGGCCATCTTGTTATCAAGACGGGGCCGGTCAATGCTTCTACTACGTAGTTAATCCAACCCTAAGCAACATTAAGGCCTAAAGACCCTACTCAGCCCAATAACTTGGAGTCCCGCTTGACTCTCCATAGGCTTGGATCATGGTGTAGATGATTTGCTTGTATCCTTCTTGGCCTTCAATATCCCTATGGACTCCATGTTGGTCTTGGACCATTCGAACAAGGCCTTGGAGGGATTCCTTGAAGAACTTGGTTCGTACACCTATGACTGGGCCCAATGGAACTCCGACCAGCTCATTGCGTGGGCCCTGATCTATACACACGTCACTAATACGGTCCTTGATCAACTCGTTTCGAGACACCTAGCACGTTTGCCCAAGGATCTAGCGAGGTGGTCCAACGCTTGGATTGCGGAACCTAGAACCAAGCGGGACGATAAGATTTAATTATAGGCGTTAGAACGATGACTCCACAGAGGTGATTACTCGAATGGATAGGTCGGTAGAACAATCTAGGGCGAGACGCAATATTGCTTACAACCCTTGCTAAAGCAAGTGAAAAGGCTCGAATATCTCTTAACAAGAAGAATCGACATTAATCAAATTGTATTGATCCAACTTTTGTCCAAAACCCTTGCAAAGCAAGCCCTTTTATAGGCTAGAGGTTTCTAAAACCCTAAAGGAGCAGTCGGCCATCTTGCTGTCCAAATTGGCTGACCCATGCTTCTATTGCGCAGTTAATCAAACCGTAAGCAACATTAAAGCCTAAAGACCCAACTCGGCCCAATCACTTGGAGGCCCGCTTGACTCTCCATGGGCTTGGATCCTGATATAGATGTTTTGCTTGTCTCCTTCTAGGCCTTCAATATCCCTATGGACTCCATGTTGGTCTTGGACCATTTGAACAAGGCCTTGGAGGGATTTCTTTAAGAGCTTGGCTCGTGCATGTGTGACTAGGCCCAAAGGAACTCGGACCGGATCATTTCGTGGGCCATGATCCATGCACACATTACTGATACGGTCCTTGATCAACTCGTTACGAGACACATAGCACGTTTGCTCAAGTATCTAGCGAAGTGGTCCAACGCTTGGATTGCATAACCTAGAATCAAACGGACGACACGATTTACTTATAGGGGGTAGAACGACGACTCCACAGTGGTGAGTACTCTAATAGATACGTCGGTAGAAAAATCTAGGACGAGACGCAATATTGCTTACAACCCTTGCCAAAGCAAGTGAAAAGGCTCGAATATCTCTTAACAAGAAGAATCGACAATAATCAAATTGTATTGATCCAACTTGTGTCCAAAACCCATGCAAAGCAAGCCCTTTTATAGGCTAGAGGTTTCTAAAACCCTAAAGGGGCAGTCGCCATCTTGGTGTATAGATTGGCCGACCCATGCTTCTATTACGCAGTTAATCTAACCCTAAGCAACATTAAGGCCTAAAGACCCAACTCGGCCCAATCACTTGGAGGCTCGCTTGACTCTCCATGGGTTTGGATCATGGTGTAGATGTTTTGCTTGTCTCCTTCTAGGCCTTCAATATCCCTATGGACTCCATGTTGGTCTTGGACCATTCGAACAAGGCCTTGGAGGGATTTCTTTAAGAGCTTGGCTCGTGCATGTGTGACTAGGCCCAATAGAACTCGGACCGGATCATTTTGTGGGCCATGATCCATGCACACATCACTGATACGGTCCTTGATAAACTCGTTACGACACACATAGCACGTTTGCTCAAGTATCTAGCGAGGTGATTCAACGCTTGGATTGCGGAACCCAGAATCAAACGGACAACACGATTTGATTATAGTGGGTAGAACGACGACTCCACAATGGTGATTACTCTAACAGATACGTCGGTAGAACAGTCTAGGATGAGACGCAAGATTGCTCACAACCCTTGCAAAGGCAAGTAAAAAGGCTCGACTCTCTCTTGACAAGAAGAATCGAAATTTACCAAACTTTATTGATCCAACTTGTGTCCAAAACCCTTATGATGCAAGCCCTTTTATAGCCTAGAGGTAACTAAAACCCTACGAAAACCCTAAAAGAGCAGTCGGCCATCTTGTTATCAAGACGGGCCGGCCCATGCTTCTACTACGTAGTTAATCCAACCCTAAGCAACATTAAGGCCTAAAGACCCTACTCAGCCCAATAACTTGGAGGCCCGCTTGACTCTCCATAGGCTTGGATCATGGTGTAGATGATTTGCTTGTATCCTTCTTGGCCTTCAATATCCCTATGGACTCCATGTTGGTCTTGGACCATTCGAACAAGGCCTTGGAGGGATTCCTTAGGTTTCTAAAACCCTAAAGGAGCAGTCGGCCATCTTGCTGTCCAAATTGGCTGACCCATGCTTCTATTGCGCAGTTAATCAAACCGTAAGCAACATTAAAGCCTAAAGACCCAACTCGGCCCAATCACTTGGAGGCCCGCTTGACTCTCCATGGGCTTGGATCATGATATAGATGTTTTGCTTGTCTCCTTCTAGGCCTTCAATATCCCTATGGACTCCATGTTGGTCTTGGACCATTTGAACAAGGCCTTGGAGGGATTTCTTTAAGAGCTTGGCTCGTGCATGTGTGACTAGGCCCAAAGGAACTCGGACCGGATCATTTCGTGGGCCATGATCCATGCACACATTACTGATACGGTCCTTGATCAACTCGTTACGAGACACATAGCACGTTTGCTCAAGTATCTAGCGAAGTGGTCCAACGCTTGGATTGCGTAACCTAGAATCAAACGGACGACACGATTTACTTATAGGGGGTAGAACGACGACTCCACAGTGGTGAGTACTCTAATAGATACGTCGGTAGAAAAATCTAGGACGAGACGCAATATTGCTTACAACCCTTGCCAAAGCAAGTGAAAAGGCTCGAATATCTCTTAACAAGAAGAATCGACAATAATCAAATTGTATTGATACAACTTGTGTCCAAAACCCATGCAAAGCAAGCCCTTTTATAGGCTAGAGGTTTCTAAAACCCTAAAGGGGCAGTCGCCATCTTGGTGTATAGATTGGCCGACCCATGCTTCTATTACGCAGTTAATCTAACCCTAAGCAACATTAAGGCCTAAAGACCCAACTCGGCCCAATCACTTGGAGGCTCGCTTGACTCTCCATGGGTTTGGATCATGGTGTAGATGTTTTGCTTGTCTCCTTCTAGGCCTTCAATATCCCTATGGACTCCATGTTGGTCTTGGACCATTCGAACAAGGCCTTGGAGGGATTTCTTTAAGAGCTTGGCTCGTGCATGTGTGACTAGGCCCAATAGAACTCGGACCGGATCATTTTGTGGGCCATGATCCATGCACACATCACTGATACGGTCCTTGATAAACTCGTTACGACACACATAGCACGTTTGCTCAAGTATCTAGCGAGGTGATTCAACGCTTGGATTGCGGAACCCAGAATCAAACGGACAACACGATTTGATTATAGTGGGTAGAACGACGACTCCACAATGGTGATTACTCTAACAGATACGTCGGTAGAACAGTCTAGGATGAGACGCAAGATTGCTCACAACCCTTGCAAAGGCAAGTAAAAAGGCTCGACTCTCTCTTGACAAGAAGAATCGAAATTTACCAAACTTTATTGATCCAACTTGTGTCCAAAACCCTTATGATGCAAGCCCTTTTATAGCCTAGAGGTAACTAAAACCCTACGAAAACCCTAAAAGAGCAGTCGGCCATCTTGTTATCAAGACGGGCCGGCCCATGCTTCTACTACGTAGTTAATCCAACCCTAAGCAACATTAAGGCCTAAAGACCCTACTCAGCCCAATAACTTGGAGGCCCGCTTGACTCTCCATAGGCTTGGATCATGGTGTAGATGATTTGCTTGTATCCTTCTTGGCCTTCAATATCCCTATGGACTCCATGTTGGTCTTGGACCATTCGAACAAGGCCTTGGAGGGATTCCTTGAAGAACTTGGCTCGTACACCTATGACTGGGCCCAATGGAACTCCGACCAGCTCATTGCGTGGGCCCTGATCTATACACACGTCACTAATACGGTCCTTGATCAACTCGTTTCGAGTCACCTAGCACGTTTGCCCAAGGATCTAGCGAGGTGGTCCAACGCTTGGATTGCGAAAACCTAGAACCAAGCGGGACGATAAGATTTAATTATAGGCGTTAGAACGATGACTCCACAGAGGTGATTACTCGAACGGATAGGTCGGTAGAACAATCTAGGGCGAGACGCAATATTGCTTACAACCCTTGCCAAAGCAAGTGAAAAGGCTCGAATATCTCTTAACAAGAAGAATCGACATTAATCAAATTGTATTGATCCAACTTTTGTCCAAAACCCTTGCAAAGCAAGCCCTTTTATAGGCTAGAGGTTTCTAAAACCCTAAAGGAGCAGTCGGCCATCTTGCTGTCCAAATTGGCTGACCCATGCTTCTATTACGCAGTTAATCAAACCGTAAGCAACATTAAAGCCTAAAGACCCAACTCGGCCCAATCACTTGGAGGCCCGCTTGACTCTCCATGGGCTTGGATCATGATATAGATGTTTTGCTTGTCTCCTTCTAGGCCTTCAATATCCCTATGGACTCCATGTTGGTCTTGGACCATTTGAACAAGGCCTTGGAGGGATTTCTTTAAGAACTTCGCTCGTGCATGTGTGACTAGGCCCAATGCAACTCGGACCGGATCATTTCGTGGGCCAATCCATGCACACATTACTGATACGGTCCTTGATCAACTCGTTATGAGACACATAGCACGTTTGCTCAAGTATCCAGCGAAGTGGTCCAACGCTTGGATTGCGTAACCTAGAATGAAACGGACGACACGATTTGATTATAGGGGGTAGAACGACGACTCCACAGTGGTGAGTACTCTAATAGATACGTCGGTAGAAAAATCTAGGACGAGACGCAGTATTGCTTACAACCCTTGCTAAAGCAAGTGAAAAGGCTCGAATATCTCTTAACAAGAAGAATCGACAATAATCAAATTGTATTGATCCAACTTGTGTCCAAAACCCATGCAAAGCAAGCCCTTTTATAGGCTAGAGGTTTCTAAAACCCTAAAGGAGCAGTCGCCATCTTGGTGTATAGATTGGCCGACCCATGCTTCTATTACGCAGTTAATCTAACCCTAAGCAAGACCAAACTCGGCCTAAAGACCAAACTCGGCCCAATCACTTGGAGGCTCGCTTGACTCTCCATGGGCCTGGATCATGGTGTAGATGTTTTCCTTGTCTCCTTCTGGGCCTTCAATTTCCCTATGGACTCTATGATGGTCTTGGACCATTTGAACAAGGCCTTGGAGGGATTTCTTTAAGAGCTTGGCTCGTGCATGTGTGACTAGGCCCAATGGAACTCGGACCGGATCATTTCGTGGACCATGATCCATGCACACATTACTGATAAGGTCCTTGATCAACTCGTTATGAGACACATAGCACGTTTGCACAAGTATCTAGCGAAGTGGTCCAATGCTTGGATAGCGTAACCTAGAATCAAACGAACGACACGATTTGATTATAGGGGGTAGAACGACGACTCCACAGTGGTGAGTACTCTAATAGATACGTCGGTAGAAAAATCTAGGACGTGACGTAATATTGCATACAACCCTTGCAAAAGCAGGTGAAAAGGCTCGAATATCTCTTAACAAGAAGAATCGACATTAATCGAATTGTATTGATCCAACGCTTGTCCAAAACCCTTGCAAAGCAAGCCCTTTTATACGCTAGAGGTTTCTAAAACCCTAAAGGAGCAGTCGGCCATCTTGGTGTCCAAATTGGCCGACCCATGCTTCTATTACGCAGTTAATCTAACCCTAAGCAACATTAAGGCCTAAAGACCCAACTCGCCCCAATCACTTGGTGGCTCGCTTGACTCTCCATGGGCCTAGATCATGGTGTAGATGTTTTCCTTGTCTCCTTCTGGGCCTTCAATATCCCTATGGACTCTATGATGGTCTTGGACCATTTGAACAAGGCCTTAGAGGGATTTCTTTAAGAGCTTGGCTCGTGCATGTGTGACTAGGCCCAATGGAACTCGGACCGGATCATTTCGTGGACCATGATCCTTGCACACATTACTGATACGGTCCTTGATCAACTCGTTACGAGACACATAGCACGTTTGCACAAGTATCTAGCGAAGTGGTCCAACGCTTGGATAGCGTAACCTAGAATCAAACGAACGACACGATTTGATTATAGGGGGTAGAACGACGACTCCACAGTGGTGAGTACTCTAATAGATACGTCGGTAGAAAAATCTAGGACGTGACGTAATATTGCATACAACCCTTGCCAAAGCTGGTGAAAAGGCTCGAATATCTCTTAACAAGAAGAATCGACATTAATCAAATTGTATTGATCCAACTTTTGTCCAAAACCCTTGCAAAGCAAGCCCTTTTATAGGCTAGAGGTTTCTAAAACCCTAAAGGAGCAGTCGGCCATCTTGGTGTCCAAATTGGCTGACCCATGCTTCTATTACGCAGTTAATCAAACCCTAAGCAACATTAAAGCCTAAAGACCCAACTCGGCCCAATCACTCGGAGGCCCGCTTGACTCTCCATGGGCTTGGATCATGATATAGATGTTTTGCTTGTCTCCTTCTAGGCCTTTACTATCCCTATGGACTCCATGTTGGCCTTGGACCATTTGAACAAGGCCTTGGAGGGATTTCTTTAAGAGCTTGGCTCGTGCATGTGTGACTAGGCCCAAAGGAACTCGGACCGGATCATTTCGTGGGCCATGATCCATGCACACATTACTGATACGGTCCTTGATCAACTCGTTACGAGACACATAGCACGTTTGCTCAAGTATCTAGCGAAGTGGTCCAACGCTTGGATTGCGTAACCTAGAAACAAACGGACGACACGATTTGATTATAGGGGGTAGAACGACGACTCCACAGTGGTGAGTACTCTAATAGATACGTCGGTAGAAAAATCTAGGATGAGACGCACTATTGCTTACAACCCTTGCCAAAGCAAGTGAAAAGGCTCGAATATCTCTTAACAAGAAGAATCGACAATAATCAAATTGTATTGATCCAACTTGTGTCCAAAACCCATGCAAAGCAAGCCCTTTTATAGGCTAGAGGTTTCTAAAACCCTAAAGGAGCAGTCGCCATCTTGGTGTATAGATTGGCCGACCCATGCTTCTATTACGCAGTTAATCTAACCCTAAGCAACATTAAGGCCTAAAGACCAAACTCGGCCCAATCACTTGGAGGCTCGCTTGACTCTCCATGGGCCTGGATCATGGTGTAGATGTTTTCCTTGTCTCCTTCTGGGCCTTCAATTTCCCTATGGACTCTATGATGGTCTTGGACCATTTGAACAAGGCCTTGGAGGGATTTCTTTAAGAGCTTGGCTCGTGCATGTGTGACTAGGCCCAATGGAACTCGGACCGGATCATTTCGTGGACCATGATCCATGCACACATTACTGATACGGTCCTTGATCAACTCGTTACGAGACACATAGCACGTTTGCACAAGTATCTAGCGAAGTGGTCCAACGCTTGGATAGCGTAACCTAGAATCAAACGAACGACACGATTTGATTATAGGGGGTAGAACGACGACTCCACAGTGGTGAGTACTCTAATAGATACGTCGGTAGAAAAATCTAGGACGTGACGTAATATTGCATACAACCCTTGCAAAAGCAGGTGAAAAGGCTCGAATATCTCTTAACAAGAAGAATCGACATTAATCGAATTGTATTGATCCAACGCGTGTCCAAAACCCTTGTAAAGCAAGCCCTTTTATACGCTAGAGGTTTCTAAAACCCTAAAGGAGCAGTCGGCCATCTTGGTGTCCAAATTGGCCGACCCATGCTTCTATTACGCAGTTAATCTAACCCTAAGCAACATTAAGGCCTAAAGACCCAACTCGGCCCAATCACTTGGAGGCCCGCTTGACTCTCCATGGGCTTGGATCATGATATAGATGTTTTGCTTGTCTCCTTCTAGGCCTTCAATATCCCTATGGACTCCATGTTGGTCTTGGACCATTTGAACAAGGCCTTGGAGGGATTTCTTTAAGAGCTTGGCTCGTGCATGTGTGACTAGGCCCAAAGGAACTCGGACCGGATCATTTCGTGGGCCATGATCCATGCACACATTACTGATACGGTCCTTGATCAACTCGTTACGAGACACATAGCACGTTTGCTCAAGTATCTAGCGAAGTGGTCCAACGCTTGGATTGCGTAACCTAGAATCAAACGGACGACACGATTTACTTATAGGGGGTAGAACGACGACTCCACAGTGGTGAGTACTCTAATAGATACGTCGGTAGAAAAATCTAGGACGAGACGCAATATTGCTTACAACCCTTGCCAAAGCAAGTGAAAAGGCTCGAATATCTCTTAACAAGAAGAATCGACAATAATCAAATTGTATTGATCCAACTTGTGTCCAAAACCCATGTAAAGCAAGCCCTTTTATAGGCTAGAGGTTTCTAAAACCCTAAAGGGGCAGTCGCCATCTTGGTGTATAGATTGGCCGACCCATGCTTCTATTACGCAGTTAATCTAACCCTAAGCAACATTAAGGCCTAAAGACCCAACTCGGCCCAATCACTTGGAGGCTCGCTTGACTCTCCATGGGTTTGGATCATGGTGTAGATGTTTTGCTTGTCTCCTTCTAGGCCTTCAATATCCCTATGGACTCCATGTTGGTCTTGGACCATTCGAACAAGGCCTTGGAGGGATTTCTTTAAGAGCTTGGCTCGTGCATGTGTGACTAGGCCCAATAGAACTCGGACCGGATCATTTTGTGGGCCATGATCCATGCACACATCACTGATACGGTCCTTGATAAACTCGTTACGACACACATAGCACGTTTGCTCAAGTATCTAGCGAGGTGATTCAACGCTTGGATTGCGGAACCCAGAATCAAACGGACAACACGATTTGATTATAGTGGGTAGAACGACGACTCCACAATGGTGATTACTCTAACAGATACGTCGGTAGAACAGTCTAGGATGAGACGCAAGATTGCTCACAACCCTTGCAAAGGCAAGTAAAAAGGCTCGACTCTCTCTTGACAAGAAGAATCGAAATTTACCAAACTTTATTGATCCAACTTGTGTCCAAAACCCTTATGATGCAAGCCCTTTTATAGCCTAGAGGTAACTAAAACCCTACGAAAACCCTAAAAGAGCAGTCGGCCATCTTGTTATCAAGACGGGCCGGCCCATGCTTCTACTACGTAGTTAATCCAACCCTAAGCAACATTAAGGCCTAAAGACCCTACTCAGCCCAATAACTTGGAGGCCCGCTTGACTCTCCATAGGCTTGGATCATGGTGTAGATGATTTGCTTGTATCCTTCTTGGCCTTCAATATCCCTATGGACTCCATGTTGGTCTTGGACCATTCGAACAAGGCCTTGGAGGGATTCCTTGAAGAACTTGGCTCGTACACCTATGACTGGGCCCAATGGAACTCCGACCAGCTCATTGCGTGGGCCCTGATCTATACACACGTCACTAATACGGTCCTTGATCAACTCGTTTCGAGTCACCTAGCACGTTTGCCCAAGGATCTAGCGAGGTGGTCCAACGCTTGGATTGCGAAAACCTAGAACCAAGCGGGACGATAAGATTTAATTATAGGCGTTAGAACGATGACTCCACAGAGGTGATTACTCGAACGGATAGGTCGGTAGAACAATCTAGGGCGAGACGCAATATTGCTTACAACCCTTGCCAAAGCAAGTGAAAAGGCTCGAATATCTCTTAACAAGAAGAATCGACATTAATCAAATTGTATTGATCCAACTTTTGTCCAAAACCCTTGCAAAGCAAGCCCTTTTATAGGCTAGAGGTTTCTAAAACCCTAAAGGAGCAGTCGGCCATCTTGCTGTCCAAATTGGCTGACCCATGCTTCTATTACGCAGTTAATCAAACCGTAAGCAACATTAAAGCCTAAAGACCCAACTCGGCCCAATCACTTGGAGGCCCGCTTGACTCTCCATGGGCTTGGATCATGATATAGATGTTTTGCTTGTCTCCTTCTAGGCCTTCAATATCCCTATGGACTCCATGTTGGTCTTGGACCATTTGAACAAGGCCTTGGAGGGATTTCTTTAAGAACTTCGCTCGTGCATGTGTGACTAGGCCCAATGCAACTCGGACCGGATCATTTCGTGGGCCAATCCATGCACACATTACTGATACGGTCCTTGATCAACTCGTTATGAGACACATAGCACGTTTGCTCAAGTATCCAGCGAAGTGGTCCAACGCTTGGATTGCGTAACCTAGAATGAAACGGACGACACGATTTGATTATAGGGGGTAGAACGACGACTCCACAGTGGTGAGTACTCTAATAGATACGTCGGTAGAAAAATCTAGGACGAGACGCAGTATTGCTTACAACCCTTGCTAAAGCAAGTGAAAAGGCTCGAATATCTCTTAACAAGAAGAATCGACAATAATCAAATTGTATTGATCCAACTTGTGTCCAAAACCCATGCAAAGCAAGCCCTTTTATAGGCTAGAGGTTTCTAAAACCCTAAAGGAGCAGTCGCCATCTTGGTGTATAGATTGGCCGACCCATGCTTCTATTACGCAGTTAATCTAACCCTAAGCAAGACCAAACTCGGCCT